>NW_027315724.1:2700658-3168158 GCF_026437365.1 Eucyclogobius newberryi
AGCACCCTCTCCAACACCCTCACACCCGTAGCACCCTCTCCATCAGCCTCACACCTGTAGCACCCTCTCCAACACCCTCACACCTGTAGCACCCTCTCCATCACCCTCACACCTGTAGCACCCTCTCCATCACCCTCACACCTGTAGCACCCTCTCCATCAGCCTCACACCGTAGCACCCTCTCCATCACCCTCACACCTGTAGCACCCTCTCCATCACCCTCACACCTGTAGCACCCTCTCCATCACCCTCACACCTGTAGCACCCTCTCCATCAGCCTCACACCTGTAGCACCCTCTCCATCAGCCTCACACCTGTAGCACCCTCTCTATCACCCTCACACCTGTAGCACCCTCTCCATCAGCCTCACACCTGTAGCACCCTCTCCATCAGCCTCACACCTGTAGCACCCTCTCCATCACCCTCACACCTGTAGCACCCTCTCCATCACCCTCACACCTGTAGCACCCTCTCCATCACCCTCACACCTGTAGCACCCTCTCCATCACCCTCACACCTGTAGCACCCTCTCCATCAGCCTCACACCTGTAGCACCCTCTCCATCACCCTCACACCTGTAGCACCCTCTCCATCAGCCTCACACCTGTAGCACCCTCTCCATCACCCTCACACCTGTAGCACCCTCTCCATCACCCTCACACCTGTAGCACCCTCTCCATCAGCCTCACACCTGTAGCACCCTCTCCATCACCCTCACACCTGTAGCACCCTCTCCATCACCCTCACACCTGTAGCACCCTCTCTATCACCCTCACACCTGTAGCACCCTCTCCATCAGCCTCACACCTGTAGCACCCTCTCCATCAGCCTCACACCTGTAGCACCCTCTCCATCACCCTCACACCTGTAGCACCCTCTCCATCAGCCTCACACCTGTAGCACCCTCTCCATCACCCTCACACCTGTAGCACCCTCTCCATCAGCCTCACACCTGTAGCACCCTCTCCATCACCCTCACACCTGTAGCACCCTCTCCATCAGCCTCACACCTGTAGCACCCTCTCCATCAGCCTCACACCTTTTAGCACCCTCTCCATCACCCTCACACCTGTAGCACCCTCTCCATCAGCCTCACACCTGTAGCACCCTCTCCATCACCCTCACTCCTGTAGCACCCTCTCCATCACCCTCACACCTGTAGCACCCTCTCCATCACCCTCACACCTGTAGCACCCTCTCCATCAGCCTCACACCTGTAGCACCCTCTCCATCAGCCTCACACCTGTAGCACCCTCTCCATCACCCTCACACCTGTAGCACCCTCTCCATCAGCCTCACACCTGTAGCACCCTCTCCATCAGCCTCACACCTGTAGCACCCTCTCCATCACCCTCACACCTGTAGCACCCTCTCTATCACCCTCACACCTGTAGCACCCTCTCCATCAGCCTCACACCTGTAGCACCCTCTCCATCAGCCTCACACCTGTAGCACCCTCTCCATCAGCCTCACACCTGTAGCACCCTCTCCATCACCCTCACACCTGTAGCACCCTCTCTATCACCCTCACACCTGTAGCACCCTCTCCATCACCCTCACACCTGTAGCACCCTCTCTATCACCCTCACACCTGTAGCACCCTCTCCATCAGCCTCACACCTGTAGCACCCTCTCCATCAGCCTCACACCTGTAGCACCCTCTCCATCACCCTCACACCTGTAGCACCCTCTCCATCAGCCTCACACCTGTAGCACCCTCTCCATCACCCTCACACCTGTAGCACCCTCTCCATCACCCTCACACCTGTAGCACCCTCTCCATCAGCCTCACACCTGTAGCACCCTCTCCATCAGCCTCACACCTGTAGCACCCTCTCCATCACCCTCACACCTGTAGCACCCTCTCCATCAGCCTCACACCTGTAGCACCCTCTCCATCAGCCTCACACCTGTAGCACCCTCTCCATCACCCTCACACCTGTAGCACCCTCTCCATCAGCCTCACACCTGTAGCACCCTCTCCATCACCCTCACTCCTGTAGCACCCCCAGGCCACCCGGCCCTCAGGTACGACCTCTTCATCTCCAGTCGACTCGGCCCAAACCTGCTGCCGGTCCTAACGAGAGTTCCATCCCGAGTGGAGAGGTGCGTCTTAAGTGGCCCCGTCTAATCCAGCCTCTTGACCCGGATTAGGAGATTTGAGGTTGGTGCTCCAGGGGCCGTGGAGCTCCAGGGGCCGTGGAGCTCCAGAGGCCGTGGAGCTCCAGGGGCCGTGGAGCTCCAGGGGCCGTGGTGCTCCAGGGGCCGTGGAGCTCCAGGGGCCGTGGTGCTCCAGGGGCCGTGGTGCTCCAGGGGCCGTGGTGCTCCAGGGGCCGTGGTGCTCCAGGGGCCGTGGTGCTCCAGGGGCCGTGGTGCTCCAGGGGCCGTGGTGCTCCAGGGGCCGTGGTGCAAGTCTGAACAGGGAGAGATTTAGGGGGAAGACAAAGCTGAGCCAATAACATTTATAAAAGACATTTCCCATTGAGAGTCAGAATCTCTTTTGCAGGAAAGACAATCCACACGATCCAGAAGTAAAGTAAAGTATTGCATTATAAAAACTGCTCTATCAAGAAAACAACAATCCTCACTCGCACACAACAATTGTATCACTGGAAAGCAAAGTCATTACTGGGCCCATCCACATGAAACAAAAACTGACACAAAGTTCAACGTCTTTTCCGTCAGCACAAATAAAAGTGAAATGATCTTTTCACAAAGATTCAACTCCAAAAGTGTGATTGTTTTCTTTTAACCATGAGACGAATGACTTTTGTGTCGTCCAAACAAGTAAAGATAAAGTTCAACCTTTGTGGATCAGAAATTTGGAGATTTGTTTCAAAAACAGTCAACTTCCTGTAGTTACGTAGACCCTTAGAGGTGGGCATGGACCGGCCTCCTGCTGGTGCCAGAGTCAGGACTAAACATGGACCGGCCTCCTGCTGGTGCCAGAGTCAGGACTAAACATGGACCGGCCTCCTGCTGGTGCCAGAGTCAGGACTAAACATGGACCGGCCTCCTGCTGGTGCCAGAGTCAGGACTAAACATGGAGCGGCCTCCTGCTGGTGCCAGAGTCAGGACTAAACATGGAGCGGCCTCCTGCTGGTGCCAGAGTCAGGACTAAACATGGAGCGGCCTCCTGCTGGTGCCAGAGTCAGGACTAAACATGGAGCGGCCTCCTGCTGGTGCCAGAGTCAGGACTAAACATGGACCGGCCTCCTGCTGGTGCCAGAGTCAGGACTAAACATGGAGCGGCCTCCTGCTGGTGCCAGAGTCAGGACTAAACATGGAGCGGCCTCCTGCTGGTGCCAGAGTCAGGACTAAACATGGAGCGGCCTCCTGCTGGTGCCAGAGTCAGGACTAAACATGGACCGGCCTCCTGCTGGTGCCAGAGTCAGGACTAAACATGGACCGGCCTCCTGCTGGTGCCAGAGTCAGGCTCCAGCTTCTCACCAACTACAAACCCAGAGCCCCCCACGCTGCAGATGACCGGAAACTGGCTGAGCAACTCAACACCTTCTATTCTAGGTTTGAGACACGCCCCAAGTGAACCAGCTGCTAAGGGACAGGACCCACCCTGAATGGCTAATCGAAGGGCGTACTATGCTGATCCTGAGGATTCCTCCAAGGGCACAGTCCCATCTAACCATTGGCCAATAACCTGTCTCTCCACAACATGGAAGCTCCTGTCAGGAGTCATTGTGGCTGTGGTAAGTGGGCACATGGGTCAATACATGAGCAAAGCATTGGCAGAGCCAGACACCAACTCCTGATGGACAGAACAGTTGCTCAAGACTGCAGAACCCGACACATCACATCTGTGTACTGCCTGGAAAGCATATGACTCAATGCCACACGCTTGGATCACTGAATGCTTGGAGTTGTGCAACATCAATAAGACCCTAAGAACCTTCATAGGGAACTCAATGCGGCTGTGGAATCCCACCCGTGAGACCAAGGGTCAACGACATGATGAAAAGGTTTCAACAGAAACAGACTCACACTCTCTTTCCTCACTGTGAGGAAAGAGAGTGTGACTCAGGGACAATAGGAGGCTTATAGCCCATTAAATGCGTAGTGGGCGGGGCCTACTCAGAGTAGGATAATTTGAGTTCCCAGTCCTGATTGGCAGATTGAGAATGACTCGGATGAGAGTCGAAACGTATCCAGAGTCCAGATGATACGCAGACATTGTTAAGCTATGACATAAATAACATTTAATATTTAACTGTAATTGACTGTGTTTTATCATGGAAGGTTCTGATTTTAAAGGTGCAGTGTAACTTTTCTGATGGAGATGCTTGTGTCCATAAAACTGACCTGTTGCCTTGAATGTTCAGTGTGGCATATCATATCTCCATGGAGACAAGCAGTGGCCCCTCCAGGCCCAGTTACAGGTCAGATCTGGGGAAAGGTGACCCTGCTCACAAAAAGAATACAGATTTTTCAGGGTAACTCTGTCATTGAGACAGTGGGTAGTGGACACCACATAGTGCACTATTCCACACATGTCTGCACCTGGACCTGAGTTCTGCAGCTGTAGGACCTGTGAACCACGACCTGTTTTTTCCACTTTTGAAATGATTGTGCCGCTGCCGCGCTGTAATAACTTAAAGAAAGACATCAGTCTGAACTTTCCAGGCAAATGTAAATGTGCCCAGTATGTTCTGAACAAACTCCTAAAATATGAGCTATACAAGCTCAAATCAAATGGATGTAACTGGATACACACAATACACAGTCTGTTGTGAGGTTCTCAGAGTGACCAGGGCCCATCCATCAGCGGGCCCTCGGCTGGATCGTCTCGTGCCTGAGCTTGTAGGTGGCTTGAGCTCCTCTCACTGCCTCAAAGCCCAGACAGATGGCTACAAATTCTATTTCTTTGCACGTAATCAATCAGTCAGCAAACGTGTGTGTTTGCTTAGTGCTGTGTTGGCATTGTGAGCGTTTTGTGAGCTCGTAAAGACCCCACTGCGCGAGGATAATGTGGTGTGTGCTGGTGATTCAGGCTCTAACCTTTCACAAGTATTCCTGTAAAGTCAGCTTAGCATTATATCGTCTGAATTTAAGGCACTTTGTTCCCAGTGGCTCTAAATATTGACATAAAATGATTATTTAACATGAGCATTTTTGAATATATAAATCCAAACAGAAAAACAGAAAAAGCAGATCTTAACCAGTGAGAGAACAGCGAAAAGGTCCAAAGTCTGTGATTATTATTATTTATTTATTTTATATCAATTTTGGTCCAGTTTGATTGTTGGTTCGATGTGTGTAATATGTTTGTGACTTTACCTGCTGCCAAAGTTATGGTCCAAATGTATCAATGTCTTGTTTCCATGGCAGGAGTTTTGAGGCTCAAATACATAGTTCTGAAGTTATAACTGTTTTATTGTAGGTGTTCATTGAACATGATTTTCCTTCATGTTTTTTCTGCTGCTCTTCACATTCTTTTCCGTTATTTGACTTCCTCATTTCTCCAGCAGCCGAGTCAAGGGCGAAATCACTAGAGGCAGAAACTATTGGAAGATGATTTTTATCTTTTTTTTTTTTTATATTAAAAAGCACACAGTAGTAAACTTGTATATGGATTCAATAAAATCAGCTCATGGACAATATCAGATGTATTCAGCACAAAACATACCAGATCTATTCATCCAATCATAGTTTTGTTTTGAATTAAAAGCAATTTGAGGGACAAAACAATAAATCATTTCACAATCTGACATCTGAAGGAGCAAGAAACATAAATGTTCATATAATTTCATATTGTCAACATAAAGATTTTGTCAATTGTAGATTTACTCAAGACACATATAATACTCAAGGAGGAGGAAAAGTACGAGCTCTGAAAACTAAAGGAAATGTAACTGATTATCTACCCATCAATGTGTGCCTTGTGAGCCCCTGCACAGCCCCTGCACAGCTCCTGCACAGCCCCTGCACTGCCCCTGCACAGCCCCTGCACAGCTCCTGCACAGCCCCTGCACAGCCCCTGCACAGCCCCTGCACAGCCCCTGCACAGCTCCTGCACAACTCCTGCACAGCCCCTGCACTGCCCCTGCACAGCCCCTGCACAGCCCCTGCACAGCTCCTGCACAGCCCCTGCACTGCCCCTGCAAAGCACCTGCACAGCCCCTGCACAGCCCCTGCACAGCCCCTGCAAAGCACCTGCACAGCCCCTGCTCAGCCCCGCTCTGGTCCCTGGTCCCTGGTCCCTGGTCCCTGGTCCCTGGTCCCTGGTCCCTGGTCCCTGGTCCCTGGTCCCTGGTCCCTGGTCCCTGGTCCCTGGTCCCTGGTCCCTGGTCCTGTACGGGGCAGGTGACCCTCTGATCAGGATGGGTGGCCCTGCATTCAACTGCCCCCACATTGTTCTGCAGAGCTGGAGCACATTTAATCTGAGCTGAATTTTAATCCTCTCCAAACAATGCAGAGGCCTGGGAAATGTCCACAGTTCCAGGAGGACGAGCGCTGCAGGAGGACGAGCGCTGCAGGAGGACGAGCGCTGCAGGAGGACGAGCGCTGCAGGAGGACGAGCGCTGCAGGAGGACGAGCGCTGCAGGAGGACGAGCGCTGCAGGAGGACGAGCGCTGCTTTGACTCGTGTGACTAATAAATGGACTAAAAATAAAATCAAGATACTGACAATGTGATTGTGGGATCATCAATATGGCTTCAATGGTAATATACAGCTGTGTTTTTATAGATCAAAGCGAGGCTTTTGACACCGTTGATCAAACGTTGATCAAACGTTGCTTTTAAACAAAATGGGAAAATATGGGGCCATATTTGACCTCTGGAGGTCGTGTTAACGTGGACGCAGCAGCAGCTCATTTTGTCACATTTTGCAATCGGTGCAATTGATGACAGTGTGGAATTCTGAACAAGAGGCGTGATCAGGCCAAAATATGAGGTGGAGTGAAGCAATTTGAGGGCGTGGTCTGGTGCATTCTGGGAATGGCCAGAATCGTTAATCGAGTTTTAGATATTTTCCTTAAGCATAAATGAACAATATTACTCTTTGTGGGTTTTATATTCGAGGAGGGAGCTGTGCAGGTGTCTCGCCTGACACACGACCCTGCACGACACTCGACCCTGCACGACACTCGACCCTGCACGACACACGACCCTGCACGACACACGACCCTGCACGACACACGACCCTGCACGACACACGACCCTGCACGACACACGACCCTGCACGACACACGACCCTGCACGACACACGACCCTGCACGACACACGACCCTGCACGACACTCGACCCTGCACGACACACGACCCTGCACGACACACGACCCTGCACGACACACGACCCTGCACGACACACGACCCTGCACGACACACGACCCTGCACGACACACGACCCTGCACGACACTCGACCCTGCACGACACACGACCCTGCACGACACACGACCCTGCACGACACACGACCCTGCACGACACACGACCCTGCACGACACACGACCCTGCACGACACACGACCCTGCACGACACTCAACCCTGCACGACACACGACCCTGCACGACACACGACCCTGCACGACACACGACCCTGCACGACACACGACCCTGCACGACACACGACCCTGCACGACACACGACCCTGCACGACACTCAACCCTGCACGACACACGACCCTGCACGACACACGACCCTGCACGACACACGACCCTGCACGACACTCAACCCTGCACGACACACGACCCTGCACGACACACGACCCTGCACGACACACGACCCTGCACGACACACGACCCTGCACGACACACGACCCTGCACGACACACGACCCTGCACGACACACGACCCTGCACGACACACGACCCTGCACGACACTCAACCCTGCACGAGGGCTTTGGACATGACTTGCACACAGAGCAGACTGGACCTGGACCTGGACCTGGACCTGGACCTGCAGACTCATGTGCTCAGCCCACTGTCTCATCACATTCACCCAAAATCCTTTGGGTGATTCCCAGACTGACAGCACAACACGAGATCTGGACATATGATCAGACTGAGCTGAACACAGTGTGTGCTCTGGACCACCTGCGTCCCATCCAGCACTCAGGTCCGGTCAAATTGGCACAAGCCCATCTTGAGGACATACTCTTGAGGACATACACTTGAGGACATACTCTTGAGGACATACTCTTGAGGACATACTCTTGAGGACATACTCTTGAGGACATACACTTGAGGACATACACTTGAGGACATACTCTTGAGGACATAAGGCGCTGGTACAGCTGGCAGCCCGGTGTAAACGCTCTCTCTTCTTTCTCACACTTATTGTGCTTTATCTCCTATATTTTGTAAATATAGTTAGTATATTTTTTCTATTTTACTGTACGATAGGGACACGCGCTGGAATAGTTTTTTTAATTCAACTGTTTTTGACTTTTTTCGGCTGGATTTGAGCGTTTTTCGTTGCGTTCGTTGTGTTGTTGTGACGTGAGCTAGCTCCGCCCCCCGCGCCCTCCGGCCGCGCTAAAGTACGGCGTGTCGTCGGTACACGTTTATATACACGTTTATATACACGTTTATATACACGTTTATATGAAAGAGGAACTTCACCAACGATCGGGACACGCACTGGAATCGCTTTAAATTAACTTGTTTTGACTTTATTCGGCTGGATTGAGTGTTTTCGTCGTGTCGTTGCGATGTGTCTTGGCTCTGAGTCCCCCGGCTCCGGCCCCGCCCCCCGGCCCCGCCCCCTGCTCCGGCCCCGCCCCCGGCCCCGCCCCCCGGCCGGCGCCGTACCGCGTTTCCACAAAGGAGGAACTCATGAAACTGCGGAGAACAGTCGTCTTACACGGAGATCGTCACGTTATCCCGTCGCAATACTGACCTAACCTAATACTGATGTGCAATTCTGTCGTATGTGCAATTGCTGTGAAATTCCTGTGCAATCCATGTGCTGTCGTGACACATATTCATGTGCAATTACTGTCGGGATCACATGCAATGGTATTTATGTATTTATTTGTCTATGGGAGTTTTTATTTATTTATAGGAGATCTTCTACTGAAAGTGTTTTTCAGACTTCCTATAAGTGATCTGTTCTTCTGGATCTACCTCTGTATCTACCTGCGTTGCAACAATGAAATTTCCCCATGTGGGACAATAAAGGAATATCTTATCTTATCTTATACTCTTGAGGACATACTCTTGAGGACATAGTCTGCATTGTACAAAACACATAAAGGTGAATTAAATAAAGAAACAAAACTCTGAGGCTGCATTTCAAAGTTTTATTTTATTTATCTCTTTTATTTTTGTTTGTTTTGGGAACTCATTGAAAAATGGTAAATTAAACTGTTTTATTGCTCACTTCTTTCTTTGCCTGAATATGAGGCATGACAAACATCACCCACAGGGGTTCAAACACTATCACCATATATGGACTGGTACTCCAGCGGCCGAGTCCAGCCTCTTTACACCAGCGATAAGGTCGGCATGGTAGCAAAATAACACCCTGGCCCCGCCCCCTTGAAAAGGCTCACGTTAACGCTGCGTCCAGGGGCAAAATACTGCTCATGGTGTCAGAGGAACTGCTCTCACCCGGCTGAATACACATCAATATGTACATATGAATTATATACATTCTGATCACAAGGTTCTTACATATGGTGTTCCACAGGGCTCTGTGTTGGGGCCCAAACTGTTTATATTGCTGTCGAGGCAATGGACAAACTGAGCTGTATTCTTTTTGCAGATGACATTAGTCTCTATTGCATCACAATGAATGCAAGAGTCAAATCAAATACATTATCTTTGGGAAAAGGAATTCATAATTCATATTTAACAACCTAACCAATATAAAAATGTATAACATGGAATTTGAAATAGTGTCTGAAATAAAATTCTTATGTATTCATATTCATTGAAATTTAAATTGTAAAATGCACATTGGAGTACTCCTGACAGAGTTAAGCCAAAATGCCATGATGGGTCAAATTAAACTTGTGAGTGAAAATTCACTTAATCTATTGAACCATAGTTTATTTCTTACAGCTTAAATGGTACCTTTCCACAAGTCCGAAGGTCCACAAGTCCGAATCTGCAGATCGCCTGCTCTTCTTCCCGAATGTTGGACTCTGGGCTTTGTACCAGGACGAGTCTTGGACCAGTCTCCGGAGAGCGCGGCAGAGGGAGCGGACGCCCTCTGCCCCGTTTAGGTGAGTGAACCCCGGGCATGCAGGCTGCCACGCCCCACTGCCTGCCACGCCCCACTGCCTGCCACGCCCCGCTACCTACCACGCCTCGCTGCCTGCCACGGCCCGCTGCCTGCGCTCTATACTTATCACAAGTTTATGGTGTTCCGCGCACGCAGTAGAATGAACATCAGTTTTATTTGGCGCCTGGACACTTACATGTCATAATGTTCAAAATGCCGACTAGTGAACCTTCGGTCCAGTGGGCTTGAATCGGGCTTAAAGGGGTAATGGACGATTTTTTTGCCCAAATCTGAGTCTCATTTCCTCTTGGTGTGGACGGCCGATTAGCCCTGCCACATGTCAATCATAGAACGCACCTACTGCTCACCTGTAGGGCCTCGTTCACCTGCAGAGCCTGGTTCACCTGCAGAGCCTGGTTCACCTGCAGAGCCTCGTTCACCTGCAGAGCCTCGTTCACCTGCAGAGCCCGGTTCACCTGCAGAGCCTCGTTCACCTGCAGAGCCTGGTTCACCTGCAGAGCCTCGTTCACCTGCAGAGCCTGGTTCACCTGCAGAGCCCGGTTCACCTGCAGAGCCTCGTTCACCTGCAGAGCCTGGTTCACCTGCAGAGCCTCGTTCACCTGCAGAGCCTGGTTCACCTGCAGAGCCCGGTTCACCTGCAGAGCCTCGTTCACCTGCAGAGCCTGGTTCACCTGCAGAGCCTCGTTCACCTGCAGAGCCTGGTTCACCTGCAGAGCCCGGTTCACCTGCAGAGCCTCGTTCACCTGCAGAGCCTCGTTCACCTGCAGAGCCTCGTTAACCTGCAGAGCCTCGTTCACCTGCAGAGCCTGGTTCACCTGCAGAGCCTCGTTAACCTGCAGAGCCTCGTTCACCTGCAGAGCCTCGCTCACCTGCAGAGCCTCGCTCACCTGCAGACTCATGCAGCTCGTCCCCATGAGCAGCATGTTTCCCTGTGTTTAAGCGCATGGATCCATCATAATTAAAGGTGCCATAACATGCTTTTGTTCACGTTTCGTTGTCTATCCTAAGTGTATCATTGATAATAATAAGTGTTGTGCAACACCCTTAACATAAGAGTTCAGAAATATCACCCAGACCTTGGACCCTTCACCAACCCGGAAATGCAAACGGCTTGGTTTGATATTCACCCCCACCCTTGTGAAGAGCCATCTGGCTCCCCCGCCCAACCCGTGACGTAGTCTCAGAGCGCGTGTGTGCCCCGCCCACCCGTGACGTAGCCCCACAGCTGTCTGCTCCGCACTGCGCCGCTCCTGCCGCGCGACTGAGTGAGAAACGATAGAACTTCAGATCAACACTACTTTGAGCCTAAATAAATCTGGTGTTTATTCTACAGCGTGCGCAGAACAGATTATTGTCCCGGTTGCTGCATCAACTGCCACATAAACCTTCACCATTGTGATAATAGTAAAGAGTGCGATATCATTAATGAAGTTTTGGGCCTCTTTGAGCCGTGTTTCGTCGTAAATCGAAGCAGAAAAACTCCGGAATGGGCTTGTGGGGAGACAGCAGCGCGGAGCCGGGGGGAAGAGGGCGGGAGGCGGGAGGGGAGGGGGGTTGGAGGGGGGATAATGACGCGGTCTTGCAGCCACCGCCCGTCAGTTTGGAGATTGGAGGAAAGGAGATAGTCTGTACTAAAGCTAAATCAAAAAAACACTCTGGACATAAGAAGCACAAATAGCAATGTAAGAAGGTTAAAAGCTCTGAAAAGCCGATTTTGCATGTTATGGGACCTTTAAGGACGGAAAATCTACGGAGACGAGAGATGATGCGATCCGTTGGGCTAATAAACAAACGCACTTTGCTTTTTTGTGCGCCCGCACAGGGGGAGTGGCATGTGCACAGGGGGAGTGGCATGTGCACAGGGGGAGTGGCATGCGCACGGGGGAGTGGCATGAGCACGGGGGAGTGGCATGCGCATGGGGGAGTGGCATGCGCACGGGGAGTGGCATGAGCACGGGGGAGTGGCATGCGCACAGGGGGAAAGGCATGTGCACGGGGGAGTGGCATGTGCACGGGGGAGTGGCATGAGCACGGGGGAGTGGCATGAGCACAGGGGGAGAGGCATGTGCACGGGGGAGTGGCATGCGCACAGGGGGAGAGGCATGTGCACGGGGGAGTGGCATGCGCACAGGGGGAGAGGCATGTGCACGGGGGAGTGGCATGAGCACTTCCGCCTGAGTTCTCAAATCTGCGAAAAATCGTCCATTACGCCTTTAAATTATTGTATGGAAACATGGAAATATGGAAATATGGGGGAACACTTAGCAGGGCCGTTAGAATGGTTGATCTTGTCAATGTGAGCACAGCTGTAATAATGTATAAGGCGTATAATCACTGCGCACCCTGTACACAGAACTTATCTGAACAGAGTCAATACAACATTAGAACATGCATATTCCAATAATTAAGACCAGAACTAATAAAAAGTAACTGTATTTCTGTTAAAGGGGTTACTATATGGAACTAAAAATGTCCTTTTAAAATAGGTAGAACTCTGGATTGATCCATGTGTATTGTTTGTATAGAGAGTCTTATGTGTTGTTCTGTCGACTCTGACATGCTGCACATCTTGGAATTATGTGCTTTAAAGTTAATAGGGTTAGGCATTATAAGTATTTTTCCCTCAAACATGAATCGTGAACATATCAAAGCTATTCATGGGATTATCTTTTACAATCTGGTGAAACATTTTTTATACCTTTTGAAATCCAGACATTGAATTTTTGGATTCTGGTTCAATTTGGTACAAAACCTTGTTCATAAGCCAATCAGTTTAAGATTTTAACATCATTGTTTAGTTTGTATGTCTTGATCAGCTCCTTCCATGTTGTAAGAACAGATTTGACCCAGGGATTCTTCACTTCCTCCGTCAGACTCAAGCGTCTGTCATCTGCAGTAAGACCTGTACAGCAGGGGTGTCCGAACCAAGGGCCGGGCCACACACTAGAGGTGACATATTGATTAAAATATAGTGTTTAATTATAGCTCACCTCCGTGAAGAGCTCAGTGGGAGCAGTGATAATGCCCTTTGGATCGAAGAATGGCTGGTATGTCAGGAGAAAGTGTGGTGGTTGAGACACGGAGGACTTCACAGAGATGAGATGGTTCTCAGTCTGTTTTTGTTCTGATTTAACAGAGAATGTCACATAATATTATGTATGTTGAGCCAAACAGGCTCATCATTCTTTTTGCGTGGCGTCTCATCAGAGAAAACTTGACATTATCCAAACTCCGATAGAAGTCAGGGAGAGAAGCTGATATTGACTTTTCAGAGAATTGTCACATGGCATTTTTATCAGTTAACTGCAAATTCTCTTCCACTTCTTCTACATCCACCAGGACGGAGGTCGAGAAGAGTTTGGCTTGTTTTTCAATAACAGAAAAATCTTGGAAACACTGGTTGAGTTCAATCAAAAAAGGTTCAATCACAGACATACATTTGTCATTATTTGCAGTAAAGTCCGCGCTTGGAAATGCAGATCTGATTTCAGTCAGTGCAGGAAGTGTGCAGCGCTAAAGCTCCGTAGATGCAGCTCAAACAGGTGGTGCTGTACAGTGAAGGCTTTCATGTGCACGTAAAGGTGTGGAACCAGCCGCTCTTTGCCTTGTAGGTACTTGTTCCACAGAGGGTCACTCAGTTCACCAAGAGGAACGTCTCTTTCAAAAACTGATCCATTTCTGATCTCAGCGCATAAACCCACTGGAGCACTGAGGCCAGCGCACTTCAGAGTGGTAGAATACATCACATATTCAGAATCCACTTCGGCTAAGAAAGCGTTCTCTGAGGTATCGTCCTCTGGCTCGTATTATGTTGATCGTTTTTACAAGTGTCCAGCACATCACTCAGCTGGATCCATCCATCCATCTTCTTCTTCTTATCCGAGGCCAATCGCGGGGGCAGCAGTCTACGCACGGACTAACAGATTTCCCTCTCCCCAGACACTTCCTCCGACTCCTCTGGGGGATCCCGAGGCGTTCCCAGGCCAGCCGAGAAACATAGTCCCTCCAGCGTGTCCTGGGTCTTCCCCGGGGCCTCTTCCCGGTGGGACATGCCCAAAACACCTCCCCAGGGAGGCGCCCAGGAGGCATCCGGGACAGATGCTGGAGGAGCAGCGGCTCTACTCTGAGCTCTCCCCGTGTGACTGAGCTCCTCGCCCTATCTCTAAGGGAGCGCCCAGCCACACGGCGGAGGAAACTCATTTCGACCGCTTGTATCCGCGATCTTGTCCTTTTGAGTCATTACCCAAAGCTCATGACCATAGGTGAGGTCAGAACGTAGAGCGACTGGTAAATCCAGAGCTTTGTCTTTCGACTCAGCTTCTTCTTCACCACAACAGTCGATGCAGCGACTGCATCACTGCAGCCGCTGCACCGATCCAACTGTCAATCTCACGCTCCCTCCTTCCCTCACTCATGAACAAGACCCCGAGATACTTGAACTCCTCCACTTGGGGCAAGGTTTGCTCAGGGCTGTCCGGTCCCTGTCTGACAGGAGCAGGAGATGTGTTCACTGCAGTAAGTCAGACCTGTTCCCAGTGAGGGACTCGTCAGGGTTGTGCTTTGTCACCGGTTCTGTTCATTGTTTTTATGGATCAAAGGTACTTTTCATTTTAATTTTAACGTAGCAGATCAAAACAAAAGCCCATATGCTAGTGTAGTTTGTGATCTCTGCTGATCGAAAACGAGAGTCCACGTCAAAAGATGTCTGACATTTTCATGGCCACATGCGCCAAGTGGTTTTGGGAGAACCACTGATCTGGTTTTCCTACATGTAAACGTGTTACATGTAGGAAATTATTATAATTATTATTACAGTCAAACAAGCACATCCCATGCCACTTTGTTTTGTCTCCTGATTTCTGACACGTGGCCATTTGAATTGAGCAGTCACTCAAGACTTGGTTAAACTCACCCTGATCATATTCAAACCATTGTACAGCCAACACAAAACACACAAAAGGTACAAGGAACTCAATTGTCAAAGTATGTTGTCAGGGCTGAGGCTAGCTCATGTCTGCTCCAATAAGCAAGGCTATACGGGCCTTGGTTGGGGTCCTGGAGGGGGCCCAGGAGGTTAGGGGCCCCCTTTTATCAGCCTTTAAAGTCTTGCCGTTTGAAGCCCTAATTACAGAGACTTAACAGCGGGTCATGCTGCGAGGGTCAGAGGGGGAAGCGTCTGAGCTCAGAGGGAGAGGGAAGGCAGTCAGGAATAGTTTGGGCTGTTTTGGAAATATTCTGCTTCAGTAGACTTCCATTTGAGCCTCACAGAAAACCCATCCACACTGTAGTACGGTTATGTGCGCTTTAAATGGGACATATGAAGCGTCATGGTGACTTTTTGATGTGTTTGCAAATCTTCTTGGCAAGATTTTTAGTCCAAAAGGCTCTACTAGACAGGACAGTTGCAGCAGAAAACAGGGAAAGAGAGGGTATAGACATTCAGCATATGGTCAAGGGCTGGAATCGAACTCATGACACCGTCCTCAACCACTGCATCACCAGCAACCTTTGTATTTCCTGATTTGAAGTGGTGCTGTATCTGCTGTTGCTGTGTTTGGAATGTTCCACATGCTCTTTAACAAATATATATTGCATTCATTCAATAATGTAAAGGTTAAAAACCAGAAAAGTGACAGTTCAAGTGCAGTAAAAGGAAAAGTTTGGGCTTCAGAGAGTATTAGTCAAGACAATCACAACGTTTACAGGCACACCAGGCAAACCGGAGAACCGGTCCTGTTCACATTCAACCAATTGTAGAGAAGTCAGTGTTTACACAAATCAGACACAAACAGAACAATAATAACATTATCTGAAGTGCAAATGATTTGACACAAAGTCAAACATCATCATAATCCTCACGAAGCTCAGTTTAGCGTTATAACCCGTTTATGATGTGTCAGACTGGACTCTGAAGCACAGCGTTTCTGATTGGAGGTAATGAAGGCAGGTCGCCCCCCGCTGACCAATCACACGTGAGGATCTAAGGGGGCGGGCTTTAGCAGGGCCATGCACAACGCCGTGACCGTCAACCTGGTCCAGAAGTGCGTCAGAGATGAACTTTCAGGTTGTCACACAATGAGGTTAGAGTTAACTTTATCACTAACAACAACTGAGATCCATGGCACGCCTTTACGCAGACCTGACTCATGACTTGACATGGCCACCATCCTACTGCTTTGATTGATGGTGCGTTTCACTTTCAGCACCATGTTACAGGCTCCTCCCCCTCAGTGTTGCATCATGGGACAGTCCAGCCGACACACACACACCACACACACACATACACACACACACACACAAACACACACACACACACACAGACACATACACACACACACACACACACACACTCACGCACACACCACACACACACACACACACAAACACACAAACACACACACTCACGCACACACCACACACACACATACACACACACACACACACTCACCACACACTCACACACACACACACACACCACACACACACACACACACATACACTCACACACACACACACACACACCACACACACACACAGACAGACGGAGCAAGATTTTGGGCATGGACATTTTATTTTATAAGTTCTACATTTCCTAACATTATTAGCAGCTTAAACAGGCACAAACGCATTAGGCATCACTATTTCAATGATGCCTAATGCATCAGAAGAATCCTGACTAAAATCAGAAGAATCCGGCCTAAAAGTGAAGCTGAAACGTCTCCTGCATTTGTAACGTCTAGATTCTCCTGTAACTCCTGCTCACAGCAGGTCCTAAAAGCTCCATAAAAAACTTTAACTGGTTAAAATGCAGCAGCAAGATTACAAACAGGAACTAAAAGAAGAGAGCACATTACACCGGTGCTGGAGTCTCTTCACTGGCTCCTGTCCAGTTTAGAATCACATTTAAACTCCTCCTCCTGACTTACAAAACCATAAATGACATGGCCCCTCCCACCTCAAAGATGCTATAGAACCATCTCATCCAAACAGCGCTCTTCACTCTCTAAATGCTGGCCTTCTGGTGGTCCCAAGAGTCTCTAAAAGCACAGTAGGAGGTAGAGCCTTCTGGTGGTCCCAAGAGTCTCTAAAAGCACAGTAGGAGGTAGAGCCTTCTGGTGGTCCCAAGAGTCTCTAAAAGCACAGTAGGAGGTAGAGCCTTCTGGTGGTCCCAAGAGTCTCTAAAAGCACAGTAGGAGGTAGAGCCTTCTGGTGGTCCCAAGAGTCTCTAAAAGCACAGTAGGAGGTAGAGCCTTCTGGTGGTCCCAAGAGTCTCACTCACTCCTGTCCCACTCTGGGGGGAGTGGGACAGGATGACCTGTGGACCCAGATGCTCCTCGAGTCCCTGGAGAAACAGTCTCTACTCCATATGAACACACTTCATCTGCCTGGAAGAGCTGGTTCTCCTCCTAAAGAACTGGTTCTCCTCCTGAAGAGCTGGTTCTCCTCCTGAAGAACTGGTTCTCTCCTTCATGTGGAACTCCTCCAGGTTTCTACTTTTTCCCAAAGAGGTTTTGTAGTGTTTCCTGGACGAGAAGGAGGGACTAAGGACAGAGGACTGGGACATTGCCAAGTTCCTATGAACATTGTTTAATCTCTTTTTCACTGTCGCCCTCGAGACAACTGCTGTTGTGATTTTGGGCTTTACAAAAATACATTGAATTGAATTGAATTGAATTGAATTTAACAACATGGAGGGAGTTTTCCTGTTGTTAAGAAATATTGGACTGGGAATGACTTTTGGCAGCAGGAAAAAGGCATCACAAAAAAACATAGAGGACCATGTGTCACATTTCATTATTTTCTTTATTCAATTTTTATAATTTATTTATTTAATAGAAAGTCCTTTGAGACGTGTCCTCTAATTATCGAGGGGGTTCAAAACACATCATACAAAAGGTAGTTATACATACAATACAATACAATATAATACATACAATACAATACAATACATACAATACAATACAATACATACAATACAATACAATACATACAATACAATACAATACATACAATACAATACAATACATACAATACAATACAATACATACAATACAATACAATACATACAATACAATACAATACATACAATACAGTACAGTACAGTACAATACAATACAATACATACAATACAATACAATACATACAATACAATACAATACAATACAATACATACAATACAATACAATACATACAATACAATACAATACATACAATAAAGTACAGTACAGTACAATACAATACAATACATACAATACAATACAATACAATACAATACATACAATACAATACAATACATACAATACAATACAATACATACAATACAATACAATACATACAATATAGTACAGTACAGTACAATACAATACAATACATACAATACAATACAATACAATACATACAATACAATACAATACAATACAATACATACAATACAATACAATACATACAATACAGTACAGTACAGTACAGTACAATACAATACAATACATACAATACAATACAATACAATACAATACATACAATACAATACAATACATACAATACAATACAATACAATACATACAATACAATACATACAATACAATACAATACATACAATACAGTACAGTACAATACAATACAATACAATACATACAATACAATACAATACATACAATACAATACAATACAATACATACAATACAATACAATACAATACAATACAATACAATACAATACAAAACAATAGACAGTTCACACGACACAGGACAAAGCTCCATTAAAGCATCTCTCTTCCACACTTTATATATCAGTTTATGAAACAGATTTACATATTAATGTAAGTTTATGTAGTACTAGAAATCCCAAAAGGCAATTATCAGTTCAAACTGAAAGATCATTTTGGCATAATTTTTAAAACATTGTCCATGTTAAAGGTTTTTATTACAAACATACAGGGGAAACACTTATAAACACTTACTTACACTTACTGACACTTACTGACACTTACTTACACTTACTTACACTTACTGACACTTACTTACACTTACTGACACTTACTTACACTTACTGACACTTACTGACACTTACTTACACTTACTGACACTTACTGACACTTACTGACACTTACTTACACTTACTGACACTTACTGACACTTACTGACACTTACTTACACTTACTGACACTTACTGACACTTACTGACACTTACTGACACTTACTTACTGACACTTACTTACACTTACTTACACTTACTTACACTTACTGACACTTACTGACACTTACTGACACTTACTTACACTTACTGACACTTACTTACACTTACTGACACTTACTTACACTTACTGACACTTACTTACTGACACTTACTTACACTTACTTACACTTACTGACACTTACTGACACTTACTTACACTTACTGACACTTACTGACACTTACTTACACTTACTTACACTTACTGACACTTACTGACACTTACTTACTGACACTTACTTACACTTACTTACACTTACTGACACTTACTGACACTTACTTACACTTACTGACACTTACTGACACTTACTGACACTTACTGACACTTACTGACACTTACTTACACTTACTGACACTTACTGACACTTACTAACACTTACTTACACTTACTTACACTTACTGACACTTACTGACACTTACAGACACTTACTTACCAGCACTGTCAACAAATTAAGAAATAAATAAAATAATATTGATTATTATAATTATAGTTAGAATTATAATTATAGCATAATAATTATAAATATTGCCGCAAGCGGCAATGATCGGCCCTCGCTACGCCGCCGCCACGCCGCAAGAGGAGGGGGCGCTAACGCGCCCCAATTGTCCTGTTATTACGCCTACTGCTGAATCTGTGACGCTGTCACATCTTCTCCCCTTTGTTTTACCATCAAAAAGCTATTTTATTTTGAATTCTTGGCAAAATGTGCGGCTTTGCCGCACAGACACCATGACTCTTTGAATAAAAATGTGAATAACGTTTGACGGTTCACCCCTGAAGATGAATCTCACCAAATTTCAGGTTAATAGGGCTGACGCCCTAAGAGGAGTTTGTGAAAGTCTAAAGTGTAAACATGTTCTGGCGATTTCCCCATTGGAATAACATGGAAGGTTTTGGTCATCGTTACGGCAACGCCATAACAATTATGACATGGGTCTCATTGACTTTTTTGATGGGGATGCTAAAATTGATTTGTGTGTCAAATTTCATATAATTTCGCAAAACTAAACATTTAACCTCCATATAAAATCTGTAGGGGGCGCTGTGGCTCCAAATTAATTTATTTCACTTCAAGTAGGTTTAGGGCAAAGAGTTTAACAACTGATTCTAATTTGACGCAATTCGGACTTTATCTGCGCAGAAATGTAAAATTTGGGAGATTTCTGAAATTTTTGCTACAGTTTGCGGCTTCGCCGCACAGAGACCGTGACACGTATCAATGTAATTTGGATAACTTTTGATGCCCCACTCCTCAGTAGCATTTTCACCAAATTTCAGCTTTTTAGGGCCAACGCCCTGGGAGGAGTTCGTAAAAGTACGACGTTTGGAAAAACTCCGAAGTCATGTTTAGCCATTTTTGAAGCAATATGGCTGACATTTGGTTGGGCGGACGGCGTTGCCGTAATAATATATTTTACTTCTCTTGTCACCATCTACCTCTGCGCCAAATTTCATGATTCTACGATCAGATTTTTTTTGGGTCATTTCCCATCTCTCAATGCATTTTTGGTACATTTGGGGGCGCTGACGCGCCAATCTTTTTTTATTTTAGAAAAGGGAAATAGCCAGAATGTAGAGAGGCACGATTTTTAGAGGTGTGCAAATTTTTGTGACTTTTCGTCAATGTTCACTGGGTGAAAAATAGGGGGGTTGGTCCCGAGAAGAAGAAGAAGAATATTCCAATGTGAAAACAATGTTTCCCATTTTTCAAATATCATAAACTATACATTTTCGGAAAGCGCTCGCGCTTTCCTACCTCATGGTGTGGGTCCCTGGTCACTGACAGGTACTTTCGATAATTTTGAGTGGGCTCCGCCCACTTTGTGTTTTTGGCCCTCTATACAGTAATAATGTTCAATTTTTGCATTACATGCTTATATGCACGGAACATGCAAGAGATGGGGAACGTATTCGTGAGCTACTTAGCGCAAATGAGTGCTTTATATGGGGATGACGACCGCTTCGCGGTCGTCATCCCAATGTAAAGTGCCCGTTTAGTGCGAACTTTTGCACGGGCTTCGCCCGTTTACAACGGTAATGTTCCATTTTCCTACAACTAATTAGTATGCACGGGGCGTGCATGAGTGGAGGAGTGCGTTAGTGAGTGTTTGGAAGTGGGCGAGCGCTTCGCGCTCGATTTCGTGCGCACTACGTGCGCACTTTCGCAGCCGTGCTTCGCACGGCCTTACGAGACTAGTAGGCCTCTCGCCAGCTTGTGGCGCTCGGGCCTAATAATAGCAGTATTCACAACAGATAATATTACAGTAATAACACTATAATGTCCTGCTGGAGAAAGTGTGGTCATCATTACCGTGTTTTGGGACTGACCACATATAATGGACTGAGGTCAGTGAGGTCAATGAGGAGGATTGTCTTTGACACCGATATTCTATTTGACTTTGGAATCATGTACCTTGGATGTAGGACTCCAGTGATTCAGCTGGTGAATCGATACCTATGGATCGTACTTTTGGCTCCAGTGAAAAGGGAAGTAACAAAGACGTGGATGAGAACTGCACCGACTGTGGACGACTGGACTAAGATCAAGTTGGACATTTATAAAATGGAAAAACTGACTTTTACATTGAACTTGAACATGGACAAATTCAAAAGACACTGGGACAGATGGGGCAGAGACAGGAGGAGACATATGCCGGATTCACATCACGCGCGCTCTGCCAGATGAAAGGTTGAGACGCAACATTTTTATGATGAAAATGGAATATTAAATGATAAAAAATATGAAATTTGATGACAATGACGTGATTATGACATCACAATTAACAAGTTGGAACCATTCACAACAACATTAACACATTTACTTTCAATGAATGAGGGTCGTATACCTCAAATATCCTTCACTAAAATTCCCCAGATTCAATTAAATTGCATCTATTTGTTCAAAAAGCAGACTTCACCCTCAGAGTCACATCAGAATGAAGACAATTCTACCACTGGTGAAGAGCAGGAAGAGAACCACGCTTCTGCAGAACACACTGAGGCTTAATGAGCGTTCCATGACCCTACTGCACCTACTGCACCTACTGCACCCACTGCACCCACTGCACCTACTGCACCTACTGCACCCACTGCACCCACTGCACCCACTGCACCCACTGCACCTACTGCACCCACTGCACCCACTGCACCCACTGCACCCACTGCACCCACTGCACCTACTGCACCCACTGCACCCACTGCACCCACTGCACCTACTGCACCCACTGCACCCACTGCACCCACTGCACCCACTGCACCTACTGCACCTACTGCACCCACTGCACCCACTGCACCCACTGCACCCACTGCACCCACTGCACCTACTGCACCCACTGCACCCACTGCACCCACTGCACCCACTGCACCTACTGCACCCACTGCACCCACTGCACCCACTGCACCCACTGCACCCACTGCACCTACTGCACCTACTGCACCCACTGCACCCACTGCACCCACTGCCCCTACTGCACCCACTGCACCCACTGCACCTACCCCACTGCACCTACTGCACCTACTGCACCCACTGCACCTACTGCACCTACTGCACCCACTGCACCTACCCCAGTGCACCTACTGCACCCACTGCACCTACTGCACCTACTGCACCCACTGCACCTACCCCACTGCACCCACTGCACCTACTGCACCTACTGCACCCACTGCACCTACTGCACCTACTGCACCCACTGCACCCACTGCACCCACTGCACCCACTGCACCTACTGCACTTACTGCACCCACTGCACCTACTGCACCCACTGCACCTACTGCACCTACCCCACTGCACCTACTGCACCTACTGCACCTACTGCACCTACTGCACCCACTGCACCCACTGCACCTACCCCACTGCACCTACTGCACCTACTGCACCCACTGCACCTACTGCACCTACTGCACCCACTGCACCTACCCCACTGCACCTACTGCACCTACTGCACCTACTGCACCTACTGCACCCACTGCACCTACTGCACCCACTGCACCTACCCACTGCACCTACTGCACCTACTGCACCTACTGCACCTACTGCACCTACTGCACCCACTGCACCTACTGCACCCACTGCACCTACTGCACCCACTGCACCTACCCCACTGCACCTACTGCTCCTACTGCACCCACTGCACCTACTGCACCCACTGCACCTACCCCACTGCACCTACTGCACCTACTGCACCCACTGCACCTACCCCACTGCACCTACTGCACCTACTGCACTTACTGCACCCACTGCACTCACTGCACCTACTGCACTTACTGCACCCACTGCACCCACTGCACCTACTGCACCCACTGCACCTACTGCACCTACTGCACCCACTGCACCTACCCCACTGCACCTACTGCACCTACTGCACCTACTGCACCTACTGCACCTACTGCACCTACTGCACCCACTGCACCTACTGCACTTACTGCACCCACTGCACCCACTGCACCTACTGCACCCACTGCACCTACTGCACCTACTGCACCCACTGCACCTACCCCACTGCACCTACTGCACCTACTGCACCTACTGCACCTACTGCACCCACTGCACCTACTGCACCCACTGCACCTACTGCACCTACTGCACCTACTGCACCCACTGCACCTACCCCACTGCACCTACTGCACCCACTGCACCTACCCCACTGCACCTACTGCACCTACTGCACCCACTGCACCTACCCCACTGCACCCACTGCACCCACTGCACCTACTGCACCCACTGCACCTACTGCACCTACTGCACCTACTGCACCCACTGCACCTACCCCACTGCACCTACTGCCCCTACTGCACCCACTGCACCCACCCAACTGCACCTACTGCACCCACTGCACCCACTGCACCTACTGCACCTACTGCACCCACTGCACCTACTGCACCCACTGCACTGTGTGTGTGAGTGTGTGTGTGTGTGTGTCTGTCTGTGTGTGTGTGTGTGTGTGAGTGTGTGTGTGTGTGTGTGTGTGTGTCTGTCTGTGTGTGTGTGTGTGTGTGACTCTGTGTCTCTATGTGTCTCTGTGTGTCTCTGTGTGTCTCTGTGTGTCTCTGTCTGTCTCTGTGTGTCTCTGTCTCTGTGTGTCTCTGTGACGATCTGGCCCCTGTCCAGGGTGAACCCGCCTAAGGCCCAAAGTCACTGGGACAGACTCACCCGCGACTTCAAACAGGAACAAACGGGAGAAAATGAAGGAATGAATGCACTGAACACTCTTTGGATGCAGGAGTATGTTTGTATGTTCTCTCATAATAATACTTTTATTAGATTATTCATTCCTTTATAAACCTCTTCTTCTTCTTTAGTCCCGGTCCTGGAGCTGTCCCATGTGTGAAGGGAGCTCCGCCCTCACGCCATGTTTCTCAAGTCATGGCCAATACTTGGAGCTCTAGTTCTTGTGTGTATCTGGTTGTGCTCCTCTGGCGGTCACTTCACTGTCCACTGTTTGGTCAGTTCCACTGTTTGGTCAGTTCCACGGTCATACGCCCCAGTTGCCAAAAAAACAGTTGTGCTTTTGACCATGGTTAAAGTCTCCTTGAACCACGTGACAACAGGATCTGCTCTTCAGACAGAGGCCTCAATACCACTGATCTGTGGGGCCCACACTGATCTGTGGGGCCCACACTTTGGCCCCTTTACAGCCCTTTAAACCAAATATAGTCTGCTGTTAAGGTTTATTTTACTCAAGTTATTCTTTTGGCTTTAAACCAATGGTTAGAAGTTATTACTCATAAAGGTAATGTATATAAGATAAGATAATCCTTTATTGTCCACACATGGGGAAATTTCATTGATACAACGCAGTAGATACAGAGTGAACCTACACAATATCAGAATTGCCTCTGCTGATGCACGGGAAGGAAACCGTTTGAATGAGACTTAAAGGAGACCAATAGTGAAACCTTATTGAAAGTCCCTGTGATGGCGACAGCTTCTGAATCAAAGCCACGCACAAGATATTTACAAAGGAAATAGAACTTGTCCATATTCGTGCCGCTCCTGACCATAAACCGCAGGGGCCCACGATGTAACACTAGACCACATAAACACTGATGATGCGTCTTTTGAACCGGGGCCGTACCTGCAGTCCGCTGCTGCGCTGCGTTATTAATTAGACTCATTTCTCTGTGAATATAAGTCGGATTGTAGTAAAACACACAGCGTTTTGAAGCTTAAACTACAGAAAACAGGACGTGTCCCCTGGGTCGCCTCTTGTTCATAGGGATCGGGACGGAATCCAATATGGCGGCCCTCGACACGCTTCAGACACTGGGTTAGGGTTAGGGTCAAGGTCAGGGTCAGGATCAGGGTTAGGATCAGGGTTAGAGTTGGGGTCAAGGTCAGGGTCAGGGTTGGGGTCAGGGTTAGGGTTGGAGTCAGGGTTAGGGTCAGGGTTGGGGTCAGGGTTAGGGTCGGGGTCAGCGTTAGGGTCAGGGTTAGAGTTGGGGTCAGGGTTAGCGTTGGGGTCAAGGTTAGGGTCAGGGTTAGGATCAGGGTTAGAGTTGGGGTCAAGGTTAGGGTCAGGGTTAGGGTCAAGGTTAGGGTCAGGGTTTGGGTCAGGGTTAGGGTCAGGGTTAGGGTTGGGGTCAAAGTTAGGGTCAGGGTTAGGGTTGGGGTCAGGGTTAGGGTCAGGGTTGGGGTCAGAGTCAGGGTTAGGGTTGGGGTCAGGGTTAGCATTGGGGTCAAGGTTAGGGTTAGCCTGAGATTCCCTATATGACTTAGTGCCGACCGTGTCCCTTGGACAGAGCTTCCACTGACGTCTTCTTCTACAGTGTGTCAAATGTTTGAGCTTCCTGCTAGATTGCCCCCTGGTGGCCGTTTGCCTGTAAAAATCTATAAGTTAGACGCTCCGTTATAATGACCGCAGGGTTCAAAGTGTGGGGGAAAAGCCAAAGTGTGGGGGAAAAGCCAAAGTGTGGGGGAAAAGCCAAAGTGTGGGGGAAAAGCCAAAGTGTGGGGGAAAAGCCAAAGTGTGGGGGAAAAGCGGCGGCTTAAAGTCCGGTAAATATGTATGTGCAGGTTATTTTAAGTGTCCATTGTCTGCAAACCGAACACTATACTGAACATTATACTTATTTCAATAAAAAATAAGAAAAATGAATTTACTCTGGTTTATTTCTCTGACAGTGTAATGACAGTGTCATGACTCTGGTGAGTATATGAACTATGAACATAATAATACAGTTACGCTCCACTAAACGTACTGTTCTAGGCCTGGACTGTGCTTTGTCCCGCCCTGAAGCACAATGACATGTAAATATCTCATGAATGTGGCCTCGTCTTAAGGTAAGTCGTTTGTGAGTTGGCTGACATTTGTTTTGGCTCATCCTGCAAGGACAAATGAATAATGAACCCTCTCTGCATAATTGATCTGGCATATATATTTCTGCTTGTATATATAACACAGCTTGAAAGGTTCCAAACTGCCGTAATATACAGCTAATATGGACACCATACATGTTCAGTGCCCTTCCCTCTCTGCTCTGGCACAGTGATGTATTTACACACACAGTACCTGGTACTTCTACTTAAGTAACATTATTATTACTACTTGAATATAATCTAGATCAAGTAGATTATTTTTGTCTTCAAACACAGTGGAGAAAAAGACCAGAGAGATAACAGACATGAATCGAAAATGGTAGACATCCTACAAAATGATTTAGGAAAAAAAACATGAAATTGCCGCATTTAGTCCACAGTCCGTCAAATATGTCCAAATTAAGTCCAAATGTTTCTTTTCCATTTTATGAATGTCCAGTATAATGTCAGTCCAGTCCTTGATCGTCGGTGCATTTTGTGCCTTTTTCTCTGCTGCAGGAGGAGGCGCCAGAGAGAGTCCTGAGGCCCAAATACAGAGTCCTGAGTCCTGAGGCCCAAATACAGAGTCCTGAGGCCCAAATACAGAGTCCTGAGGCCCAAATACAGAGTCCTGAGTCCTGAGGCCCAAATACAGAGTCCTGAGGCCCAAATACAGAGTCCTGAGGTCCAAATACAGAGTCCTGAGGCCCAAATACAGAGTCCTGAGTCCTGAGGCCCAAATACAGAGTCCTGAGTCCTGAGGCCCAAATACAGAGTCCCGAGGCCCAAATACAGAGTCCTGAGTCCTGAGGCCCAAATACAGAGTCCTGAGGCCCAAATACAGAGTCCTGAGGTCCAAATACAGAGTCCTGAGGCCCAAATACAGAGTCCTGAGTCCTGAGGCCCAAATACAGAGTCCTGAGGCCCAAATACAGAGTCCTGAGGTCCAAATACAGAGTCCTGAGTCCTGAGGTCCAAATACAAAGTCCTGAGTCCTGAGACCCAAATACAGAGTCCTGAGTCCTGAGGTCCAAATACAGAGTCCTGAGGCCCAAATACAGAGTCCTGAGGCCCAAATACAGTCATGAGGCCCAAATACAGAGTCCTGAGGCCCAAATACAGTCATGAGGCCCAAATACAGAGTCCTGAGGCCCAAATACAGAGTCCTGAGGCCCAAATACAGAGTCCTGAGGCCCAAATACAGTCATGAGGCCCAAATACAGAGTCCTGAGGCCCAAATACAGAGTCCTGAGGCCCAAATACAGTCATGAGGCCCAAATACAGAGTCCTGAGGTCCAAATACAGAGTCCTGAGGCCCAAATACAGAGTCCTGAGTCCTGAGGCCCAAATACAGAGTCCTGAGGCCCAAATACAGAGTCCTGAGGTCCAAATACAGAGTCCTGAGTCCTGAGGTCCAAATACAAAGTCCTGAGTCCTGAGACCCAAATACAGAGTCCTGAGTCCTGAGGTCCAAATACAGAGTCCTGAGGCCCAAATACAGAGTCCTGAGGCCCAAATACAGTCATGAGGCCCAAATACAGAGTCCTGAGGCCCAAATACAGTCATGAGGCCCAAATACAGAGTCCTGAGGCCCAAATACAGAGTCCTGAGGCCCAAATACAGAGTCCTGAGGCCCAAATACAGTCATGAGGCCCAAATACAGAGTCCTGAGGCCCAAAGACAGAGTCCTGAGGTCCAAATACAGAGTCCTGAGGCCCAAATACAGAGTCCTGAGGCCCAAATACAGAGTCCTGAGGCCCAAATACAGAGACCTGAGGCCCAAATACAGTCATGAGGCCAAAATACAGAGTCCTGAGGCCCAAATACAGAGTCCTGAGGCCCAAATACAGAGTCCTGAGGCCCTGATGACACAAGATCCACCCAGGATTAAGGACTGGACTGAGATTAAACTGGACATTCAACAAATGAAAAAAAAAAAAAAACACATTCAGACTCAATTTGAAAATGAACTAATTTGACAGACTTTGTGCAACGTGGGACTTTTGTTTGAGTTGTGTTTTAGTTTTTATTGATTTGTGGGATGTCTTTGGATTGATGTCTGTTTTTCTTTCTCTGATCGTGTTTTGTCTTTTTTGTATATTTATGTTCTTTGTTCATTAAAGTGTGAAGTATGAAACTGCGTGACAGGGATGAATGTGAGCGAGTATGATATGGGATACTCTCCAAGCTAAACAGGAAGAGGAAACAATTCGATCACGTTCATAGCTGACCAATTTAATGATTTGACTGGTCAGACGAATATGAACCAAGGGCAATAGTACAGTGCAAACCAGGAAATGGGAATAACTCAGACACATTTTAGAAAGGCCCCAATAAACAACAAATGCTTTAAAGTAACACAGTAGTAAAGCCAGCAAGTTTCTTAATAAATGTCCCTAGTCGGTACCGAGTCCTAGAAGAGTCCCCATGTGCAATACTGTCATACCCATGTGCAATACTGTCATACCCATGTGCAATACTGACATACCCATGTGCAATACTGTCATACCTATGACAGTCATACCCATGTGCAAAACTGTCATACCCATGTGCAATACTGTCATACCCATGTGCAATACTGACATACACATGTGCAATACTGCCATACTCATGTGCAATACTGTCATACCCATGTGCAATACTGTCATACCCATGTGCAATACTGTCATACCCATGTGCAATACTGACATACCCATGTGCAATACTGTCATACCCATGACAGTCATACCCATGTGCAATACTGTCATACCCATGTGCAATACTGTCATACCCATGTGCAATACTGACATACCCATGTGCAATACTGTCATACCCATGACAGTCATACCCATGTGCAATACTGTCATACCCATGTGCAATACTGTCATACCCATGTGCAATACTGACATACACATGTGCAATACTGTCATACCCATGTGCAATACTGACATACCCATGTGCAATACTGTCATACCCATGTGCAATACTGACATACACATGTGCAATACTGCCATACTCATGTGCAATACTGACATACTCATGTGCAATACTGACATACCCATGTGCAATACTGTCATACCCATGTGCAATACTGTCATACCCATGTGCAATACTGACATACCCATGTGCAATACTGTCATACCCATGTGCAATACTGACATACACATGTGCAATACTGCCATACTCATGTGCAATACTGACATACCCATGTGCAATACTGACATACCCATGTGCAATACTGTCATACCCATGTGCAATACTGTCATACCCATGTGCAATACTGACATACACATGTGCAATACTGTCATACCCATGTGCAATACTGACATACCCATGTGCAATACTGTCATACCCATGTGCAATACTGACATACACATGTGCAATACTGCCATACTCATGTGCAATACTGACATACTCATGTGCAATACTGACATACCCATGTGCAATACTGTCATACCCATGTGCAATACTGTCATACCCATGTGCAATACTGACATACCCATGTGCAATACTGTCATACCCATGTGCAATACTGACATACACATGTGCAATACTGCCATACTCATGTGCAATACTGACATACTCATTTGCAATACTGACATACCCATGTGCAATACTGTCATACCCATGTGCAATACTGTCATACCCATGTGCAATACTGACATACACATGTGCAATACTGTCATACCCATGTGCAATACTGACATACCCATGTGCAATACTGTCATACCCATGTGCAATACTGACATACACATGTGCAATACTGCCATACTCATGTGCAATACTGACATACTCATGTGCAATACTGACATACCCATGTGCAATACTGTCATACCCATGTGCAATACTGTCATACCCATGTGCAATACTGTCATACCCATGTGCAATACTGACATACACATGTGCAATACTGCCATACTCATGTGCAATACTGACATACTCATGTGCAATACTGACATACCCATGTGCAATACTGTCATACCCATGTGCAATACTGTCATACCCATGTGCAAGACACAGAAATGATCAGACAGAGCAACATCGATCACATTAACATTTGAAATATTTACCCCCTTTGTAATTATGAGATCTAGAGTGTGTCCTTTGCTGTGGGTGGGGCCTCTCACATGCTGAGTAAGACTGAAGGTTTCAAGGACAGCATCAAGCTCTTTAGCGTTTCTGTCACAAATATTATCAACATGCACGTTGAAATCACCTGTAATGACCAAACCATCAAAGTCTGTGCATACGACTGAAAGCATCTCAGTAAAATCATCAATAAAACTTTGGCAGTGCTGGGGAGGCTTGTATAAAACAATGAAGAGAATGGAAGGAGACCGTTTTAGCTCCATTTTAAAGGATACATACTCAAATGATGAAAACACCCCAAAAGACAACCTGCGGGTAATTATTTCATCTCTAAAGACAGCACAGACTCCACCCCCTTTTTTGTTTTCTCGTGTTTCAGATTCAAACTTAAAGTTGGGTGGAGCAGATTCTATCAGAACTACATTTCCTGTGTTTTTGTCAAGCCATGTTTCAGTTAAAAACATAAAATCAAGATTATAAGAAGAAATAAAATTATTAATTAAGAGAGATTTGTTAGATAAGGATCTGACATTTAGCACAGCAAGTTTCAGACTAGTTTCAGTGAGACTGGGCTTTATCTTTTCACAGGGAATATGAATCACATTTCTCAGATTGGGCCTGACTCGCATTTTGTTTTTCCATCTGTGTGATGATGTGACTATAGAAATAGCACTAGGGGGGGCTCTTTTTACATAGGGCCACGGGTTGGTTTGATTTTTATTGTGACAATAAGTCCCGGCAACGCTGAGACCCAGTGCATCCTAGCTATGGGAGATACCAGGTGAAAGGCCAGATTGGATGGGTGGTGGGGCTTTTGTAGCCAAGGAGAGTTTGGGACCAGGTGAGAGGCGATGGGGGATGGGTGGTGGGGCTTTTGTTGGTGTAGTCGGCTTGTGCAGGGAAGAGTTGATAAGTATTGACATAGCCCTTGCTATATTGGGTGTGAGTGGAGCCATCTTAATGCCTGATTTGACTCAGACTTTCAAAATGGCTGGGAAGGCCCATGGGTGAGAGTGGAGATGAGAAGGAGAATGATGAATCTTTAGTGGGAGTAGATGTTGCAGGGGGAACCCAGGGCTGGTGTGAAGGCAGGGGCGATGACAGGGATGTTGTTGGGCTTGTCACAGATGGGTCCAAGGCCTTTGAAGACTGTTCCTTTGCTGGAGGCGGTGGAGGTGAATGTGGAGCAGCTGGAGCTGAATCCTTTGCTGGTGGTGGTGGAGCAGCTGCTGATGAATTCTTCTCTCATTCCTCTCTTCTCTAACTATCTGCTCAAGACCCTGTCCAGGCCCAGTCCAATGCCTCAGAGCGTGGAGCAGGTTCTCTGTCAGCACCCTCACTCCACCTCTGCATAGGTGGGGGCCATTTCTCTTAAACAGGTCCTCTCGTTTCCAGAATAGATAGAAGTTCTCAATATAGTGTAGTCCTCTCGGGGAACACTCTTTGGACCGCCATGTGTTCAGCTGAAGAAGCCGGCTAAACTTGTTTATCCTCTTGTCGATGTTTGGAAGAGGTCCACTTATGAATGTTTTGATTTCCATTTTATCAAGCATGTCGAATAACTTCAAGAAGTCTTTTTTCAAAACTTCAGTCTGTTCCCGCCGCATGTCCACTGCACCCACGTGCACAATCAGCTGTTTAGCTCCTCCATGCTTAGCCATAATATTTGGAAGGAGTGACGTTATCTCAGAAACAGTGGTTCTTGGAAAAGAATGTGCGTTTATCTCATACCCATGTGCAATACTGTCATACCCATGTGCAATACTGTCATACCCATGTGCAATACTGTCATACCCATCTGCAATACTGACATACACATGTGTAATACTGACATACCCATCTGCAATACTGTCATAGCCATGTGCAATACTGTCATACCCATGTGCAATACTGACATACCCATGTGCAATACTGTCATACCCATGTGCAATACTGTCATACTCATGTGCAATACTGTCATACCCATGTGCAATACTGTCATACCCATGAGCAATACTGTCATACCCATGAGCAATACTGTCATACCCATGTGCAATACTGTCATACCCATGTGCAATACTGTCATACCCATGTGCAATACTGTCATACCCATGTGCAATACTGTCATACTCATGTGCAATACTGTCATACCCATGTGCAATACTGTCATACCCATGTGCAATACTGTCATACCCATGTGCAATACTGTCATACCCATGTGCAATACTGTCATAATGTCAATCATCCTGGTGCAATATTCTCTGTCCACATAACAGCTGTAAATAAGAGTTATTGAGCGTCTGCTTATGTCATAAAGCAGACACTATATGTTCTTGTTTTCCCATTTATTTTTCCATATCAGGATTTTTTTATGCGTTTCAATTCCTTAACATTGTATAAAAGTACACAGTGATGATATAAAAGTACACAGTGATGATATAAAAGTACACAGTGTACACATAGATGATATAAAGGTACACAGTGATGATATATGATATTAAAAGTACACAGTGATGATATATGATATAAAAGTACACTGTGATGGTATAAAAGTACACAGTGATGGTATATGATATAAAAGTACACTGTGATGATATAAAAGTACACAGTGATGATATATGATATAAAAGTACACTGTGATGGTATAAAAGTACACAGTGATGGTATATGATATAAAAGTACACTGTGATGATATAAAAGTACACAGTGATGATATATGATATAAAAGTACACTGTGATGGTATAAAAGTACACAGTGATGGTATATGATATAAAAGTACACCGTGATGATATAAAAGTACACAGATGAGAGAGGAGGAGGAGGAGAAATGCAGAGTTAAATTCAGAATTTGATTTTTAAATGACACTGAATTGACTTTGAAAAAATTTATTTGAATTTGTTTCCCTCTGAATTTAAACCACTGCATTTTTCTTACATATTTTTCATAATGTTTATAATTTCAGAATTAAAAAATCACCCGTGAAATATTCAATGTATTTCTTTTCAAGCCCTCAAATTTGCCGTGTAAAATAAGATGTGAAAAGAAGACCCCATTAATGTATGTAATGTATGTACATAATGTCTATAAGAATAATGTTAGACCTTCATAGATGTGATATTCTCCTGTTCACTGTGTTAGCATATGCTACAGTGTTAGCATATGCTACAGTGTTAGCATATGCTACAGTGTTAGCATATGCTACAGTGTTAGCATATGCTACAGTGTTAGCATATGCTACAGTGTTAGCATATGCTACAGTGTTAGCATATGCTGTGGTGCAGGGCCGGCCCAGCCTAGAAGTGAACTAAGCAGCTGCTTAGGGCCCCCTGATGGCTTGGGCCCCCTGTCAGGGAACTCAGATATTTATTCTATTCACAGAATAGAATAAATATCTGAGTTCCCGGCCTAAATTCTCTTATTGACAATGACTCTTGGATGAAGTCGAAACGTCGAGCTTTTTCTAAACTGAGTCCAGATGACTTGAATAATCTATTATATGTGGACGGTCCCTCATCTGTCTGAAGAGTGGCTCCAGCTCCAGTCTCCCTCGCGTCTGTGAGAGTCAGATCCTCCTTCACTGGAACTAATCCAGGTTTATACGCTTTTTTCCCAAAGAGGTTTTTTTTTTTTGTAGTTTTTCCTGGCCGAGAAGGAGAGTCTGAGGACAGAAGGAGAGTCTGAGGACAGAAGGAGAGTCTGAGGACAGAGGACCCTGGGACATCGTCCCTCGCCACCACAGACATTGTTGATTCGGCCTCAGAGGCGACTGTTGTTGTGATTTTGGGCCTTACAAAAATAAATTGATTTGATTATTTTCTTTGATTAATCAAATTTAATTTCTTAACAGTTTCTTAGCAGTGCAACTATTTAAAAAAATCATATTAAATGTTTTTCTTTTTTTTCAATGTTTTAATATGATAAACATAAAACACAGGACGGAACAAGAGAGCGACATTTTGATTAAAAATACAAATAGACATAAACTAAACATCAAAGGAAACATGGCACATTTAAATTAAAATAAAAGTCCCATTTAGTTTTTATGTTTTCTATTGCCTTGATTTTATTGTGAAACACTTTGGTCACTCTGAGTGTTGAATCAATCAGATTGATTGATTGATTGATTGATTTTGTCCAAAGTCTGTCTGTTATGAGGGTATTGCCCATTTCACAAAATAATGAGCCTTCAACATCAGATGGCACCATAATGAAAACTGTTTTGAATGAAAATCAGTTAAAATATATATTTTTCTCCTTTCTTTTGTATTTAACTCATGGATGTAACTGCACAGATGCAAGATGCAGGGTTGTTCCCTCTAGTGTGGCATGCGCATGGAAGGGGAGAGTTTCTACTGCTTGTTTCTAGTGGGACAGAGTTGGGGGACGGACTTCCTGTCTATGTCTAAATGAATAAAGTTAAGTTTGTGATTCTAGAGTTTGTGCTGAAGCTGCTCTTTCTACTCAATTCCGCGCAGACGCTTGGATTGTCTTTTCTGACATAGAACCAAAAGCAGCTGTGACTTTAAAAGACTTTCACACACGGCAAACCCCCAACCGGAAGTAGCTTTAGCAACGACACGTGTTATCGCGAGTCCTCCCGGGTTCTCCACCTTCCTCCACCGTCCAAACACATCCACGTGTCAGTCTTAATTGGCTGCTATAAATTGGCCCATGTCCAGGGTGAACCCCGCCTAAGGCCCAAAGTCACTGGGACAGAATCTAGACACCCGTGAGAGTGGGAGAAAATGAATGAATGAACTTAAATTGAAAAAAATAAACTAAAATATGAATAAATAAATAAATTAAATAAATAAATAAAAGTAAAAATAAAGAGTTGACTAACACACTAATCTCTAATTCAAGTCACGCATTTAGTGGCAGCGGTTTGGAAACTGCAAAGAAATCAAATCCATATTTAATTCTATGAGGAAGGATGTGGCTCCCTCTTGTGGCAAATGCGTGTATGACTAACAGCTTTACCTTATGTGTCTTTAGGCTTTTATCATCTTTTGTACATTCAAATGTGTGTTTTTGACTGAACTCTGTGTGTGGTTTCATATGAATAGATCACGTTTATTATAAAAAGAAGGCGGCTATATTTGAACCATTTGTGGCATCAGCACAGCCTGCTGTTGTAAATAATGATAATAATAACAATGATAATAACAATGATAATAATGTTCATAAACGTGTTTTGGTTTAAATAGTTCTATTTTTAATCCTAAATATAAAAGATTGTAGTTCTTCAACCTGTTCCGCATGCCGTGACGTCATCGACACGCGACAGTCGTTGTTGTGGTGACGCTTCTCGCACGTGTCCCAGTCTCAGTCAAAGCAAAAAGCAACAGATTTTTATCACAAGTGAAGAACAGTGAGATCAGGAGCATGTTCTGTGAGGTCAGGGGTCAGGAGCGTGTTCTGTGAGGTCAGGGGTCAGGAGCGTGTTCTGTGAGGTCAGGGGTCAGGAGCGTGTTCTGTGAGGTCAGTAGAGCTTCTCTCAGGACGTTCTTGCAGAGGTAAGACACAAGAGCGCTACAGTCTCGCTGCTTTACCGTTTCTTTAATATCTATAAATGTATATATTCCATATTCAGCTTGTGCAGAGATGTTTGTGGAAGATGAAGACTGGAGCGATGACAAAGCTCACGTCCTGAGTCCAGCCGTGACCAGAGCAGACGGTCTGAGCCTCGGCGTGAACAAGGTGAGAGTGTTTGGAGCTCGTGTGGTGTTTTCATAAGCCTGTTTAAAAGTGCTGGGGCTTTGCATTAAAGCTTTGTATTTCCATGGAGACAAATAACAGGTCATATCTGTGGAGAGGCGATGCCAGACTCTGGAACATGCTGGAGGTCATCTATTGATCATCTACGTCTAGATTTTTTTTCATTCTGTAAATCATTTGTTATGCATATTACATTTGTTTGATTGGACACACGTGCGCGCCTGACACACACACTGCGCCTGACACACACACTGTGCGCCTGACACACACACTGTGCGCCTGAAACACACTGTGCGCCTGACACACACACTGTGCACCTGACACACACACTGTGCACCTGACACACACACTGTGCGCCTGACACACACACTGTGCGCCTGACACACACACTGTGCGCCTGAAACACACTGTGCGCCTGACACACACACTGTGCACCTGACACACACACTGTGCACCTGACACACACACTGTGCGCCTGACACACACACTGTGCGCCTGACACACACACTGTGCGCGCCTGACACACACACTGTGCGCGCCTGACACACACACTGTGCGCCTGGCGCACAGTTGTGCGCCTGACACACACACGTGTGCGCCTGACACACACACTGTGCGCCTGACACACACACTGTGCGCCTGACACACACACGTGTGCGCCTGACACACACGTGTGCGCCTGACACACACACGTGTGCGCCTGACACACACTGTGCGCCTGACACACACACTGTGCACCTGACACACACACTGTGCACCTGACACACACACTGTGCACCTGACACACACACTGTGCGCCTGACACACACACTGTGCGCCTGACACACACACTGTGCGCCTGACACACACACTGTGCGCCTGACACACACACTGTGCGCCTGACACACACACTGTGCGCCTGACACACACACACGTGCCCGCCTGACACACACACACGTGCCCGCCTGACACACACACACGTGCGCGCCTGACACACACACTTGCCCGCCTGACACACACACTGTGCGCGCCTGACACACACGTGTGCGCCTGACACACACACTGTGCGCCTGACACACACACGTGTGCGCCTGACACACACACTGTGCGCCTGACACACACACTGTGCGCCTGACACACACACTGTGCACGCCTGACACACACACTTGCGCGCCTGACACACACACTGTGCGCCTGACACACACACGTGCCCGCCTGACACACACACTGTGCGCGCCTGACACACACACTTGCGCGCCTGACACACACACTTGCGCGCCTGACACACACACGTGTGCGCCTGACACACACACTGTGCGCCTGACACACACACTGTGCGCCTGACACACACACGTGTGCGCCTGACACACACTGTGCGCCTGACACACACACGTGTGCGCCTGACACACACACGTGTGCGCCTGACACACACGTGTGCGCCTGACACACGTGTGCGCCTGACACACCTGTGCGCCTGACACACACACGTGTGCGCCTGACACACACACGTGTGCGCCTGACACACCTGTGCGCCTGACACACCTGTGCGCCTGACACACCTGTGCGCCTGACACACCTGTGCGCCTGACACACCTGTGCGCCTGACACACACACGTGTGCGCCTGACACACACACGTGTGCGCCTGACACACACACGTGTGCGCCTGACACACACACACACGAGCGCGCCTGACACACACACACGAGCGCTCCTGACACACACACACACGTGCGCGCCTGAAACACACACGTGTGCGCCTGACACACACACACGTGCGCGCCTGACACACACACACACACACGTGCGCGCCTGACACACACACACACACGTGCGCGCCTGACACACACACGTGCGCGCCTGACACGCACACGTGCGCGCCTGACACGCACACGTGCGCACCTGACACACACGTGCGCGCCTGACACACACACGTGCGCGCCTGACACGCACACGTGCGCGCCTGACACGCACACGTGCGCACCTGACACACACGTGCCCGCCTGACACACACACTGTGCGCCTGACACACCCACGTGCGCGCCTGACACACACACGTGCGCGCCTGACACACACACGTGCGCGCCTGACACACACACGCGCGCGCCTGACACACACACGCGCGCGCCTGACACACACACGCGCGCGCCTGACACACGTGCGCGCCTGACACACACGTGCGCGCCTGACACGCACACGTGCGCGCCTGACACGCACACGTGCGCGCCTGACACGCACACGTGCGCGCCTGACACGCACACGTGCGCGCCTGACACGCACACGTGCGCGCCTGACGCACACGTGCGCGCCTGACACACACAAGTGCGCGCCTGACACACCCACGTGTGCGCCTGACCGTGCGCGCCTGACACACACACGTGCGCGCCTGACACACCCACGTGTGCGCCTGACCGTGCGCGCCTGACACACCCACGTGTGCGCCTGACCGTGCGCGCCTGACACACCCACGTGTGCGCCTGACACGCACACGTGCGCGCCTGACACACACACACTTGCGCGCCTGACACACCCACGTGCGCGCCTGACACACACACGTGCGCGCCTAACACGCACACGCGCGCCTGACACGCACACGTGCGCGCCTGACACACACACGTGCGCGCCTGACACACACACGCGCGCCTGACACACACACGTGCGCGCCTGACACACACACGTGCGCGCCTGACACACACACGCGCGCCTGACACACACACGCGCACCTGACACGCACACGTGCGCGCCTGACACGCACACGTGCGCGCCTGACACACACCCACGTGCGCGCCTGACACACACCCACGTGCGCGCCTGACACACACACACGTGCGCGCCTGACACACCCACGTGTGCGCCTGACACACCCACGTGTGCGCCTGACCGTGCGCGCCTGACACACCCACGTGTGCGCCTGACACGCACACTTGCGCGCCTGACACACCCACGTGCGCGCCTGACACGCCCACGTGCGCGCCTGACACGCACACGCGCGCCTGACACGCACACGCGCGCCTGACACGCACACGCGCGCCTGACACGCACACGTGCGCGCCTGACACGCACACGTGCGCGCCTGACACGCACACGTGCGCGCCTGACACACACACGTGTGCGCCTGACACACACTGTGCGCCTGACACACACACTGCGCGCCTGACACACACACTGCGCGCCTGACACACACACTGCGCGCCTGACACACACACTGTGCGCCTGACACACACTGTGCGCCTGACACACACACTTGCGCGCCTGACACACACACACACACACACGTGCCCGCCTGACACACACACACGTGCGCGCCTGACACACACACTTGCCCGCCTGACACACACACTTGCCCGCCTGACACACACACTGTGCGCGCCTGACACACACACTGTGCGCCTGACACACACACTGTGCGCGCCTGACACACACACTTGCGCGCCTGACACACACACGTGCCCGCCTGACACACACACGTGCGCGCCTGACACACACACTGTGCGCGCCTGACACACACACGTGCGCGCCTGAAACACACACGTGTGCGCCTGACACACACACCCGTGCGCGCCTGACACACACACACGTGCGCGCCTGACACACACACACGTGCGCGCCTGACACACACACACACACGTGCGCGCCTGACACACACGTGCGCGCCTGACACACACGTGCCCGCCTGACACACACACTGTGCGCCTGACACACCCACGTGCGCGCCTGACACACACACGTGCGCGCCTGACACACACACGTGCGCGCCTGACACACACACGTGCGCGCCTGACACACACGTGCGCGCCTGACACACACACGCGCGCCTGACACACACACGTGCGCGCCTGACACACACGTGCGCGCCTGACACACACGTGCGCGCCTAACACGCACACGCGCGCCTGACACGCACACGTGCGCGCCTGACACGCACACGTGCGCGCCTGACACGCACACGTGCGCGCCTGACACACACGTGCGCGCCTGACACACACAAGTGCGCGCCTGACACACCCACGTGTGCGCCTGACCGTGCGCGCCTGACACACACACGTGCGCGCCTGACACACACGTGCGCGCCTGACACACCCACGTGCGCGCCTGACACACACACTTGCGCGCCTGTCACACCCACGTGCGCGCCTGACACACCCACGTGCGCGCCTGACACACACACGTGCGCGCCTGACACACACACGTGCGCGCCTGACACACACACTGTGCGCGCCTGACACACACACGTGCGCGCCTGACACACACACGTGCGCGCCTGACACACACACGTGCGCGCCTGACACACACACATGTGCGCGCCTGACACACGTGCGCGCCTGACACACCCACGTGTGCGCCTGACCGTGCGCGCCTGACACACACACACGTGCGCGCCTGACACACACACTTGCGCGCCTGACACACCCATGTGCGCGCCTGACACACACACGTGCGCACCTGACACACACACGCGCACCTGACACACACACGTGCGCGCCTGACACACACACGTGCGCGCCTGACACACACACGTGCGCGCCTGACACACACACGTGCGCGCCTGACACACACACGTGCGCGCCTGACACACCCACGTGTGCGCCTGACCGTGCGCGCCTGACACACCCACGTGTGCGCCTGACACGCACACGTGCGCGCCTGACACACACACACTTGCGCGCCTGACATACCCACGTGCGCGCCTGACACACCCACGTGCGCGCCTGACACGCACACGTGCGCGCCTGACACCCACGTGCGCGCCTGACACACACACGTGCGCGCCTGACACACCCACGTGTGCGCCTGACCGTGCGCGCCTGACACACACACGTGCGCGCCTGACACACACACGCGCGCCTGACACACACACGCGCGCCTGACACGCACACGTGCGCGCCTGACACACACACGTGCGCGCCTGACACACACGTGCGCGCCTGACACACACGTGCGCGCCTGACACACACGTGCGCGCCTGACACACACGTGCGCGCCTGACACACACACGAGCGCGCCTTACACACCCACGTGCGCGCTTGACACACACCCACGTGCGCGCCTGACACACACCCACATGCGCGCCTGACACACACACGTGCGCGCCTGACACACCCACGTGTGCGCCTGACACACCCACGTGTGCGCCTGACCGTGCGCACCTGACACACCCACGTGTGCGCCTGACACGCACACTTGCGCGCCTGACACACCCACGTGCGCGCCTGACACACCCACGTGCGCGCCTGACACGCACACGTGCGCGCCTGACACGCACACGCGCGCCTGACACGCACACGTGCGCGCCTGACACCCACGTGCGCGCCTGACACACACGTGCGCGCCTGACACACACACGTGCGCGCCTGACACCCACGTGCGCGCCTGACACACACACGTGCGCGCCTGACACACACGTGCGCGCCTGACACACCCACGTGTGCGCCTGACCGTGCGCGCCTGACACACACACGTGCGCGACTGACACACACACGTGCGCGACTGACACACACACGTGCGCGCCTGACACACACACTCGCGCCTGACACACACACTCGCGCCTGACACACACGTGCGCGCCTGACACACACACGTGCGCGCCTGACACACACACGTGCGCGCCTGACACACACACGTGCGCGCCTGACACACACACGCGCGCCTGACAAGCACACGTGCGCGCCTGACATACACACGTGCGCGCCTGACACACACGTGCGCGCCTGACACACACACGAGCGCGCCTTACACACCCACGTGCGCGCTTGACACACACCCACGTGCGCGCCTGACACACACACACGTGCGCGCCTGACACACACACACACGTGCGCGCCTGACACACCCACGTGTGCGCCCGACACACCCACGTGTGTGCCTGACCGTGCGCGCCTGACACACACATGTGCGCGCCTGACACACACACACGTGCACGCCTGACACACACACACACGTGCGCGCCTGACACACCCACGTGCGCGCCTGATCGTGCGCGCCTGACACCCACGTGTGCGCCTGACCGTGCGCGCCTGACACACACACACGTGCGCGCCTGACACACACGTGCGCGCCTGACCGTGCGCGCCTGACACACACACACGTGCGCGCCTGACACACACACACGTGCGCGCCTGACACACACACACGTGCGCGCCTGACACACAAACGTGCGCGCCTGACACACACACGTGCGCGCCTGACACACACACGCGCGCCTGACCGTGCGCGCCTGACACACACGCACGTGCGCGCCTGACACACAAACGTGCGCGCCTGACACACACACGTGCGCGCCTGACACATGTTCTCATCCTTGTACATCTAGAAAAGAAAGAAAAACAACATTCCATATTTTTTTCCGATAGAATATTTATAATTGACACATTTTGAGCGACAGTTGTCGCCGTGAATGAAAGTGTGTGAGTCCCTGACATGAGAGTTCACTCTCACATCTCTGTGAACGGCACAGCTGGAGCTGCTGCTGTTCATTTAAGAACCTTTGTAAAAAACAGGTCACGTTTATTGCTTTTTATGTATTTGTACAGGTTTTCAGATAAATAATACTGCACTGTAGGAAAAGACAAACCCTGTTCATTTTCAAGGTGCACTATTAACTTCAATGGAGTGAGCAGCTCTGTGAGCTGTAACTTCACATGAATTTTAACATGTAAATCAAACAAATCATCGAGGCAATGAAATAATAATGACTGGATGAACCGTTTCAGCCCTAATGCACCTTTAAACCTTCAAATGCAGAGTGTTGTTATTTGACTTTATCCCATAATCCAGACCAAGATCGGGAAGAAGAGTCTTCTGCGCACGCTGCAGACGCTGGGCTCAGTGCCACAGTGGAACCACGAGCCGTCCAGAGACAGTGACAGCGAGGGGGAAACTCCAACACAACACGACAAGAAGAGGAGGAAGAAGAAGAGGAGGAAGAAGAAGCACGGCGACGCAGGGGCGGAGCAGGAGGGGGCGGAGCAGCAGGACGAGAAGCAGGAGGAGGCTCTGGTCGTGAAGAGGAGCAAAGGCCCAGACGGTGAGTCACAGTTTCTCAATTCAAAGACGGAGATGGTTTTCAGTGACGATCCTTATTTCTTTCTTGTTTCTCCAAGAAAAGAAAGTGAGATCTACAATCACAGAAACGTCGAAGGAACAAGAAACGTTAAAAACAGCCGACAATTCTGATACAATCAGCCGCAAGCAATGGAGAAACCGAATGAAAAACAAGCGCAAGAGTAAAAATAAGTTTAAAGCTTCTGAAAAGGGGGAGAGTGCAGATGCTAAGGCTAATATAAGCACAAGCAAGGACAATCAGGCTGTGGCAGAAGTTCTGGACAAGGGCAGGAAAGGAAACGGCAAAGTGAGTGAAGAATTGCCGAAAGCACAAAGTAAAAAAGAAGAGATTAAAAAGACGGAGCTGGCCGGTGTGACCAGGGCGAGAGCGCCGAGCGATGTTCAGAAACCAGTGAACAGAAAAGCCCAACTGAAGAAGGAGAAGCTGCGCCGACTGCTCCAGAGCCCCGAGGCAGAACCTGAGAGTGAGGGGGCTACAGCGGAGGCCCCGGAGCCCTCGGACCCCCCGGAGCCCTCGGACCCCCCGGAGCCCTCGGACCCCCCGCAGCCCTCGGACCGCTCGGCCTCGCTCCGATCCCGCATGGAGCAGCGCCTGGACTCGGCCCGTTTCCGCTACATAAACGAGGTGTTGTACAGCTCCAGCAGCAGCGAGGCGCGGCGCATGTTCAGCCAGGACCAGGAGTCGTTCTGGGTTTATCACCGAGGCTACAGCGCTCAGGTGCAGCGCTGGCCTCACAACCCAGTGGACCTCATCATCCACTTCATCAAGCTCAAGTAAGACCACACTACAGCCTCTGCTCATCTCTGCTCATCTCTGCTGAGGCGGGCGATGGGCACGAGGAGGGGAACTTGGGCTGCGGAGTTATTTGTAATTAAATGAGAATTTGAATGTTGCACATGGCCTGTCATCAAAACTGCAGTTATTAAGAGAATATGAAGGTACTTGAATACAACCTCATCTAAAAGCATCAGAAGTCTTTCTGTGGAATTCTGTAGAAATGCTTTTGATCTCTGGAATGTGATAGTTACGTTAGTTTAACAGTTCTTATTTCAAATTCAGATTCAGTTTAGACTCACCAAACCAAGCTTCTCCTGTTACTTGTAATAGACTTTTAATCAAACCTCCTAAAATGTTTGCTTCATTAAGACATGTTCATGAGCACATCCTTAAACTTCTACAAATGATTTAAAACAAGATCCCAGATATGCCCTGATGTTTCAGTTTGGAGCCTTTGGAATAAAAACCCTTGGATACGTTTGAGGGTCTCTACATACTTTGATCATAGGGTGTGGTCCCCATAGAACCTTTAGTCCACGGTCTCATATAAACTGTATGTAGTGTGTATGCAGCTTCGCTCGCTCATCTGGCTGCGGTCGCTTCTGTTGAATCAAGATAACGAGTTCACCTGGAGAGATATTTCTGCGTGAGAGCAGACCATGAGCTTAAAAGCTTATTTCAGGAACATGAACAAGAAACTGAAGAAGCCACAGACAGCCGGGCTAGCCATGCTACATGTAAGCTAGCTTGCCCCTCCTCCTCCAGGCACCAGGGCCAGGCGCCGGGGCCAGGCGCCGAAGCAGACCAGGAGCGAGATAGACCCAGTGATTATGGCGGCTTTGGAAAACCACGTACGTGTTGTCGAGTCACTAAGTAGATGACCTGGAGAATTGTAATCGCAGAGGAAATCCACGGATTGTCAGACAAATACATTATTTAAGAATCATACAATGTGATTTCCAGATTTCTTTTAGTTTTTGTCTCACAGTGGAAATGCATCGACGATGAAAACTTCAGATCACGGTTCACTTCAGACATGTGCCACATGTGGCACATGTGCCACATGTGGCACATGTGGCACATGTGGCACATGTGCCACATGTGCCACATGTGCCCAGCTGCATGACGCCGACATGAACAGCAGAAGTATTCAACCCACACAGTTCAGAGATGGGCAGAAGCACATTTGTGTCCATGAGGAGATTTGGTCGAACTTTGTATCAGAAGCTTTTTTATTATTACTCGTGTATATTTAATATAAAAATATAATGTATTATTATTAGAAAAACATTTGATCAGTATCTGCCGTGATCAGATGGTCGTGATCAGATGGTCGTGATCAGATGACCGCGATCAGATGACCGTGATCAGATGGTCGTGATCAGATGGTCGTGATCAGATGGTCGTGATCAGATGGTCGTGATCAGATGGTCGTGATCAGATGGTCGTGATCAGATGACCGCGATCAGATGGTCGTGATCAGATGGTCGTGATCAGATGGTCGTGATCAGATGGTCGTGATCAGATGACCGTGATCAAATGGTCGTGATCAGATGACCGCGGTCAGATGACCGTGATCAGATGGTCATGATCAGATGACCGCGATCAGATGGTCGTGATCAGATGGTCGTGATCAGATGACCGTGATCAGATGGTCGTGATCAGATGGTCGTGATCAGATGACCGCGATCAGATGACCGTGATCAGATGGTCGTGATCAGATGACCGCGGTCAGATGACCGCGATCAGATGACCGTGATCAGATGGTCGTGATCAGATGGTCGTGATCAGATGACCGTGATCAGATGGTCGTGATAAGATGGTCGTGATCAGATGACCGTGATCAGATGGTCGTGATCAGATGGTCGTGATCAGATGACCGTGATCAGATGGTCGTGATCAGATGACCGCGATCAGATGACCGTGATCAAATGGTCGTGATCAGATGGCCGCGATCAGATGACCGCGATCAGATGACCGCGATCAGATGGTCATGATCAGATGACCGCGATCAGATGGTCATGATCAGATGACCGCGATCAGATGACCGTGATCAAATGGTCGTGATCAGATGACCGCGATCAGATGACCGCGATCAGATGGTCATGATCAGATGACCGCGATCAGATGACCGTGATCAGATGGTCGTGATCAGATGGTCGTGATCAGATGACCGCGATCAGATGACCGTGATCAGATGGTCGTGATCAGATGACCGCGGTCAGATGACCGCGATCAGATGACCGTGATCAGATGGTCGTGATCAGATGACCGTGATCAGATGGTCGTGATCAGATGGTCGCGATCGGATGACCGTGATCAGATGGTCGCGATCGGATGGTCGTGATCAGATGACCGCGATCAGATGGTCGCGATTGGATGATCGTGATCAGATGACCGTGACATACGTCATAAGGCGCTGGTACAGCTGGCAGCCCGGTGTAAACGCTCTCTCTTCTTTCTCACACTTATTGTGCTTTATCTCCTATATTTTGTAAATATAGTTAGTATATTTTTTCTATTTTACTGTACGATCGGGACACGCGCTGGAATAGTTTTTTTAATTCAACTGTTTTTGACTTTTTTTGGCTGGATTTGAGCGTTTTTCATTGCGTTCGTTGTGTTGTTGTGACGTGAGCTAGCTCCGAGCGAGCCCACCAGCCCCTCCCCCGCGCCCTCCGGCCGCGCTAAAGTACGGCGTGTCGTCGGTACACGTTTATATACACGTTTATATACACGTTTATATACACGTTTATATGAAAGAGGAACTTCACCAACGATCGGGACACGCACTGGAATCGCTTTAAATTAACTTGTTTTGACTTTATTCGGCTGGATTGAGTGTTTTCGTCGTGTCGTTGCGATGTGTCTTGGCTCTGAGTCCCCCGGCCCCGCCCCCGGCTCTGGCCCCGCCCCCCGGCCGGCGCCGTACCGCGTTTACACAAAGGAGGAACTCATGAAACTGCGGAGAACAGTCGTCTCACCCCGAGATCGTCACGTTATCCCGGCGGACATCCTAAGGAAAACGCAACGAGGCAGACGGGCTGGACGTAAACTCCGAGAGAAGAGAGGGACAAACAGGAAGTCGGTTCCCGCCGTAGTCATGGGTAACGTGAGGTCCCTTCAAAATAAAATGACGGAAATAGCGAGCCTCATGCGGTCCCAGAGGATTTATAGGGACAGCAGCGTCTTGATTTTCACAGAGACCTGGTTAACAGCAGAAATGCCAGACTCTATTGTAGGTTTGGACAATTTTCATCGTCTGCGGGCGACAGAACGAAAGAATGCTTGAAGAAAAGAGGTGGAGGTCTGGCGGTGTATGTGAACACGAGCTGGTCCAAACCCGAACACTGCACAGTGAGGGAGCAGCTATGTAACAAGGATATTGAACTATTGGCTATTGGCATGAGGCCATACTATCTGCCCCGGGAGTTCTCACATGTGATTTTGATCGCAGTCTATGTGGCCCCGTCTGCCAATGCTGAAAATGCTTGTGAAGCACTGCTCTCCTGCACTTGTAGGCTGCAAACACAGCATCCACAGGCTCTCTTCCTCATCTCTGGTGACTTTAACCACGCTTCTCCCTCTTCTGTTCTACCAACATACACCCAGTATGTTACCTGCCCCACCAGAGAGAATAGAACATTGGACTTGTTTTTTGCCAACACCAAGGAGGCTTATTCCTCTTCCCCCCTCCCTCCCCTGGGCAGCTCGGACCACAACCTTGTACATCTGAGGCCTGTGTATGAACCCATCGTGCGCAGGCAGCCTGTGGTGTCCCGTGAGGTGAGGATGTGGTCTGCTGAGAGCGAGGAGGCTCTGAGGGACTGCTTCAGCACCACTGTCTGGACTGAGCTTTATGACCCACATGGGGAGGACATCAACACCATCACAGAGTGCATCACGGACTACATCAACTTCTGTTTTGAGAACATTGTTCCCTCCCGGACGGTGCGGTGTTTTCCAAACAACAAGCCATGGATTAACCGTGAACTGAAGGCTCTGCTGAAGGAGAAGAAGAGAGCCTTCAGGTCAGGGAACAAGGAGGAGCTGAGGACTGTGCAGAAGGAGCTGAGGAGGAAGATCAGGCAGGCTGAAGCCGGCTACAAGAGGAGGATGGAGGAGCAGCTGCAGCAAAAGAACATTCAGGGAGTGTGGAGGAGCCTGAAAACCATCTCGGGCTTCAAAATCCCCCCTGCCCAGACAGAGGGGGATCTACAGTGGGTGAATGATTTAAATGCTCACTTCTTGAGGTTTGATCGGTCACCCGCCCCTCCCCCTGCACAGCTGCATGCTCCCTCTTCCACAGCTGGACAATGCCCTGCATCTGTTCCTCTTCGCTTATCTGCCCCGGACCATCGGCTCCCCACTTCGCCTGGACTCACCCATCCCCCCAGCACACAGTCCCCCTGCCAACCACTGACTGTCACAGCAGCACAGGTGAGGAGTGAGCTGAAGAGGATTAAAGTGAGGAAGGCAGCAGGACCTGATGGCATCAGCCCCAGGCTCCTTAAGTCCTGCGCAGATGAACTGTGTGGAGTTATGGAGCATGTCTTCAACATGAGCCTGAAGCTGAGGGTGGTACCACAGGTCTGGAAGACCTCCTGTCTGGTACCTGTGCCTAAGACACCGCGCCCCAAAGACCTCAACAGCTTCAGGCCAGTGGCTCTCACGTCCCACCTGATGAAGACACTGGAGCGGCTAGTCCTGGACCACCTCCGCTCCACCGTGAGCTCAGCCATGGACCCGCTGCAGTTTGCATATCGGTCTGGCATCGGAGTGGAGGACGCCGTCATCTCCCTGCTGCACCGCTCTCTCTCTCACCTGGAAAAGCCTGGCAGCTCTGTGAGGATTCTGTTCTTCGATCTTTCCAGCGCCTTCAACACCATCAGCTCCTGAGGGACAAGCTGGAGACGGCTGGTGTGGAGTATGACCTGGCAGAGTGGATCCTGGACGACCTCACAGACCGACCCCAGTTTGTGAGAGCCCGGAACTGTGTGTCTGACACTCGGACCTGCAGTGTGGGGGTGCCCCAGGGCACTGTCCTCGCGCCCTTTCTCTTCGCCCTTTACACTGCAGACTTCAGACATGACACGGACAGCTGTGTCCTGCAGAAGTTCTCTGACGACTCTGCCATCATCGGACTCATCACGGACGACGATGACGCGGAGTACAGAGGACTGGCGCAGGACTTTGTGGACTGGTGTCAGCGGAACCACCTCCTCATCAACGCGGGGAAGACCAAGGAGATGGTGGTGGATTTCCGCAGACGCCACCCCACTGCCCCCTCACCAGTGAACATCCAGGGACGGGACATTGAGAGAGTGGACTCATACAAGTACCTGGTGTTCATCTGAACCACAAACTGGACTGGACTCATAACACAGACGCACTGTACAGGAAGAGCCAGAGTCGGCTCTACCTCCTGAGGAGACTCGGGTCTTTTGGAGTGACAGGGCCACTCCTGAAGACCTTCTACGACTCTGTGGTGGCATCAGCCCTCCTGTAGGTGTGGCCTGCTGGAGCAGCAGCATCACAGAGAGGGAGAGGAGGAAGCTGGACAGAGTCATCAAGAAGTCCAGCTCCGTCCTGGGCTGTCCTCTGGACTCGGTGCAGGAGGTGGGGGACAGGAGGGTCCTGGCTAGATTCACATCTATGCTGGACCATGAGTGTCACCCCCTGCAGGACACTCTGTCCCCTGCAGGACACTCTGTCCGCTCTGGAGAGCAGCTTCAGTGAGAGACTGATCCACCCTCGATGTGCGAAGGAAAGGTTCCGTAGGTCTTTCCTTCCTGCTGCTGTCAGACTTTATAACAAAAACTGTTAGTACTGAACACTCGCAATACTGACCTAACCATGTGCAATTCTGTCATATGTGCAATTGCTGTTGGAATTCATGTGCAATTCATGTGCAACCTATGTGCTGTCGTGACACATATTCATGTGCAATTACTGTCGTGATCACATGCAATGGTATTTATGTATTCATTTATTTATTTGTCTATGGGAGTTTTTATTTGTTTATAAGAGATCTTCTACTGAAAGTGTTTTTCAGACTTCCTATAAGTGATCTGTTCTTCTGGATCTACCTCTGTATCTACCTGCGTTGCACCAATGAAATTTCCCCATGTGGGACAATAAAGGAATATCTTATCTTATCTTATCTTATGACCGTGATCAGATGGTCGCGATCAGATGGTCGCGATCGGATGGTCGGGATCAGATGGTCGCGATCAGATGACCGTGATCAGATGGTCGTGATCAGATGGTCGGGATCAGATGGTCGTGATCAGATGGTCGTGATCAGATGGTCGTGATCAGATGGTCGTGATCAGATGGTCGTGATCAGATGGTCGTGATCAGATGACCGTGATCAGATGACCGCGATCAGATGACCGCGATCAGATGGTCGCGATCAGATGGCCGCGATCAGATGGTCGCGATCAGATGACCGCGATCAGATGGTCGCGATCAGATGGTCGCGATCAGATGGTCGTGATCAGATGGTCGTGATGGCGATCGGCCTTAAATCTCCTGATCGGAGCAACTCTAATATTTCTTCTTGTTTACTACTCGATCCTTGCGTTTCCTCTAAATGTGATGGTTACAAAAGCGTCTGGCACGGGCTCGGCCACAATTACTTTATCCCCATGTTTTCTTCTAATATTTCTTTGTCCTTTACGTTCTCACGCTCAGTCGTAACAACAGAACTAACACAGATCTGATGCTGTTTGGACTGTCCTCACTCCTCTGTCCTTCTCTCCTACAGGCCGGCCTCTCTGGTGGTGGCCGACTTCGGTTGTGGAGACTGTAAAATCGCCAAGAGCGTCAAAAACAAAGTGCACAGCTTTGACCTGGTGGCCACATGTGAGCTGGCGACGCCCTGCGACATGGCCAAAGTGAGCACGCCCTTTTGTCTGGACTATTCTACAGACTTTTTGGATTGTTGATTTGAGCTGTAGTGAAGGGAGAGAACCATGTGAGAACCATGTGAGAACCATGTGAGAACCATGTGACGCTGGTTCTACTGCAGAGATGAGGGAGGGGAGTTTGCTGCCACCATGTGGTAGAAGTGTGTCTAAGAGTTAAACATGGAGAAATGTAAATGTATGAAACGTATACATTACAAATACATATTTGACAGGGACAGTACATATTAATAACAGTTGTAACTCGCATGCAAATGTTTCCCAACATTGCAAAGAAATTGAAGCAAAACAGTTGAGATAGAACTTTATTGAACTAGAATGTGACGGACAAAAAGCAGGGCTGATACTCTGTTGGTGACTGTTGCATGTGCTGCAGGTGCCTCTGCTGGACGCCTCTGTGGACATCGCTGTCTTCTGTCTCTCTCTCATGGGAACTAACCTGACAGATTTTTTAAAAGAAGCAAACCGTGTTCTAAAAAGGGGGTAAATATATATGTATCATTTTCATGAATCTGGCTTGTGTACAAAATGTCATTCAAAATACTCATGAGTTTGTTCTCGTTTGTAGGGGATTTCTGAAAATAGCTGAGGTTTCGAGCCGATTTGAGAACGTGCGAAACTTCACCACTGCTCTGGCAGGTTTAGGATTCAAACTGATGTCAAAGGTGAGTGTGCCAGGAGTAAATGTGACGTTTAGTCTGGAAGTGCAGCTGCAGAATGTGCTCCAGATGTGGGAAAGTATGACATTCCAAGACTTAAAGTTTAGATGTTGCTCGAAAATGTTCTATAAATGTTGATGTTTATGAATCATTTGTTGGCTCAAATGAGGCAAAAATGAATCTAAAATCAGAAGTCGCTGGTTTCCCTGAAATCAAAGACAAATTATCCAGCATCATCGAGGATTCTAGATGAACATATTTGTGCTCGTAACTGCCACAACCCGACGTGAAGAACCTGCACCCGGCTCACGTGCACCCGGCTCAGTCACGCCCTGCTCAGTCACGTGCACCCGGCTCAGTCACACCCGGCTCTGTCACGTGCACCCGGCTCAGTCTCGTGCACCCGGCTCAGTCTCGTGCACCCGGCTCAGTCACGTGCACCCGGCTCAGTCACGCCCTGCTCAGTCACGTGCACCCGGCTCAGTCACGCCCGGCTCAGTTTGTGTTGGTGGTGCAGAGTTTTGTAGGTTAATAAGGGCGTTAGAGACCTGAGTGTCAACAACAGGTTTTTATATTTCAGACCTGTAAAAAGTCTTTCTGGACACGGGGCTTAGACCTCTTCAAATGAGACCTTTTTCATCAAACTTATGCAAACTGATATTATTCCCATTCCCAAAGGTCTAAAGTAACTAAATATACCAGTTACTTTGATCTTGGACCTTGGCTCCGCCTCCAGAGGCATGTCGTTTTTTCAAAACGCTGCAAAATTCTGGATATTTTGTCCTTGTTTTTGTTTTGAAAGTGGTACAAATGAAAGCTAATAACATGTTCTTGCACTTGGTGTCAAACACATGAACACCTGTGTACATTTAACCTGAATGCACAAACATATAGATTTTTGATGTTTGGAAAGGATGACATCATATGATGCATAACTTTATCTAAAAAATGTGACTCTATAGTCTTTACAGCTTTACTCTATAAATATGTATGTTTGTGCATTAAAATGAGTTCAAATGTACACATGTTCAAGTGTTGGCATCATATGCATATACACCATCACTTGGTACCACTTTCAATGCTATAGCATCAACCATCAAAAGAGGACGTAATATCCCGAATTTTGCAGCAAAAAAGTCAACAATTAAACTACATGGTTCTGGAGGCGAAGCCAAGGGCCAAGATCAAAGTAACTGGTATATTTAGTTACTTTAGACCTTGGAGAATGCCTCCGTTTGCATAAGTTTGATGAAAAAGGTCTTATTTGAAGAGGTCTAACGTGGCTGCTCAGTGTGGTGGTCTGCTCCAGGAGCAGCTGTGTGCCGGCAGGGCAGGTGTGTGTGCCGGCAGGGCAGCTGTGTGCCGGCAGGGCAGCTGTGTGCCGGCAGGGCAGCTGTGTGCCGGCAGGGCAGCTGTGTGTGCCGGCAGGGCAGCTGTGTGCCGGCAGGGCAGCTGTGTGTGCCGGCAGGGCAGCTGTGTGCCGACAGGGCAGCTGTGTGTGCCGGCAGGGCAGGTGTGTGTCGGCAGGGCAGGTGTGTGTGCCGGCAGGGCAGCTGTGTGCCGGCAGGGCAGGTGTGTGCCGGCAGGGCAGGTGTGTGCCGGCAGGGCAGCAGGGCAGGTGTGTGCCGGCAGGGCAGCAGGGCAGGTGTGTGCCGGCAGGGCAGGTGTGTGTGCCGGCAGGGCAGGTGTGATGCGGGTCGGGCCAATAAAGGATAATTTCTTTATTTTTGAAATATCAAGTATATACAGTATGTAGGAAATAAGAACAGAATGAAACAAAACAAGACCAGAGAGAGAACCAGCACATCAACAAGTGAACAGACAGAAATGAGGCACAGATAAACTAAATCAAATGTCTCATTTAGTCCACAGTCTTTCAAATTTGTCCATTTTCAAATCGAGTCCATATGTAATTTTTCCATTTTGCAAAGGTCTAATATGTCGGTCCATTTTATGGTGAGTGTTTTTTTCCCCGCTGACATGAGTCTGCTCCAGAGGTCACTTCTCATCGTATCCGTGGCTTGTGTTTTAGAATCCAATGGGACGTAGTCTGTGAGCAACAGGACAATCCCAAAACACATGATAGTGGTTTGTCTCCCGCTGCCACATCCTCTCCAACAGTCTGCCTCCTGCTGCCACATCCTCTCCAACAGTCTGCCTCCTGCTGCCACATCCTCTCCAACAGTCTGTCTCCTGCTGTCACATCCTCTCCAACAGTCTGCCTCCTGCTGTCACATCCTCTCCAACAGTCTGCCTCCTGCTGCCACATCCTCTCCAACAGTCTGCCTCCTGCTGCCACATCCTCTCCAACAGTCTGTCTCCTGCTGCCACATCCTCTCCAACAGTCTGCCTCCTGCTGCCACACCCTCTCCAACAGTCTGTCTCCTGCTGTCACATCCTCTCCAACAGTCTGTCTCCTGCTGCCACATCCTCTCCAACAGTCTGTCTCCTGCTGTCACATCCTTTCCAACAGTCTGCTTCCTGCTGCCACATCCTCTCCAACAGTCTGTCTCCTGCTGTCACATCCTTTCCAACAGTCTGCTTCCTGCTGCCACATCCTCTCCAACAGTCGGTCTCCTGCTGCCACATCCTCTCAAACATTCTGTCTCCTGCTGTCACATCCTCTCCAACAGTCTGTCTCCTGCTGTCACATCCTCTCCAACAGTCTGCCTCCTGCTGCCACATCCTCTCCAACAGTCTGTCTCCTGCTGCCACATCCTCTCCAACAGTCTGCCTCCACCCACTGGATCACTGCTACACAACAGTCAGCCACGCCTTCCACACTGTGACCCGAGCAGCACTGGGCTCGTCAGACCACGTCATGGTTCTCCTGCTCCACCTGCAACTGACTCCCCCCGCAGGTGGAGCACTGACTCCACCTGCGGGGGGATCACACTGACTTCCTGCCGGATCAGAGTCAGTGTGTGCGGCTGGGGAAGAATGTCTCAGACACTGGGACTATCAGCACAGGAGCTCCACAGGGCTGTGTACTTTCTCCCCTGCTCTTCTCCCTGTGACACAAACTGTTGCACCTCCAGCCACGACACTGTAAAACTGATCCAGTTTGTGGACGACACCACCCTCATCACCATGACGACACCACCCTCATCGGGCTCATCTGGGATTGGGATGAGTCTGTCTACAGGAGGTGGAGCGGCTGGAGCAGCGGGAACAACCTGGAGCTCAACGCCCAGAAGACAGTGGAGATGATCGTGAAAGTCACAGCCCCCTGAAGGACCTGTACGTCTCCAGGACTCTGGGGCGAACAGGTCGGATCACTGACCCTTCTCACCCTGGACATGGACTATTTGAGTCACTCCCCTCAGGCAGGAGGCCACTCCCCTCAGGCAGGAGGCTACTCCCCTCAGGCAGGAGGCCACTCCCCTCAGGCAGGAGGCTACTCCCCTCAGGCAGGAGGCTACTCCCCTCAGGCAGGAGGCCACTCCCCTCAGGCAGGAGGCCACTCCCCTCAGGCAGGAGGCTACGGGCCATCTGGACCAGAACCTCTGGACACTTTTTTAATTTATGCCTTATTAATGCATGCCTTATTTGATATATCTTGCTTTAATTATTATTCATTGTTTTATGTTGCACAGAATCACCAAAACTAGTTGTTAGCCTGTGAATTTTGTTCACTGACAATGGCAATAAACCTTATTTTTAAAAGTATCGCTACCCAACACTGTTCATGATTGTCTGCAGGCGCTGGGCTTTAGGTAGTGACCGTTCAGATCAGAGAACACAGCATTCTTTCCAACTAGTTTTAGTTGTAGGAACTGGCAACCCAAATGAGAGTAGCTCATCCCGAGTTTTGATTTTATTATTAGCCTGAAAACTAAGGCAAATGGTAACATCCACTGCCTTTCTAATGGTTTTGTAATTAGATATAAACAACCTTAAAATTGTTATCAAAAACAGATGTTTATTCTATACATTTTGATTGTAAAATGAGTTTTCTTTTTTCTTTAGGACACAGAAAACACTCATTTTTACTCCTTCGACTTCTTGAAGACGGGACCAGCGCCTGAAAATGTGAAGACGTTTGGACTGCAGCTGAAGCCTTGTGTTTATAAGAAGAGATGAGAAGACTCAAACTATTCTCTGTTCTGGTTTAAATAGCACTTGTTTTGCAGCTGCTGTTTTTATTATGTCAAAGTGATAATCATTTTTACTTCAGTACGCAACTAATGTGACCTGTATTTAGGTTATTCTTGCCTATGGCTAAACTACAGTAATAAATTAAATGCCAGGATGGTATGCCAGACACTTCTAATGCTCATTAGTGTACAGGAAATAGCATGGAACTTTAATTCAAATTCAGATATTAAGCAGTCAGAATTGGAATAAAAAATGTGGATTTTAAAGTGAATCTAATCTTGTGTTTTTCTAATTCTGATGGTGTCGGTGAATAATTATAGTTTTACATCAGTCAAGTTGCAGTTTGTAACATTTTACAATAAAAGTTCTACAGAATATCTCTGATGTCATCAAAAAATGCTGAGAAACTTAGCACACAACTTACACCTTTTCTATGGTTTAAACAACCATTTCACAAAATAACAGTACTTATTTGTGAAATCATCCATCTTCTTCCACTTCTCCAGGGCAGAGTCGCTGGGGCAGAAGTCTAAGCAGGGACTCCCAGACCTCCATGACCCCAGACACTTCCTCCAGCTCCTCCGGGGGGATCCCGAGGCGTTCCCAGGCCAGCCGAGAGACATAGTCCCTCCAGCGTGTCCTAGGTCTTCCTGGTGGGACATGCCCGAAACAGTCTGCTTCCTGCTGCCACATCCTCTCCAACATTCTGTCTCCTGCTGCCACATCCTCTCCAACAGTCTGTCTCCTGCTGCCACATCCTCTCCAACAGTCTGTCTCCTGCTGCCACATCCTCTCCAACAGTCTGCTTCCTGCTGCCACATCCTCTCCAACAGTCTGCCTCCTGCTGCCACATCCTCTCCAACAGTCTGTCTCCTGCTGCCACATCCTCTCCAACAGTCTGTCTCCTGCTGCCACATCCTCTCCAACAGTCTGCTTCCTGCTGCCACATCCTCTCCAACAGTCTGCTTCCTGCTGCCACATCCTCTCCAACAGTCTGCCTCCTGCTGCCACATCGTCTCCAACAGTCTGTCTCCTGCTGCCACGTCCTCTCCAACATTCTGTCTCCTGCTGCCACATCCTCTCCAACAGTCTGCCTCCTGCTGCCACATCCTCTCCAACAGTCTGCCTCCTGCTGCCACATCCTCTCCAACAGTCTGTCTCCTGCTGTCACATCCTCTCCAACAGTCTGCTTCCTGCTGCCACATCCTCTCCAACAGTCTGCCTCCTGCTGTCACATCCTCTCCAACAGTCTGTCTCCTGCTGCCACATCCTCTCCAACAGTCGGTCTCCTGCTGCCACATCCTCCAACATTCTGTCTCCTGCTGTCACATCCTCTCCAACAGTCTGTCTCCTGCTGTCACATCCTCTCCAACAGTCTGCTTCCTGCTGCCACATCCTCTCCAACAGTCTGTCTCCTGCTGCCACATCCTCTCCAACAGTCTGCCTCCTGCTGCCACATCCTCTCCAACAGTCTGTCTCCTGCTGCCACATCCTCTCCAACAGTCTGTCTCCTGCTGTCACATCCTCTCCCAACAGTCTGCCTCCTGCTGCCACATCCTCTCCAACAGTCTGTCTCCTGCTGCCACATCCTCTCCAACATTCTGTCTCCTGCTGTCACATCCTCTCCAACAGTCTGCTTCCTGCTGCCACATCCTCTCCAACAGTCTGCTTCCTGCTGCCACATCCTCTCCAACAGTCTGCCTCCTGCTGCCACATCCTCCAACATTCTGTCTCCTGCTGTCACATCCTCTCCAACAGTCTGCTTCCTGCTGCCACATCCTCTCCCAACAGTCTGCCTCCTGCTGCCACATCCTCTCCAACAGTCTGTCTCCTGCTGCCACATCCTCTCCAACAGTCTGCCTCCTGCTGCCACATCCTCTCCAACAGTCTGTCTCCTGCTCCACATCCTCTCCAACAGTCTGTCTCCTGCTGCCACATCCTCTCCAACAGTCTGCCTCCTGCTGCCACATCCTCTCCAACAGTCTGTCTCCTGCTGTCACATCCTCTCCCAACAGTCTGCCTCCTGCTGCCACATCCTCTCCAACAGTCTGTCTCCTGCTGCCACATCCTCTCCAACATTCTGTCTCCTGCTGTCACATCCTCTCCAACAGTCTGCTTCCTGCTGCCACATCCTCTCCAACAGTCTGCTTCCTGCTGCCACATCCTCTCCAACAGTCTGCCTCCTGCTGCCACATCCTCCAACATTCTGTCTCCTGCTGTCACATCCTCTCCAACAGTCTGCTTCCTGCTGCCACATCCTCTCCCAACAGTCTGCCTCCTGCTGCCACATCCTCTCCAACAGTCTGTCTCCTGCTGCCACATCCTCTCCAACAGTCTGCTTCCTGCTGCCACATCCTCTCCAACAGTCTGCCTCCTGCTGCCACATCGTCTCCAACAGTCTGTCTCCTGCTGCCACGTCCTCTCCAACATTCTGTCTCCTGCTGCCACATCCTCTCCAACAGTCTCCCTCCTGCTGCCACATCCTCTCCAACAGTCTGCCTCCTGCTGCCACATCCTCTCCAACAGTCTGTCTCCTGCTGTCACATCCTCTCCAACAGTCTGCTTCCTGCTGCCACATCCTCTCCAACAGTCTGCCTCCTGCTGTCACATCCTCTCCAACAGTCTTTCTCCTGCTGCCACATCCTCTCCAACAGTCGGTCTCCTGCTGCCACATCCTCCAACATTCTGTCTCCTGCTGTCACATCCTCTCCAACAGTCTGTCTCCTGCTGTCACATCCTCTCCAACAGTCTGCTTCCTGCTGCCACATCCTCTCCAACAGTCTGTCTCCTGCTGCCACATCCTCTCCAACAGTCTGCCTCCTGCTGCCACATCCTCTCCAACAGTCTGTCTCCTGCTGCCACATCCTCTCCAACAGTCTGTCTCCTGCTGCCACATCCTCTCCAACAGTCTGCCTCCTGCTGCCACATCCTCTCCAACAGTCTGTCTCCTGCTGTCACATCCTCTCCCAACAGTCTGCCTCCTGCTGCCACATCCTCTCCAACAGTCTGTCTCCTGCTGCCACATCCTCTCCAACATTCTGTCTCCTGCTGTCACATCCTCTCCAACAGTCTGCTTCCTGCTGCCACATCCTCTCCAACAGTCTGCTTCCTGCTGCCACATCCTCTCCAACAGTCTGCCTCCTGCTGCCACATCCTCCAACATTCTGTCTCCTGCTGCCACATCCTCTCCAACATTCTGTCTCCTGCTGTCACATCCTCTCCAACAGTCTGCTTCCTGCTGCCACATCCTCTCCAACAGTCTGCTTCCTGCTGCCACATCCTCTCCAACAGTCTGCCTCCTGCTGCCACATCCTCCAACATTCTGTCTCCTGCTGTCACATCCTCTCCAACAGTCTGCTTCCTGCTGCCACATCCTCTCCCAACAGTCTGCCTCCTGCTGCCACATCCTCTCCAACAGTCTGTCTCCTGCTGCCACATCCTCTCCAACAGTCTGCTTCCTGCTGCCACATCCTCTCCAACAGTCTGCCTCCTGCTGCCACATCGTCTCCAACAGTCTGTCTCCTGCTGCCACGTCCTCTCCAACATTCTGTCTCCTGCTGCCACATCCTCTCCAACAGTCTGCCTCCTGCTGCCACATCCTCTCCAACAGTCTGCCTCCTGCTGCCACATCCTCTCCAACAGTCTGTCTCCTGCTGTCACATCCTCTCCAACAGTCTGCTTCCTGCTGCCACATCCTCTCCAACAGTCTGCCTCCTGCTGTCACATCCTCTCCAACAGTCTGTCTCCTGCTGCCACATCCTCTCCAACAGTCGGTCTCCTGCTGCCACATCCTCCAACATTCTGTCTCCTGCTGTCACATCCTCTCCAACAGTCTGTCTCCTGCTGTCACATCCTCTCCAACAGTCTGCTTCCTGCTGCCACATCCTCTCCAACAGTCTGTCTCCTGCTGCCACATCCTCTCCAACAGTCTGCCTCCTGCTGCCACATCCTCTCCAACAGTCTGTCTCCTGCTGCCACATCCTCTCCAACAGTCTGTCTCCTGCTGCCACATCCTCTCCAACAGTCTGCCTCCTGCTGCCACATCCTCTCCAACAGTCTGTCTCCTGCTGTCACATCCTCTCCCAACAGTCTGCCTCCTGCTGCCACATCCTCTCCAACAGTCTGTCTCCTGCTGCCACATCCTCTCCAACATTCTGTCTCCTGCTTTCACATCCTCTCCAACAGTCTGCTTCCTGCTGCCACATCCTCTCCAACAGTCTGCTTCCTGCTGCCACATCCTCTCCAACAGTCTGCCTCCTGCTGCCACATCCTCCAACATTCTGTCTCCTGCTGTCACATCCTCTCCAACAGTCTGCTTCCTGCTGCCACATCCTCTCCAACAGTCTGCCTCCTGCTGCCACATCCTCTCCAACAGTCTGTCTCCTGCTGCCACATCCTCTCCAACAGTCTGCTTCCTGCTGCCACATCCTCTCCAACAGTCTGCCTCCTGCTGCCACATCGTCTCCAACAGTCTGCCTCCTGCTGCCACGTCCTCTCCAACATTCTGTCTCCTGCTGCCACGTCCTCTCCAACAGTCTGCCTCCTGCTGCCACATCGTCTCCAACAGTCTGCCTCCTGCTGCCACATCCTCTCCAACAGTCTGTCTCCTGCTGTCACATCCTCTCCAACAGTCTGCTTCCTGCTGCCACATCCTCTCCAACAGTCTGCCTCCTGCTGTCACATCCTCTCCAACAGTCTGTCTCCTGCTGCCACATCCTCTCCAACAGTCGGTCTCCTGCTGCCACATCCTCCAACATTCTGTCTCCTGCTGTCACATCCTCTCCAACAGTCTGTCTCCTGCTGTCACATCCTCTCCAACAGTCTGCTTCCTGCTGCCATATCCTCTCCCAACAGTCTGCCTCCTGCTGCCACATCCTCTCCAACAGTCTGTCTCCTGCTGCCACATCCTCTCCAACAGTCTGTCTCCTGCTGCCACATCCTCTCCAACAGTCTGCCTCCTGCTGCCACATCCTCTCCAACAGTCTGTCTCCTGCTGCCACATCCTCTCCAACAGTCTGCTTCCTGCTGCCACATCCTCTCCAACAGTCTGCCTCCTGCTGCCACATCGTCTCCAACAGTCTGTCTCCTGCTGCCACGTCCTCTCCAACATTCTGTCTCCTGCTGCCACATCCTCTCCAACAGTCTGCCTCCTGCTGCCACATCCTCTCCAACAGTCTGCCTCCTGCTGCCACATCCTCTCCAACAGTCTGTCTCCTGCTGTCACATCCTCTCCAACAGTCTGCTTCCTGCTGCCACATCCTCTCCAACAGTCTGCCTCCTGCTGTCACATCCTCTCCAACAGTCTGTCTCCTGCTGCCACATCCTCTCCAACAGTCGGTCTCCTGCTGCCACATCCTCCAACATTCTGTCTCCTGCTGTCACATCCTCTCCAACAGTCTGTCTCCTGCTGTCACATCCTCTCCAACAGTCTGCTTCCTGCTGCCACATCCTCTCCAACAGTCTGTCTCCTGCTGCCACATCCTCTCCAACAGTCTGCCTCCTGCTGCCACATCCTCTCCAACATTCTGTCTCCTGCTGTCACATCCTCTCCAACAGTCTGTCTCCTGCTGTCACATCCTCTCCAACAGTCTGCTTCCTGCTGCCACATCCTCTCCAACAGTCTGTCTCCTGCTGCCACATCCTCTCCCAACAGTCTGCCTCCTGCTGCCACATCCTCTCCAACAGTCTGCCTCCTGCTGCCACATCCTCTCCAACATTCTGTCTCCTGCTGTCACATCCTCTCCAACAGTCTGCTTCCTGCTGCCACATCCTCTCCAACAGTCTGTCTCCTGCTGTCACATCCTCTCCAACAGTCTGCTTCCTGCTGCCACATCCTCTCCAACAGTCTGCCTCCTGCTGCCACATCCTCTCCAACATTCTGTCTCCTGCTGCCACATCCTCTCCAACATTCTGTCTCCTGCTGTCACATCCTCTCCAACAGTCTGCTTCCTGCTGCCACATCCTCTCCAACAGTCTGTCTCCTGCTGTCACATCCTTTCCAACAGTCTGCTTCCTGCTGCCACATCCTCTCCAACAGTCGGTCTCCTGCTGCCACATCCTCTCCAACATTCTGTCTCCTGCTGTCACATCCTCTCCAACAGTCTGCTTCCTGCTGCCACATCCTCTCCAACAGTCTGTCTCCTGCTGTCACATCCTTTCCAACATTCTGCTTCCTGCTGCCACATCCTCTCCAACAGTCTGTCTCCTGCTGTCACATCCTCTCCAACAGTCTGCTTCCTGCTGCCACATCCTCTCCAACAGTCTGCTTCCTGCTGCCACATCCTCTCAAACAGTCTGTCTCCTGCTGTCACATCCTTTCCAACAGTCTGCTTCCTGCTGCCACATCCTCTCCAACAGTCTGTCTCCTGCTGTCACATCCTCTCCAACAGTCTGCTTCCTGCTGCCACATCCTCTCCAACAGTCTGCCTCCTGCTGTCACATCCTCTCCAACAGTCTGCTTCCTGCTGCCACATCCTCTCCAACAGTCTGTCTCCTGCTATCACATCCTTTCCAACAGTCGGTCTCCTGCTGCCACACCCTCTCCAACAGTCGGCCTCCTGCTGCCACACCCTCTCCAACAGTCTGTCTCCTGCTGTCACATCCTCTCCAACAGTTTGTCTCCTGCTGTCACATCCTCTCCAACAGTCTGTCTCCTGCTGCCACACCCTCTCCAACATTCTGTCTCCTGCTGTCACATCCTCTCCAACAGTCTGTCTCCTGCTGCCACATCCTCTCCAACAGTCTGTCTCCTGCTGCCACATCCTCTCCAACAGTCTGCCTCCTGCTGCCACATCCTCTCCAACAGTCTGTCTCCTGCTGTCACATCCTCTCCAACAGTCTGTCTCCTGCTGTCACATCCTCTCCAACAGTCTGTCTCCTGCTGTCACATCCTCTCCAACAGTCTGCTTCCTGCTGCCACATCCTCTCCAACAGTGCCTCCTACTGTCACATCCTCTCCAACAGTCTGTCTCCTGCTGCCACATCCTCTCCAACAGTCTGTCTCCTGCTGTCACATCCTTTCCAACAGTCTGCTTCATGCTGCCACATCCTCTCCAACAGTCGGTCTCCTGCTGCCACATCCTCTCAAACATTCTGTCTCCTGCTGTCACATCCTCTCCAACAGTCTGTCTCCTGCTGTCACATCCTCTCCAACAGTCTGTCTCCTGCTGCCACATCCTCTCCAACAGTCTGCCTCCTGCTGCCACATCCTCTCCAACATTCTGTCTCCTGCTGTCATATCCTCTCCAACAGTTTGCTTCCTGCTGCCACATCCTCTCCAACAGTCTGTCTCCTGCTTCCACATCCTCTCCAACAGTCTGTCTCCTGCTGTCACATCCTCTCCAACAGTCTGCTTCCTGCAGCCACATCCTCTCCAACAGTCTGTCTCCTGCTGCCACATCCTCTCCCAACAGTCTGCCTCCTGCTGCCACATCCTCTCCAACAGTCTGCCTCCTGCTGCCACATCCTCTCCAACATTCTGTCTCCTTCTGTCACATCCTCTCCAACAGTCTGCTTCCTGCTGCCACATCCTCTCCAACAGTCTGTCTCCTGCTGCCACATCCTCTCCAACATTCTGTCTCCTGCTGTCACATCCTCTCCAACAGTCTGCTTCCTGCTGCCACATCCTCTCCAACAGTCTGTCTCCTGCTGCCACATCCTCTCCAACAGTCTGTCTCCTGCTGTCACATCCTCTCCAACAGTCTGCTTCCTGCAGCCACATCCTCTCCAACAGTCTGTCTCCTGCTGCCACATCCTCTCCCAACAGTCTGCCTCCTGCTGCCACATCCTCTCCAACAGTCTGCCTCCTGCTGCCACATCCTCTCCAACATTCTGTCTCCTGCTGTCACATCCTCTCCAACAGTCTGCTTCCTGCTGCCACATCCTCTCCAACAGTCTGTCTCCTGCTGTCACATCCTCTCCAACAGTCTGCTTCCTGCTGCCACATCCTCTCCAACAGTCTGCCTCCTGCTGTCACATCCTCTTCAACAGTCGGTCTCCTGCTGCCACATCCTCTCCAACATTCTGTCTCCTGCTGTCACATCCTCTCCAACAGTCTGCTTCCTGCTGCCACATCCTCTCCAACAGTCTGTCTCCTGCTGTCACATCCTCTCCAACAGTCTGCTTCCTGCTGCCACATCCTCTCCAACAGTCTGCCTCCTGCTGTCACATCCTCTCCAACAGTCTGCTTCCTGCTGCCACATCCTCTCCAACAGTCTGTCTCCTGCTGTCACATCCTTTCCAACAGTCGGTCTCCTGCTGCCACACCCTCTCCAACAGTCGGCCTCCTGCTGCCACACCCTCTCCAACAGTCTGTCTCCTGCTGTCACATCCTCTCCAACAGTCTGTCTCCTGCTGCCACATCCTCTCCAACAGTCTGTCTCCTGCTGCCACATCCTCTCCAACAGTCTGCCTCCTGCTGCCACATCCTCTCCAACAGTCTGTCTCCTGCTGTCACATCCTCTCCAACAGTCTGTCTCCTGCTGTCACATCCTCTCCAACAGTCTGTCTCCTGCTGCCACATCCTCTCCAACAGTCTGTCTCCTGCTGTCACATCCTTTCCAACAGTCTGCTTCCTGCTGCCACATCCTCTCCAACAGTCGGTCTCCTGCTGCCACATCCTCTCAAACATTCTGTCTCCTGCTGTCACATCCTCTCCAACAGTCTGTCTCCTGCTGTCACATCCTCTCCAACAGTCTGTCTCCTGCTGCCACATCCTCTCCAACAGTCTGCCTCCTGCTGCCACATCCTCTCCAACATTCTGTCTCCTGCTGTCACATCCTCTCCAACAGTCTGCTTCCTGCTGCCACATCCTCTCCAACAGTCTGTCTCCTGCTGCCACATCCTCTCCAACAGTCTGTCTCCTGCTGTCACATCCTCTCCAACAGTCTGCTTCCTGCAGCCACATCCTCTCCAACAGTCTGTCTCCTGCTGCCACATCCTCTCCCAACAGTCTGCCTCCTGCTGCCACATCCTCTCCAACAGTCTGCCTCCTGCTGCCACATCCTCTCCAACATTCTGTCTCCTGCTGTCACATCCTCTCCAACAGTCTGCTTCCTGCTGCCACATCCTCTCCAACAGTCTGTCTCCTGCTGCCACATCCTCTCCAACATTCTGTCTCCTGCTGTCACATCCTCTCCAACAGTCTGCTTCCTGCTGCCACATCCTCTCCAACAGTCTGTCTCCTGCTGTCACATCCTCTCCAACAGTCTGCTTCCTGCAGCCACATCCTCTCCAACAGTCTGTCTCCTGCTGTCACATCCTTTCCAACAGTCTGCTTCCTGCTGCCACATCCTCTCCAACAGTCGGTCTCCTGCTGCCACATCCTCTCCAACATTCTGTCTCCTGCTGTCACATCCTCTCCAACAGTCTGCTTCCTGCTGCCACATCCTCTCCAACAGTCTGTCTCCTGCTGTCACATCCTTTCCAACATTCTGCTTCCTGCTGCCACATCCTCTCCAACAGTCTGTCTCCTGCTGTCACATCCTTTCCAACAGTCTGCTTCCTGCTGCCACATCCTCTCCAACAGTCTGTCTCCTGCTGTCACATCCTCTCCAACAGTCTGCTTCCTGCTGCCACATCCTCTCCAACAGTGCCTCCTGCTGTCACATCCTCTCCAACAGTCTGTCTCCTGCTGCCACATCCTCTCCAACATTCTGTCTCCTGCTGTCACATCCTCTCCAACAGTCTGCTTCCTGCTGCCACATCCTCTCCAACAGTCTGTCTCCTGCTGTCACATCCTCCAACAGTCTGCTTCCTGCTGCCACATCCTCTCCAACAGTCTGCCTCCTACTGTCACATCCTCTTCAACAGTCGGTCTCCTGCTGCCACATCCTCTCCAATATTCTGTCTCCTGCTGTCACATCCTCTCCAACAGTCTGCTTCCTGCTGCCACATCCTCTCCAACATTCTGTCTCCTGCTGTCACATCCTTTCCAACAGTCTGCTTCCTGCTGCCACATCCTCTCCAACAGTCGGTCTCCTGCTGCCACATCCTCTCCAACATTCTGTCTCCTGCTGTCACATCCTCTCCAACAGTCTGCTTCCTGCTGCCACATCCTCTCCAACAGTCTGTCTCCTGCTGTCACATCCTTTCCAACAGTGTCTCCTGCTGTCACATCCTCTCCAACAGTCTGCTTCCTGCTGCCACATCCTCTCCAACAGTCTGCTTCCTGCTGCCACATCCTCTCTAACAGTCTGCCTCCTGCTGTCACATCCTCTTCAACAGTCGGTCTCCTGCTGCCACATCCTCTCCAACATTCTGTCTCCTGCTGTCACATCCTCTCCAACAGTCTGCTTCCTGCTGCCACATCCTCTCCAACATTCTGTCTCCTGCTGTCACATCCTCTCCAACAGTCTGCTTCCTGCTGCCACATCCTCTCCAACAGTCTGTCTCCTGCTGTCACATCCTTTCCAAAATTCTGCTTCCTGCTGCCACATCCTCTCCAACAGTCTGTCTCCTGCTGTCACATCCTCTCCAACAGTCTACTTCCTGCTGCCACATCCTCTCCAACAGTCTGCTTCCTGCTGCCACATCCTCTCCAACAGTCTGTCTCCTGCTGTCACATCCTTTCCAACAGTCTGCTTCCTGCTGCCATATCCTCTCCAACAGTCTGTCTCCTGCTGTCACATCCTCTCCAACAGTCTGCTTCCTGCTGCCACATCCTCTCCAACAGTCTGCCTCCTGCTGTCACATCCTCTCCAACAGTCTGCTTCCTGCTGCCACATCCTCTCCAACAGTCTGTCTCCTGCTGTCACATCCTTTCCAACAGTCGGTCTCCTGCTGCCACACCCTCTCCAACAGTCGGCCTCCTGCTGCCACACCCTCTCCAACAGTCTGTCTCCTGCTGTCACATCCTCTCCAACAGTTTGTCTCCTGCTGTCACATCCTCTCCAACAGTCTGTCTCCTGCTGCCACACCCTCTCCAACATTCTGTCTCCTGCTGTCACATCCTCTCCAACAGTCTGTCTCCTGCTGCCACATCCTCTCCAACAGTCTGTCTCCTGCTGCCACATCCTCTCCAACAGTCTGCCTCCTGCTGCCACATCCTCTCCAACAGTCTGTCTCCTGCTGTCACATCCTCTCCAACAGTCTGTCTCCTGCTGTCACATCCTCTCCAACAGTCTGTCTCCTGCTGTCACATCCTCTCCAACAGTCTGCTTCCTGCTGCCACATCCTCTCCAACAGTGCCTCCTGCTGTCACATCCTCTCCAACAGTCTGTCTCCTGCTGCCACATCCTCTCCAACAGTCTGTCTCCTGCTGTCACATCCTTTCCAACAGTCTGCTTCCTGCTGCCACATCCTCTCCAACAGTCGGTCTCCTGCTGCCACATCCTCTCAAACATTCTGACTCCTGCTGTCACATCCTCTCCAACAGTCTGTCTCCTGCTGTCACATCCTCTCCAACAGTCTGTCTCCTGCTGCCACATCCTCTCCAACAGTCTGCCTCCTGCTGCCACATCCTCTCCAACATTCTGTCTCCTGCTGTCACATCCTCTCCAACAGTCTGCTTCCTGCTGCCACATCCTCTCCAACAGTCTGTCTCCTGCTGCCACATCCTCTCCAACAGTCTGTCTCCTGCTGTCACATCCTCTCCAACAGTCTGCTTCCTGCAGCCACATCCTCTCCAACAGTCTGCTTCCTGCTGCCACATCCTCTCCAACAGTCTGTGTCCTGCTGTCACATCCTTTCCAACAGTCGGTCTCCTGCTGCCACACCCTCTCCAACAGTCGGCCTCCTGCTGCCACACCCTCTCCAACAGTCTGCCTCCTGCTGTCACATCCTCTCCAACAGTTTGTCTCCTGCTGTCACATCGTCTCCAACAGTCTGTCTCCTGCTGCCACACCCTCTCCAACATTCTGTCTCCTGCTGTCACATCCTCTCCAACAGTCTGTCTCCTGCTGCCACATCCTCTCCAACAGTGTCTCCTGCTGCCACATCCTCTCCAACAGTCTGTCTCCTGCTGCCACATCCTCTCCAACAGTCTGCCTCCTGCTGCCACATCCTCTCCAACAGTCTGTCTCCTGCTGTCACATCCTCTCCAACAGTCTGCTTCCTGCTGCCACATCCTCTCCAACAGTGCCTCCTGCTGTCACATCCTCTCCAACAGTCTGTCTCCTGCTGCCACATCCTCCCCAACATTCTGTCTCCTGCTGTCACATCCTCTCCAACAGTCTGCTTCCTGCTGCCACATCCTCTCCAACAGTCTGTCTCCTGCTGTCACATCCTCCAACAGTCTGCTTCCTGCTGCCACATCCTCTCCAACAGTCTGCCTCCTGCTGTCACATCCTCTTCAACAGTCGGTCTCCTGCTGCCACATCCTCTCCAATATTCTGTCTCCTGCTGTCACATCCTCTCCAACAGTCTGCTTCCTGCTGCCACATCCTCTCCAACATTCTGTCTCCTGCTGTCACATCCTTTCCAACAGTCTGCTTCCTGCTGCCACATCCTCTCCAACAGTCGGTCTCCTGCTGCCACATCCTCTCCAACATTCTGTCTCCTGCTGTCACATCCTCTCCAACAGTCTGCTTCCTGCTGCCACATCCTCTCCAACAGTCTGTCTCCTGCTGTCACATCCTTTCCAACAGTGTCTCCTGCTGTCACATCCTCTCCAACAGTCTGCATCCTGCTGCCACATCCTCTCCAACAGTCTGCTTCCTGCTGCCACATCCTCTCTAACAGTCTGCCTCCTGCTGTCACATCCTCTTCAACAGTCGGTCTCCTGCTGCCACATCCTCTCCAACATTCTGTCTCCTGCTGTCACATCCTCTCCAACAGTCTGCTTCCTGCTGCCACATCCTCTCCAACATTCTGTCTCCTGCTGTCACATCCTCTCCAACAGTCTGCTTCCTGCTGCCACATCCTCTCCAACAGTCTGTCTCCTGCTGTCACATCCTTTCCAACATTCTGCTTCCTGCTGCCACATCCTCTCCAACAGTCTGTCTCCTGCTGTCACATCGTCTCCAACAGTCTGTCTCCTGCTGCCACACCCTCTCCAACATTCTGTCTCCTGCTGTCACATCCTCTCCAACAGTCTGTCTCCTGCTGCCACATCCTCTCCAACAGTGTCTCCTGCTGCCACATCCTCTCCAACAGTCTGTCTCCTGCTGCCACATCCTCTCCAACAGTCTGCCTCCTGCTGCCACATCCTCTCCAACAGTCTGTCTCCTGCTGTCACATCCTCTCCAACAGTCTGCTTCCTGCTGCCACATCCTCTCCAACAGTGCCTCCTGCTGTCACATCCTCTCCAACAGTCTGTCTCCTGCTGCCACATCCTCTCCAACATTCTGTCTCCTGCTGTCACATCCTCTCCAACAGTCTGCTTCCTGCTGCCACATCCTCTCCAACAGTCTGTCTCCTGCTGTCACATCCTCCAACAGTCTGCTTCCTGCTGCCACATCCTCTCCAACAGTCTGCCTCCTGCTGTCACATCCTCTTCAACAGTCGGTCTCCTGCTGCCACATCCTCTCCAACATTCTGTCTCCTGCTGTCACATCCTCTCCAACAGTCTGCTTCCTGCTGCCACATCCTCTCCAACAGTCTGTCTCCTGCTGTCACATCCTTTCCAACATTCTGCTTCCTGCTGCCACATCCTCTCCAACAGTCTGTCTCCTGCTGTCACATCGTCTCCAACAGTCGGTCTCCTGCTGCCACATCCTCTCAAACATTCTGTCTCCTGTCACATCCTCTCCAACAGTCTGTCTCCTGCTGCCACATCCTCTCCAACAGTCTGCCTCCTGCTGCCACATCCTCTCCAACATTCTGTCTCCTGCTGTCACATCCTCTCCAACAGTCTGCTTCCTGCTGCCACATCCTCTCCAACAGTCTGTCTCCTGCTGCCACATCCTCTCCAACAGTCTGTCTCCTGCTGTCACATCCTCTCCAACAGTCTGCTTCCTGCAGCCACATCCTCTCCAACAGTCTGTCTCCTGCTGTCACATCCTTTCCAACAGTCGGTCTCCTGCTGCCACACCCTCTCCAACAGTCGGTCTCCTGCTGTCACATCGTCTCCAACAGTCTGTCTCCTGCTGCCACACCCTCTCCAACATTCTGTCTCCTGCTGTCACATCCTCTCCAACAGTCTGTCTCCTGCTGCCACATCCTCTCCAACAGTGTCTCCTGCTGCCACATCCTCTCCAACAGTCTGCCTCCTGCTGCCACATCCTCTCCAACAGTCTGTCTCCTGCTGTCACATCCTCTCCAACAGTCTGTCTCCTGCTGTCACATCCTCTCCAACAGTCTGCTTCCTGCTGCCACATCCTCTCCAACAGTGCCTCCTGCTGTCACATCCTCTCCAACAGTCTGTCTCCTGCTGCCACATCCTCTCCAACATTCTGTCTCCTGCTGTCACATCCTCTCCAACAGTCTGCTTCCTGCTGCCACATCCTCTCCAACAGTCTGTCTCCTGCTGTCACATCCTCCAACAGTCTGCTTCCTGCTGCCACATCCTCTCCAACAGTCTGCCTCCTGCTGTCACATCCTCTTCAACAGTCGGTCTCCTGCTGCCACATCCTCTCCAATATTCTGTCTCCTGCTGTCACATCCTCTCCAACAGTCTGCTTCCTGCTGCCACATCCTCTCCAACATTCTGTCTCCTGCTGTCACATCCTTTCCAACAGTCTGCTTCCTGCTGCCACATCCTCTCCAACAGTCGGTCTCCTGCTGCCACATCCTCTCCAACATTCTGTCTCCTGCTGTCACATCCTCTCCAACAGTCTGCTTCCTGCTGCCACATCCTCTCCAACAGTCTGTCTCCTGCTGTCACATCCTTTCCAACAGTGTCTCCTGCTGTCACATCCTCTCCAACAGTCTGCTTCCTGCTGCCACATCCTCTCCAACAGTCTGCTTCCTGCTGCCACATCCTCTCTAACAGTCTGCCTCCTGCTGTCACATCCTCTTCAACAGTCGGTCTCCTGCTGCCACATCCTCTCCAACATTCTGTCTCCTGCTGTCACATCCTCTCCAACAGTCTGCTTCCTGCTGCCACATCCTCTCCAACATTCTGTCTCCTGCTGTCACATCCTCTCCAACAGTCTGCTTCCTGCTGCCACATCCTCTCCAACAGTCCGTCTCCTGCTGTCACATCCTTTCCAACAGTCTGCTTCCTGCTGCCACATCCTCTCCAACAGTGGGTCTCCTGCTGCCACATCCTCTCCAACATTCTGTCTCCTGCTGTCACATCCTCTCCAACAGTCTGCTTCCTGCTGCCACATCCTCTCCAACAGTCTGTCTCCTGCTGTCACATCCTTTCCAACATTCTGCTTCCTGCTGCCACATCCTCTCCAACAGTCTGTCTCCTGCTGTCACATCGTCTCCAACAGTCTGTCTCCTGCTGCCACACCCTCTCCAACATTCTGTCTCCTGCTGTCACATCCTCTCCAACAGTCTGTCTCCTGCTGCCACATCCTCTCCAACAGTGTCTCCTGCTGCCACATCCTCTCCAACAGTCTGTCTCCTGCTGCCACATCCTCTCCAACAGTCTGCCTCCTGCTGCCACATCCTCTCCAACAGTCTGTCTCCTGCTGTCACATCCTCTCCAACAGTCTGCTTCCTGCTGCCACATCCTCTCCAACAGTGCCTCCTGCTGTCACATCCTCTCCAACAGTCTGTCTCCTGCTGCCACATCCTCTCCAACATTCTGTCTCCTGCTGTCACATCCTCTCCAACAGTCTGCTTCCTGCTGCCACATCCTCTCCAACAGTCTGTCTCCTGCTGTCACATCCTCCAACAGTCTGCTTCCTGCTGCCACATCCTCTCCAACAGTCTGCCTCCTGCTGTCACATCCTCTTCAACAGTCGGTCTCCTGCTGCCACATCCTCTCCAACATTCTGTCTCCTGCTGTCACATCCTCTCCAACAGTCTGCTTCCTGCTGCCACATCCTCTCCAACAGTCTGTCTCCTGCTGTCACATCCTTTCCAACATTCTGCTTCCTGCTGCCACATCCTCTCCAACAGTCTGTCTCCTGCTGTCACATCGTCTCCAACAGTCTGTCTCCTGCTGCCACACCCTCTCCAACATTCTGTCTCCTGCTGTCACATCCTCTCCAACAGTCTGTCTCCTGCTGCCACATCCTCTCCAACAGTGTCTCCTGCTGCCACATCCTCTCCAACAGTCTGTCTCCTGCTGCCACATCCTCTCCAACAGTCTGCCTCCTGCTGCCACATCCTCTCCAACAGTCTGTCTCCTGCTGTCACATCCTCTCCAACAGTCTGCTTCCTGCTGCCACATCCTCTCCAACAGTGCCTCCTGCTGTCACATCCTCTCCAACAGTCTGTCTCCTGCTGCCACATCCTCTCCAACATTCTGTCTCCTGCTGTCACATCCTCTTCAACAGTCTGCTTCCTGCTGCCACATCCTCTCCAACAGTCTGTCTCCTGCTGTCACATCCTCCAACAGTCTGCTTCCTGCTGCCACAACGTCTCCAACAGTCTGCCTCCTGCTGTCACATCCTCTTCAACAGTCGGTCTCCTGCTGCCACATCCTCTCCAACAGTCTGTCTCCTGCTGTCACATCCTCTCCAACAGTCTGCTTCCTGCAGCCACATCCTCTCCAACAGTCTGTCTCCTGCTGCCACATCCTCTCCCAACACTCTGCCTCCTGCTGCCACATCCTCTCCAACAGTCTGCCTCCTGCTGCCACATCCTCTCCAACATTCTGTCTCCTGCTGTCACATCCTCTCCAACAGTCTGCTTCCTGCTGCCACATCCTCTCCAACAGTCTGTCTCCTGCTGTCACATCCTCTCCAACAGTCTGCTTCCTGCTGCCACATCCTCTCCAACAGTCTGCCTCCTGCTGTCACATCCTCTTCAACAGTCGGTCTCCTGCTGCCACATCCTCTCCAACATTCTGTCTCCTGCTGTCACATCCTCTCCAACAGTCTGCTTCCTGCTGCCACATCCTCTCCAACAGTCTGTCTCCTGCTGTCACATCCTTTCCAACAGTCTGCTTCCTGCTGCCACATCCTCTCCAACAGTCGGTCTCCTGCTGCCACATCCTCTCCAACATTCTGTCTCCTGCTGTCACATCCTCTCCAACAGTCTGCTTCCTGCTGCCACATCCTCTCCAACAGTCTGTCTCCTGCTGTCACATCCTTTCCAACATTCTGCTTCCTGCTGCCACATCCTCTCCAACAGTCTGTCTCCTGCTGTCACATCCTTTCCAACAGTCTGCTTCCTGCTGCCACATCCTCTCCAACAGTCTGTCTCCTGCTGTCACATCCTCTCCAACAGTCTGCTTCCTGCTGCCACATCCTCTCCAACAGTGCCTCCTGCTGTCACATCCTCTCCAACAGTCTGTCTCCTGCTGCCACATCCTCTCCAACATTCTGTCTCCTGCTGTCACATCCTCTCCAACAGTCTGCTTCCTGCTGCCACATCCTCTCCAACAGTCTGTCTCCTGCTGTCACATCCTCCAACAGTCTGCTTCCTGCTGCCACATCCTCTCCAACAGTCTGCCTCCTACTGTCACATCCTCTTCAACAGTCGGTCTCCTGCTGCCACATCCTCTCCAATATTCTGTCTCCTGCTGTCACATCCTCTCCAACAGTCTGCTTCCTGCTGCCACATCCTCTCCAACATTCTGTCTCCTGCTGTCACATCCTTTCCAACAGTCTGCTTCCTGCTGCCACATCCTCTCCAACAGTCGGTCTCCTGCTGCCACATCCTCTCCAACATTCTGTCTCCTGCTGTCACATCCTCTCCAACAGTCTGCTTCCTGCTGCCACATCCTCTCCAACAGTCTGTCTCCTGCTGTCACATCCTTTCCAACAGTGTCTCCTGCTGTCACATCCTCTCCAACAGTCTGCTTCCTGCTGCCACATCCTCTCCAACAGTCTGCTTCCTGCTGCCACATCCTCTCTAACAGTCTGCCTCCTGCTGTCACATCCTCTTCAACAGTCGGTCTCCTGCTGCCACATCCTCTCCAACATTCTGTCTCCTGCTGTCACATCCTCTCCAACAGTCTGCTTCCTGCTGCCACATCCTCTCCAACATTCTGTCTCCTGCTGTCACATCCTCTCCAACAGTCTGCTTCCTGCTGCCACATCCTCTCCAACAGTCTGTCTCCTGCTGTCACATCCTTTCCAAAATTCTGCTTCCTGCTGCCACATCCTCTCCAACAGTCTGTCTCCTGCTGTCACATCCTCTCCAACAGTCTACTTCCTGCTGCCACATCCTCTCCAACAGTCTGCTTCCTGCTGCCACATCCTCTCCAACAGTCTGTCTCCTGCTGTCACATCCTTTCCAACAGTCTGCTTCCTGCTGCCATATCCTCTCCAACAGTCTGTCTCCTGCTGTCACATCCTCTCCAACAGTCTGCTTCCTGCTGCCACATCCTCTCCAACAGTCTGCCTCCTGCTGTCACATCCTCTCCAACAGTCTGCTTCCTGCTGCCACATCCTCTCCAACAGTCTGTCTCCTGCTGTCACATCCTTTCCAACAGTCGGTCTCCTGCTGCCACACCCTCTCCAACAGTCGGCCTCCTGCTGCCACACCCTCTCCAACAGTCTGTCTCCTGCTGTCACATCCTCTCCAACAGTTTGTCTCCTGCTGTCACATCCTCTCCAACAGTCTGTCTCCTGCTGCCACACCCTCTCCAACATTCTGTCTCCTGCTGTCACATCCTCTCCAACAGTCTGTCTCCTGCTGCCACATCCTCTCCAACAGTCTGTCTCCTGCTGCCACATCCTCTCCAACAGTCTGCCTCCTGCTGCCACATCCTCTCCAACAGTCTGCCTCCTGCTGCCACATCCTCTCCAACAGTCTGTCTCCTGCTGTCACATCCTCTCCAACAGTCTGTCTCCTGCTGTCACATCCTCTCCAACAGTCTGCTTCCTGCTGCCACATCCTCTCCAACAGTGCCTCCTGCTGTCACATCCTCTCCAACAGTCTGTCTCCTGCTGCCACATCCTCTCCAACAGTCTGTCTCCTGCTGTCACATCCTTTCCAACAGTCTGCTTCCTGCTGCCACATCCTCTCCAACAGTCGGTCTCCTGCTGCCACATCCTCTCAAACATTCTGACTCCTGCTGTCACATCCTCTCCAACAGTCTGTCTCCTGCTGTCACATCCTCTCCAACAGTCTGTCTCCTGCTGCCACATCCTCTCCAACAGTCTGCCTCCTGCTGCCACATCCTCTCCAACATTCTGTCTCCTGCTGTCACATCCTCTCCAACAGTCTGCTTCCTGCTGCCACATCCTCTCCAACAGTCTGTCTCCTGCTGCCACATCCTCTCCAACAGTCTGTCTCCTGCTGTCACATCCTCTCCAACAGTCTGCTTCCTGCAGCCACATCCTCTCCAACAGTCTGCTTCCTGCTGCCACATCCTCTCCAACAGTCTGTGTCCTGCTGTCACATCCTTTCCAACAGTCGGTCTCCTGCTGCCACACCCTCTCCAACAGTCGGCCTCCTGCTGCCACACCCTCTCCAACAGTCTGCCTCCTGCTGTCACATCCTCTCCAACAGTTTGTCTCCTGCTGTCACATCGTCTCCAACAGTCTGCCTCCTGCTGCCACACCCTCTCCAACATTCTGTCTCCTGCTGTCACATCCTCTCCAACAGTCTGTCTCCTGCTGCCACATCCTCTCCAACAGTGTCTCCTGCTGCCACATCCTCTCCAACAGTCTGTCTCCTGCTGCCACATCCTCTCCAACAGTCTGCCTCCTGCTGCCACATCCTCTCCAACAGTCTGTCTCCTGCTGTCACATCCTCTCCAACAGTCTGCTTCCTGCTGCCACATCCTCTCCAACAGTGCCTCCTGCTGTCACATCCTCTCCAACAGTCTGTCTCCTGCTGCCACATCCTCCCCAACATTCTGTCTCCTGCTGTCACATCCTCTCCAACAGTCTGCTTCCTGCTGCCACATCCTCTCCAACAGTCTGTCTCCTGCTGTCACATCCTCCAACAGTCTGCTTCCTGCTGCCACATCCTCTCCAACAGTCTGCCTCCTGCTGTCACATCCTCTTCAACAGTCGGTCTCCTGCTGCCACATCCTCTCCAATATTCTGTCTCCTGCTGTCACATCCTCTCCAACAGTCTGCTTCCTGCTGCCACATCCTCTCCAACATTCTGTCTCCTGCTGTCACATCCTTTCCAACAGTCTGCTTCCTGCTGCCACATCCTCTCCAACAGTCGGTCTCCTGCTGCCACATCCTCTCCAACATTCTGTCTCCTGCTGTCACATCCTCTCCAACAGTCTGCTTCCTGCTGCCACATCCTCTCCAACAGTCTGCTTCCTGCTGCCACATCCTCTCTAACAGTCTGCCTCCTGCTGTCACATCCTCTTCAACAGTCGGTCTCCTGCTGCCACATCCTCTCCAACATTCTGTCTCCTGCTGTCACATCCTCTCCAACAGTCTGCTTCCTGCTGCCACATCCTCTCCAACATTCTGTCTCCTGCTGTCACATCCTCTCCAACAGTCTGCTTCCTGCTGCCACATCCTCTCCAACAGTCTGTCTCCTGCTGTCACATCCTTTCCAACATTCTGCTTCCTGCTGCCACATCCTCTCCAACAGTCTGTCTCCTGCTGTCACATCGTCTCCAACAGTCTGTCTCCTGCTGCCACACCCTCTCCAACATTCTGTCTCCTGCTGTCACATCCTCTCCAACAGTCTGTCTCCTGCTGCCACATCCTCTCCAACAGTGTCTCCTGCTGCCACATCCTCTCCAACAGTCTGTCTCCTGCTGCCACATCCTCTCCAACAGTCTGCCTCCTGCTGCCACATCCTCTCCAACAGTCTGTCTCCTGCTGTCACATCCTCTCCAACAGTCTGCTTCCTGCTGCCACATCCTCTCCAACAGTGCCTCCTGCTGTCACATCCTCTCCAACAGTCTGTCTCCTGCTGCCACATCCTCTCCAACATTCTGTCTCCTGCTGTCACATCCTCTCCAACAGTCTGCTTCCTGCTGCCACATCCTCTCCAACAGTCTGTCTCCTGCTGTCACATCCTCCAACAGTCTGCTTCCTGCTGCCACATCCTCTCCAACAGTCTGCCTCCTGCTGTCACATCCTCTTCAACAGTCGGTCTCCTGCTGCCACATCCTCTCCAACATTCTGTCTCCTGCTGTCACATCCTCTCCAACAGTCTGCTTCCTGCTGCCACATCCTCTCCAACAGTCTGTCTCCTGCTGTCACATCCTTTCCAACATTCTGCTTCCTGCTGCCACATCCTCTCCAACAGTCTGTCTCCTGCTGTCACATCGTCTCCAACAGTCGGTCTCCTGCTGCCACATCCTCTCAAACATTCTGTCTCCTGCTGTCACATCCTCTCCAACAGTCTGTCTCCTGCTGCCACATCCTCTCCAACAGTCTGCCTCCTGCTGCCACATCCTCTCCAACATTCTGTCTCCTGCTGTCACATCCTCTCCAACAGTCTGCTTCCTGCTGCCACATCCTCTCCAACAGTCTGTCTCCTGCTGCCACATCCTCTCCAACAGTCTGTCTCCTGCTGTCACATCCTCTCCAACAGTCTGCTTCCTGCAGCCACATCCTCTCCAACAGTCTGCTTCCTGCTGCCACATCCTCTCCAACAGTCTGTCTCCTGCTGTCACATCCTTTCCAACAGTCGGTCTCCTGCTGCCACACCCTCTCCAACAGTCGGTCTCCTGCTGTCACATCGTCTCCAACAGTCTGTCTCCTGCTGCCACACCCTCTCCAACATTCTGTCTCCTGCTGTCACATCCTCTCCAACAGTCTGTCTCCTGCTGCCACATCCTCTCCAACAGTGTCTCCTGCTGCCACATCCTCTCCAACAGTCTGCCTCCTGCTGCCACATCCTCTCCAACAGTCTGTCTCCTGCTGTCACATCCTCTCCAACAGTCTGTCTCCTGCTGTCACATCCTCTCCAACAGTCTGCTTCCTGCTGCCACATCCTCTCCAACAGTGCCTCCTGCTGTCACATCCTCTCCAACAGTCTGTCTCCTGCTGCCACATCCTCTCCAACATTCTGTCTCCTGCTGTCACATCCTCTCCAACAGTCTGCTTCCTGCTGCCACATCCTCTCCAACAGTCTGTCTCCTGCTGTCACATCCTCCAACAGTCTGCTTCCTGCTGCCACATCCTCTCCAACAGTCTGCCTCCTGCTGTCACATCCTCTTCAACAGTCGGTCTCCTGCTGCCACATCCTCTCCAATATTCTGTCTCCTGCTGTCACATCCTCTCCAACAGTCTGCTTCCTGCTGCCACATCCTCTCCAACATTCTGTCTCCTGCTGTCACATCCTTTCCAACAGTCTGCTTCCTGCTGCCACATCCTCTCCAACAGTCGGTCTCCTGCTGCCACATCCTCTCCAACATTCTGTCTCCTGCTGTCACATCCTCTCCAACAGTCTGCTTCCTGCTGCCACATCCTCTCCAACAGTCTGTCTCCTGCTGTCACATCCTTTCCAACAGTGTCTCCTGCTGTCACATCCTCTCCAACAGTCTGCTTCCTGCTGCCACATCCTCTCCAACAGTCTGCTTCCTGCTGCCACATCCTCTCTAACAGTCTGCCTCCTGCTGTCACATCCTCTTCAACAGTCGGTCTCCTGCTGCCACATCCTCTCCAACATTCTGTCTCCTGCTGTCACATCCTCTCCAACAGTCTGCTTCCTGCTGCCACATCCTCTCCAACATTCTGTCTCCTGCTGTCACATCCTCTCCAACAGTCTGCTTCCTGCTGCCACATCCTCTCCAACAGTCCGTCTCCTGCTGTCACATCCTTTCCAACAGTCTGCTTCCTGCTGCCACATCCTCTCCAACAGTGGGTCTCCTGCTGCCACATCCTCTCCAACATTCTGTCTCCTGCTGTCACATCCTCTCCAACAGTCTGCTTCCTGCTGCCACATCCTCTCCAACAGTCTGTCTCCTGCTGTCACATCCTTTCCAACATTCTGCTTCCTGCTGCCACATCCTCTCCAACAGTCTGTCTCCTGCTGTCACATCGTCTCCAACAGTCTGTCTCCTGCTGCCACACCCTCTCCAACATTCTGTCTCCTGCTGTCACATCCTCTCCAACAGTCTGTCTCCTGCTGCCACATCCTCTCCAACAGTGTCTCCTGCTGCCACATCCTCTCCAACAGTCTGTCTCCTGCTGCCACATCCTCTCCAACAGTCTGCCTCCTGCTGCCACATCCTCTCCAACAGTCTGTCTCCTGCTGTCACATCCTCTCCAACAGTCTGCTTCCTGCTGCCACATCCTCTCCAACAGTGCCTCCTGCTGTCACATCCTCTCCAACAGTCTGTCTCCTGCTGCCACATCCTCTCCAACATTCTGTCTCCTGCTGTCACATCCTCTCCAACAGTCTGCTTCCTGCTGCCACATCCTCTCCAACAGTCTGTCTCCTGCTGTCACATCCTCCAACAGTCTGCTTCCTGCTGCCACATCCTCTCCAACAGTCTGCCTCCTGCTGTCACATCCTCTTCAACAGTCGGCCTCCTGCTGCCACATCCTCTCCAACATTCTGTCTCCTGCTGTCACATCCTCTCCAACAGTCTGCTTCCTGCTGCCACATCCTCTCCAACAGTCTGTCTCCTGCTGTCACATCCTTTCCAACATTCTGCTTCCTGCTGCCACATCCTCTCCAACAGTCTGTCTCCTGCTGTCACATCGTCTCCAACAGTCTGTCTCCTGCTGCCACACCCTCTCCAACATTCTGTCTCCTGCTGTCACATCCTCTCCAACAGTCTGTCTCCTGCTGCCACATCCTCTCCAACAGTGTCTCCTGCTGCCACATCCTCTCCAACAGTCTGTCTCCTGCTGCCACATCCTCTCCAACAGTCTGCCTCCTGCTGCCACATCCTCTCCAACAGTCTGTCTCCTGCTGTCACATCCTCTCCAACAGTCTGCTTCCTGCTGCCACATCCTCTCCAACAGTGCCTCCTGCTGTCACATCCTCTCCAACAGTCTGTCTCCTGCTGCCACATCCTCTCCAACATTCTGTCTCCTGCTGTCACATCCTCTTCAACAGTCTGCTTCCTGCTGCCACATCCTCTCCAACAGTCTGTCTCCTGCTGTCACATCCTCCAACAGTCTGCTTCCTGCTGCCACAACGTCTCCAACAGTCTGCCTCCTGCTGTCACATCCTCTTCAACAGTCGGTCTCCTGCTGCCACATCCTCTCCAACAGTCTGTCTCCTGCTGTCACATCCTCTCCAACAGTCTGCTTCCTGCTGCCACATCCTCTCCAACATTCTGTCTCCTGCTGTCACATCCTTTCCAACAGTCTGCTTCCTGCTGCCACATCCTCTCCAACAGTCGGTCTCCTGCTGCCACATCCTCTCCAACATTCTGTCTCCTGTTGTCAAATCCTCTCCAACAGTCTGCTTCCTGCTGCCACATCCTCTCCAACAGTCTGTCTCCTGCTGTCACATCCTTTCCAACAGTGTCTCCTGCTGTCACATCCTCTCCAACAGTCTGCTTCCTGCTGCCACATCCTCTCCAACAGTCTGCTTCCTGCTGCCACATCCTCTCTAACAGTCTGCCTCCTGCTGTCACATCCTCTTCAACAGTCGGTCTCCTGCTGCCACATCCTCTCCAACATTCTGTCTCCTGCTGTCACATCCTCTCTAACAGTCTGCTTCCTGCTGCCACATCCTCTCCAACATTCTGTCTCCTGCTGTCACATCCTCTCCAACAGTCTGCTTCCTGCTGCCACATCCTCTCCAACAGTCCGTCTCCTGCTGTCACATCCTTTCCAACAGTCTGCTTCCTGCTGCCACATCCTCTCCAACAGTCGGTCTCCTGCTGCCACATCCTCTCCAACATTCTGTCTCCTGCTGTCACATCCTCTCCAACAGTCTGCTTCCTGCTGCCACATCCTCTCCAACAGTCTGTCTCCTGCTGTCACATCCTTTCCAACATTCTGCTTCCTGCTGCCACATCCTCTCCAACAGTCTGTCTCCTGCTGTCACATCGTCTCCAACAGTCTGTCTCCTGCTGCCACACCCTCTCCAACATTCTGTCTCCTGCTGTCACATCCTCTCCAACAGTCTGTCTCCTGCTGCCACATCCTCTCCAACAGTGTCTCCTGCTGCCACATCCTCTCCAACAGTCTGTCTCCTGCTGCCACATCCTCTCCAACAGTCTGCCTCCTGCTGCCACATCCTCTCCAACAGTCTGTCTCCTGCTGTCACATCCTCTCCAACAGTCTGTCTCCTGCTGTCACATCCTCTCCAACAGTCTGTCTGCTGCTGTCACATCCTCTCCAACAGTCTGCTTCCTGCTGCCACATCCTCTCCAACAGTGCCTCCTGCTGTCACATCCTCTCCAACAGTCTGTCTCCTGCTGCCACACCCTCTCCAACATTCTGTCTCCTGCTGTCACATCCTCTCCAACAGTCTGTCTCCTGCTGCCACATCCTCTCCAACAGTGTCTCCTGCTGCCACATCCTCTCCAACAGTCTGTCTCCTGCTGCCACATCCTCTCCAACAGTCTGCCTCCTGCTGCCACATCCTCTCCAACAGTCTGTCTCCTGCTGTCACATCCTCTCCAACAGTCTGTCTCCTGCTGCCACATCCTCTCCAACAGTCTGTCTCCTGCTGTCACATCCTCCAACAGTCTGCTTCCTGCTGCCACATCCTCTCCAACAGTCTGCCTCCTGCTGTCACATCCTCTTCAACAGTCGGTCTCCTGCTGCCACATCCTCTCCAACATTCTGTCTCCTGCTGTCACATCCTCTCCAACAGTCTGCTTCCTGCTGCCACATCCTCTCCAACAGTCTGTCTCCTGCTGTCACATCCTTTCCAACATTCTGCTTCCTGCTGCCACATCCTCTCCAACAGTCTGTCTCCTGCTGTCACATCGTCTCCAACAGTCTGTCTCCTTCTGCCACACCCTCTCCAACATTCTGTCTCCTGCTGTCACATCCTCTCCAACAGTCTGTCTCCTGCTGCCACATCCTCTCCAACAGTGTCTCCTGCTGCCACATCCTCTCCAACAGTCTGTCTCCTGCTGCCACATCCTCTCCAACAGTCTGCCTCCTGCTGCCACATCCTCTCCAACAGTCTGTCTCCTGCTGTCACATCCTCTCCAACAGTCTGCTTCCTGCTGCCACATCCTCTCCAACAGTGCCTCCTGCTGTCACATCCTCTCCAACAGTCTGTCTCCTGCTGCCACATCCTCTCCAACATTCTGTCTCCTGCTGTCACATCCTCTTCAACAGTCTGCTTCCTGCTGCCACATCCTCTCCAACAGTCTGTCTCCTGCTGTCACATCCTCCAACAGTCTGCTTCCTGCTGCCACAACGTCTCCAACAGTCTGCCTCCTGCTGTCACATCCTCTTCAACAGTCGGTCTCCTGCTGCCACATCCTCTCCAACAGTCTGTCTCCTGCTGTCACATCCTCTCCAACAGTCTGCTTCCTGCTGTCACATCCTCTCCAACATTCTGTCTCCTGCTGTCACATCCTTTCCAACAGTCTGCTTCCTGCTGCCACATCCTCTCCAACAGTCGGTCTCCTGCTGCCACATCCTCTCCAACATTCTGTCTCCTGTTGTCAAATCCTCTCCAACAGTCTGCTTCCTGCTGCCACATCCTCTCCAACAGTCTGTCTCCTGCTGTCACATCCTTTCCAACAGTGTCTCCTGCTGTCACATCCTCTCCAACAGTCTGCTTCCTGCTGCCACATCCTCTCCAACAGTCTGCTTCCTGCTGCCACATCCTCTCTAACAGTCTGCCTCCTGCTGTCACATCCTCTTCAACAGTCGGTCTCCTGCTGCCACATCCTCTCCAACATTCTGTCTCCTGCTGTCACATCCTCTCTAACAGTCTGCTTCCTGCTGCCACATCCTCTCCAACATTCTGTCTCCTGCTGTCACATCCTCTCCAACAGTCTGCTTCCTGCTGCCACATCCTCTCCAACAGTCCGTCTCCTGCTGTCACATCCTTTCCAACAGTCTGCTTCCTGCTGCCACATCCTCTCCAACAGTCGGTCTCCTGCTGCCACATCCTCTCCAACATTCTGTCTCCTGCTGTCACATCCTCTCCAACAGTCTGCTTCCTGCTGCCACATCCTCTCCAACAGTCTGTCTCCTGCTGTCACATCCTTTCCAACATTCTGCTTCCTGCTGCCACATCCTCTCCAACAGTCTGTCTCCTGCTGTCACATCGTCTCCAACAGTCTGTCTCCTGCTGCCACACCCTCTCCAACATTCTGTCTCCTGCTGTCACATCCTCTCCAACAGTCTGTCTCCTGCTGCCACATCCTCTCCAACAGTGTCTCCTGCTGCCACATCCTCTCCAACAGTCTGTCTCCTGCTGCCACATCCTCTCCAACAGTCTGCCTCCTGCTGCCACATCCTCTCCAACAGTCTGTCTCCTGCTGTCACATCCTCTCCAACAGTCTGTCTCCTGCTGTCACATCCTCTCCAACAGTCTGTCTCCTGCTGTCACATCCTCTCCAACAGTCTGCTTCCTGCTGCCACATCCTCTCCAACAGTGCCTCCTGCTGTCACATCCTCTCCAACAGTCTGTCTCCTGCTGCCACACCCTCTCCAACATTCTGTCTCCTGCTGTCACATCCTCTCCAACAGTCTGTCTCCTGCTGCCACATCCTCTCCAACAGTGTCTCCTGCTGCCACATCCTCTCCAACAGTCTGTCTCCTGCTGCCACATCCTCTCCAACAGTCTGCCTCCTGCTGCCACATCCTCTCCAACAGTCTGCCTCCTGCTGCCACATCCTCTCCAACAGTCTGTCTCCTGCTGTCACATCCTCTCCAACAGTCTGTCTCCTGCTGTCACATCCTCTCCAACAGTCTGCTTCCTGCTGCCACATCCTCTCCAACAGTGCCTCCTGCTGTCACATCCTCTCCAACAGTCTGTCTCCTGCTGCCACATCCTCTCCAACATTCTGTCTCCTGCTGTCACATCCTCTCCAACAGTCTGCTTCCTGCTGCCACATCCTCTCCAACAGTCTGTCTCCTGCTGTCACATCCTCCAACAGTCTGCTTCCTGCTGCCACATCCTCTCCAACAGTCTGCCTCCTGCTGTCACATCCTCTTCAACAGTCGGTCTCCTGCTGCCACATCCTCTCCAATATTCTGTCTCCTGCTGTCACATCCTCTCCAACAGTCTGCTTCCTGCTGCCACATCCTCTCCAACATTCTGTCTCCTGCTGTCACATCCTTTCCAACAGTCTGCTTCCTGCTGCCACATCCTCTCCAACAGTCGGTCTCCTGCTGCCACATCCTCTCCAACATTCTGTCTCCTGCTGTCACATCCTCTCCAACAGTCTGCTTCCTGCTGCCACATCCTCTCCAACAGTCTGTCTCCTGCTGTCACATCCTTTCCAACAGTGTCTCCTGCTGTCACATCCTCTCCAACAGTCTGCTTCCTGCTGCCACATCCTCTCCAACAGTCTGCTTCCTGCTGCCACATCCTCTCTAACAGTCTGCCTCCTGCTGTCACATCCTCTTCAACAGTCGGTCTCCTGCTGCCACATCCTCTCCAACAGTGCCTCCTGCTGTCACATCCTCTCCAACAGTCTGTCTCCTGCTGCCACATCCTCTCCAACAGTGCCTCCTGCTGTCACATCCTCTCCAACAGTCTGCCTCCTGCTGTCACATCCTCTTCAACAGTCGGTCTCCTGCTGCCACATCCTCTCCAACATTCTGTCTCCTGCTGTCACATCCTCTCCAACAGTCTGCTTCCTGCTGCCACATCCTCTCCAACAGTCTGTCTCCTGCTGTCACATCCTTTCCAACATTCTGCTTCCTGCTGCCACATCCTCTCCAACAGTCTGTCTCCTGCTGTCACATCGTCTCCAACAGTCTGTCTCCTGCTGCCACACCCTCTCCAACATTCTGTCTCCTGCTGTCACATCCTCTCCAACAGTCTGTCTCCTGCTGCCACATCCTCTCCAACAGTGTCTCCTGCTGCCACATCCTCTCCAACAGTCTGTCTCCTGCTGCCACATCCTCTCCAACAGTCTGCCTCCTGCTGCCACATCCTCTCCAACAGTCTGTCTCCTGCTGTCACATCCTTTCCAACAGTCTGCTTCCTGCTGCCACATCCTCTCCAACAGTGCCTCCTGCTGTCACATCCTCTCCAACAGTCTGTCTCCTGCTGCCACTTCCTCTCCAACATTCTGTCTCCTGCTGTCACATCCTCTCCAACAGTCTGCTTCCTGCTGCCACATCCTCTCCAACAGTCTGTCTCCTGCTGTCACATCCTCCAACAGTCTGCTTCCTGCTGCCACATCCTCTCCAACAGTCTGCCTCCTGCTGTCACATCCTCTTCAACAGTCGGTCTCCTGCTGCCACATCCTCTCCAATATTCTGTCTCCTGCTGTCACATCCTCTCCAACAGTCTGCTTCCTGCTGCCACATCCTCTCCAACATTCTGTCTCCTGCTGTCACATCCTTTCCAACAGTCTGCTTCCTGCTGCCACATCCTCTCCAACAGTCGGTCTCCTGCTGCCACATCCTCTCCAACATTCTGTCTCCTGTTGTCACATCCTCTCCAACAGTCTGCTTCCTGCTGCCACATCCTCTCCAACAGTCTGTCTCCTGCTGTCACATCCTTTCCAACAGTGTCTCCTGCTGTCACATCCTCTCCAACAGTCTGCTTCCTGCTGCCACATCCTCTCCAACAGTCTGCTTCCTGCTGCCACATCCTCTCTAACAGTCTGCCTCCTGCTGTCAAATCCTCTTCAACAGTCGGTCTCCTGCTGCCACATCCTCTCCAACATTCTGTCTCCTGCTGTCACATCCTCTCCAACAGTCTGCTTCCTGCTGCCACATCCTCTCCAACATTCTGTCTCCTGCTGTCACATCCTCTCCAACAGTCTGCTTCCGGCTGCCACATCCTCTCCAACAGTCCGTCTCCTGCTGTCACATCCTTTCCAACAGTCTGCTTCCTGCTGCCACATCCTCTCCAACAGTCGGTCTCCTGCTGCCACATCCTCTCCAACATTCTGTCTCCTGCTGTCACATCCTCTCCAACAGTCTGCTTCCTGCTGCCACATCCTCTCCAACAGTCTGTCTCCTGCTGTCACATCCTTTCCAACATTCTGCTTCCTGCTGCCACATCCTCTCCAACAGTCTGTCTCCTGCTGTCACATCGTCTCCAACAGTCTGTCTCCTGCTGCCACACCCTCTCCAACATTCTGTCTCCTGCTGTCACATCCTCTCCAACAGTCTGTCTCCTGCTGCCACATCCTCTCCAACAGTGTCTCCTGCTGCCACATCCTCTCCAACAGTCTGTCTCCTGCTGCCACATCCTCTCCAACAGTCTGCCTCCTGCTGCCACATCCTCTCCAACAGTCTGTCTCCTGCTGTCACATCCTCTCCAACAGTCTGTCTCCTGCTGTCACATCCTCTCCAACAGTCTGTCTCCTGCTGTCACATCCTCTCCAACAGTCTGCTTCCTGCTGCCACATCCTCTCCAACAGTGCCTCCTGCTGTCACATCCTCTCCAACAGTCTGTCTCCTGCTGCCACATCCTCTCCAACATTCTGTCTCCTGCTGTCACATCCTCTCCAACAGTCTGCTTCCTGCTGCCACATCCTCTCCAACAGTCTGTCTCCTGCTGTCACATCCTCCAACAGTCTGCTTCCTGCTGCCACATCCTCTCCAACAGTCTGCCTCCTGCTGTCACATCCTCTTCAACAGTCGGTCTCCTGCTGCCACATCCTCTCCAATATTCTGTCTCCTGCTGTCACATCCTCTCCAACAGTCTGCTTCCTGCTGCCACATCCTCTCCAACATTCTGTCTCCTGCTGTCACATCCTTTCCAACAGTCTGCTTCCTGCTGCCACATCCTCTCCAACAGTCGGTCTCCTGCTGCCACATCCTCTCCAACATTCTGTCTCCTGCTGTCACATCCTCTCCAACAGTCTGCTTCCTGCTGCCACATCCTCTCCAACAGTCTGTCTCCTGCTGTCACATCCTTTCCAACAGTGTCTCCTGCTGTCACATCCTCTCCAACAGTCTGCTTCCTGCTGCCACATCCTCTCCAACAGTCTGCTTCCTGCTGCCACATCCTCTCTAACAGTCTGCCTCCTGCTGTCACATCCTCTTCAACAGTCGGTCTCCTGCTGCCACATCCTCTCCAACAGTGTCTCCTGCTGCCACATCCTCTCCAACAGTCTGTCTCCTGCTGTCACATCCTTTCCAACAGTCTGCTTCCTGCTGCCACATCCTCTCCAACAGTCGGTCTCCTGCTGCCACATCCTCTCAAACATTCTGTCTCCTGCTGTCACATCCTCTCCAACAGTCTGTCTCCTGCTGTCACATCCTCTCCAACAGTCTGTCTCCTGCTGCCACATCCTCTCCAACAGTCTGCCTCCTGCTGCCACATCCTCTCCAACATTCTGTCTCCTGCTGTCACATCCTCTCCAACAGTCTGCTTCCTGCTGCCACATCCTCTCCAACAGTCTGTCTCCTGCTGCCACATCCTCTCCAACAGTCTGTCTCCTGCTGTCACATCCTCTCCAACAGTCTGCTTCCTGCAGCCACATCCTCTCCAACAGTCTGCTTCCTGCTGCCACATCCTCTCCAACAGTCTGTCTCCTGCTGTCACATCCTTTCCAACAGTCGGTCTCCTGCTGCCACACCCTCTCCAACAGTCGGCCTCCTGCTGCCACACCCTCTCCAACAGTCTGCCTCCTGCTGTCACATCCTCTCCAACAGTTTGTCTCCTGCTGTCACATCGTCTCCAACAGTCTGTCTCCTGCTGCCACACCCTCTCCAACATTCTGTCTCCTGCTGTCACATCCTCTCCAACAGTCTGTCTCCTGCTGCCACATCCTCTCCAACAGTGTCTCCTGCTGCCACATCCTCTCCAACAGTCTGTCTCCTGCTGCCACATCCTCTCCAACAGTCTGCCTCCTGCTGCCACATCCTCTCCAACAGTCTGTCTCCTGCTGTCACATCCTCTCCAACAGTCTGTCTCCTGCTGTCACATCCTCTCCAACAGTCTGTCTCCTGCTGTCACATCCTCTCCAACAGTCTGCTTCCTGCTGCCACATCCTCTCCAACAGTGCCTCCTGCTGTCACATCCTCTCCAACAGTCTGTCTCCTGCTGCTACATCCTCTCCAACATTCTGTCTCCTGCTGTCACATCCTCTCCAACAGTCTGCTTCCTGCTGCCACGTCCTCTCCAACAGTCTGTCTCCTGCTGTCACATCCTCCAACAGTCTGCTTCCTGCTGCCACATCCTCTCCAACAGTCTGCCTCCTGCTGTCACATCCTCTTCAACAGTCGGTCTCCTGCTGCCACATCCTCTCCAATATTCTGTCTCCTGCTGTCACATCCTCTCCAACAGTCTGCTTCCTGCTGCCACATCCTCTCCAACATTCTGTCTCCTGCTGTCACATCCTTTCCAACAGTCTGCTTCCTGCTGCCACATCCTCTCCAACAGTCGGTCTCCTGCTGCCACATCCTCTCCAACATTCTGTCTCCTGCTGTCACATCCTCTCCAACAGTCTGCTTCCTGCTGCCACATCCTCTCCAACAGTCTGTCTCCTGCTGTCACATCCTTTCCAACAGTGTCTCCTGCTGTCACATCCTCTCCAACAGTCTGCTTCCTGCTGCCACATCCTCTCCAACAGTCTGCTTCCTGCTGCCACATCCTCTCTAACAGTCTGCCTCCTGCTGTCACATCCTCTTCAACAGTCGGTCTCCTGCTGCCACATCCTCTCCAACATTCTGTCTCCTGCTGTCACATCCTCTCCAACAGTCTGCTTCCTGCTGCCACATCCTCTCCAACATTCCGTCTCCTGCTGTCACATCCTCTCCAACAGTCTGCTTCCTGCTGCCATATCCTCTCCAACAGTCCGTCTCCTGCTGTCACATCCTTTCCAACAGTCTGCTTCCTGCTGCCACATCCTCTCCAACAGTCGGTCTCCTGCTGCCACATCCTCTCCAACATTCTGTCTCCTGCTGTCACATCCTCTCCAACAGTCTGCTTCCTGCTGCCACATCCTCTCCAACAGTCTGTCTCCTGCTGTCACATCCTTTCCAACATCTGCTTCCTGCTGCCACATCCTCTCCAACAGTCTGTCTCCTGCTGTCACATCGTCTCCAACAGTCTGTCTCCTGCTGCCACACCCTCTCCAACATTCTCTCTCCTGCTGTCACATCCTCTCCAACAGTCTGTCTCCTGCTGCCACATCCTCTCCAACAGTGTCTCCTGCTGCCACATCCTCTCCAACAGTCTGTCTCCTGCTGCCACATCCTCTCCAACAGTCTGCCTCCTGCTGCCACATCCTCTCCAACAGTCTGTCTCCTGCTGTCACATCCTCTCCAACAGTCTGTCTCCTGCTGTCACATCCTCTCCAACAGTCTGTCTCCTGCTGTCACATCCTCTCCAACAGTCTGCTTCCTGCTGCCACATCCTCTCCAACAGTGCCTCCTGCTGTCACATCCTCTCCAACAGTCTGTCTCCTGCTGCCACATCCTCTCCAACATTCTGTCTCCTGCTGTCACATCCTCTCCAACAGTCTGCTTCCTGCTGCCACATCCTCTCCAACAGTCTGTCTCCTGCTGTCATATCCTCCAACAGTCTGCTTCCTGCTGCCACATCCTCTCCAACAGTCTGTCTCCTGCTGTCACATCCTTTCCAACAGTCTGCTTCCTGCTGCCACATCCTCTCCAACAGTCGGTCTCCTGCTGCCACATCCTCTCAAACATTCTGTCTCCTGCTGTCACATCCTCTCCAACAGTCTGTCTCCTGCTGTCAAATCCTCTCCAACAGTCTGTCTCCTGCTGCCACATCCTCTCCAACAGTCTGCCTCCTGCTGCCACATCCTCTCCAACATTCTGTCTCCTGCTGTCACATCCTCTCCAACAGTCTGCTTCCTGCTGCCACATCCTCTCCAACAGTCTGTCTCCTGCTGCCACATCCTCTCCAACAGTCTGTCTCCTGCTGTCACATCCTCTCCAACAGTCTGCTTCCTGCAGCCACATCCTCTCCAACAGTCTGCTTGCTGCTGCCACATCCTCTCCAACAGTCTGTCTCCTGCTGTCACATCCTTTCCAACAGTCGGTCTCCTGCTGCCACACCCTCTCCAACAGTCGGCCTCCTGCTGCCACACCCTCTCCAACAGTCTGCCTCCTGCTGTCACATCCTCTCCAACAGTTTTTCTCCTGCTGTCACATCGTCTCCAACAGTCTGTCTCCTGCTGCCACACCCTCTCCAACATTCTGTCTCCTGCTGTCACATCCTCTCCAACAGTCTGTCTCCTGCTGCCACATCCTCTCCAACAGTGTCTCCTGCTGCCACATCCTCTCCAACAGTCTGTCTCCTGCTGCCACATCCTCTCCAACAGTCTGCCTCCTGCTGCCACATCCTCTCCAACAGTCTGCCTCCTGCTGCCACATCCTCTCCAACAGTCTGTCTCCTGCTGTCACATCCTCTCCAACAGTCTGTCTCCTGCTGTCACATCCTCTCCAACAGTCTGTCTCCTGCTGTCACATCCTCTCCAACAGTCTGCTTCCTGCTGCCACATCCTCTCCAACAGTGCCTCCTGCTGTCACATCCTCTCCAACAGTCTGTCTCCTGCTGCCACATCCTCTCCAACATTCTGTCTCCTGCTGTCACATCCTCTCCAACAGTCTGCTTCCTGCTGCCACATCCTCTCCAACAGTCTGTCTCCTGCTGTCACATCCTCCAACAGTCTGCTTCCTGCTGCCACATCCTCTCCAACAGTCTGCCTCCTGCTGTCACATCCTCTTCAACAGTCGGTCTCCTGCTGCCACATCCTCTCCAATATTCTGTCTCCTGCTGTCACATCCTCTCCAACAGTCTGCTTCCTGCTGCCACATCCTCTCCAACATTCTGTCTCCTGCTGTCACATCCTTTCCAACAGTCTGCTTCCTGCTGCCACATCCTCTCCAACAGTCGGTCTCCTGCTGCCACATCCTCTCCAACATTCTGTCTCCTGCTGTCACATCCTCTCCAACAGTCTGCTTCCTGCTGCCACATCCTCTCCAACAGTCTGTCTCCTGCTGTCACATCCTTTCCAACAGTGTCTCCTGCTGTCACATCCTCTCCAACAGTCTGCTTCCTGCTGCCACATCCTCTCCAACAGTCTGCTTCCTGCTGCCACATCCTCTCTAACAGTCTGCTTCCTGCTGTCACATCCTCTTCAACAGTCGGTCTCCTGCTGCCACATCCTCTCCAACATTCTGTCTCCTGCTGTCACATCCTCTCCAACAGTCTGCTTCCTGCTGCCACATCCTCTCCAACATTCTGTCTCCTGCTGTCACATCCTCTCCAACAGTCTGCTTCCTGCTGCCATATCCTCTCCAACAGTCCGTCTCCTGCTGTCACATCCTTTCCAACAGTCTGCTTCCTGCTGCCACATCCTCTCCAACAGTCGGTCTCCTGCTGCCACATCCTCTCCAACATTCTGTCTCCTGCTGTCACATCCTCTCCAACAGTCTGCTTCCTGCTGCCACATCCTCTCCAACAGTCTGTCTCCTGCTGTCACATCCTTTCCAACATTCTGCTTCCTGCTGCCACATCCTCTCCAACAGTCTGTCTCCTGCTGTCACATCGTCTCCAACAGTCTATCTCCTGCTGCCACACCCTCTCCAACATTCTGTCTCCTGCTGTCACATCCTCTCCAACAGTCTGTCTCCTGCTGCCACATCCTCTCCAACAGTGTCTCCTGCTGCCACATCCTCTCCAACAGTCTGTCTCCTGCTGCCACATCCTCTCCAACAGTCTGCCTCCTGCTGCCACATCCTCTCCAACAGTCTGTCTCCTGCTGTCACATCCTCTCCAACAGTCTGTCTCCTGCTGTCACATCCTCTCCAACAGTCTGTCTCCTGCTGTCACATCCTCTCCAACAGTCTGCTTCCTGCTGCCACATCCTCTCCAACAGTGCCTCCTGCTGTCACATCCTCTCCAACAGTCTGTCTCCTGCTGCCACATCCTCTCCAACATTCTGTCTCCTGCTGTCACATCCTCTCCAACAGTCTGCTTCCTGCTGCCACATCCTCTCCAACAGTCTGTCTCCTGCTGTCACATCCTCCAACAGTCTGCTTCCTGCTGCCACATCCTCTCCAACAGTCTGCCTCCTGCTGTCACATCCTCTTCAACAGTCGGTCTCCTGCTGCCACATCCTCTCCAATATTTTGTCTCCTGCTGTCACATCCTCTCCAACAGTCTGCTTCCTGCTGCCACATCCTCTCCAACATTCTGTCTCCTGCTGTCACATCCTTTCCAACAGTCTGCTTCTTGCTGCCACATCCTCTCCAACAGTCGGTCTCCTGCTGCCACATCCTCTCCAACATTCTGTCTCCTGCTGTCACATCCTCTCCAACAGTCTGCTTCCTGCTGCCACATCCTCTCCAACAGTCTGTCTCCTGCTGTCACATCCTTTCCAACAGTGTCTCCTGCTGTCACATCCTCTAACAGTCTGCTTCCTGCTGCCACATCCTCTCCAACAGTCTGCTTCCTGCTGCCACATCCTCTAACAGTCTGCCTCCTGCTGTCACATCCTCTTCAACAGTCGGTCTCCTGCTGCCACATCCTCTCCAACATTCTGTCTCCTGCTGTCACATCCTCTCCAACAGTCTGCTTCCTGCTGCCACATCCTCTCCAACATTCTGTCTCCTGCTGTCACATCCTCTCCAACAGTCTGCTTCCTGCTGCCACATCCTCTCCAACAGTCTGTCTCCTGCTGTCACATCCTTTCCAACAGTCTGCTTCCTGCTGCCACATCCTCTCCAACAGTCGGTCTCCTGCTGCCACATCCTCTCCAACATTCTGTCTCCTGCTGTCACATCCTCTCCAACAGTCTGCTTCCTGCTGCCACATCCTCTCCAACAGTCTGTCTCCTGCTGTCACATCCTTTCCAACATTCTGCTTCCTGCTGCCACATCCTCTCCAACAGTCTGTCTCCTGCTGTCACATCCTCTCCAACAGTCTGCTTCCTGCTGCCACATCCTCTCCAACAGTCTGCTTCCTGCTGCCACATCCTCTCCAACAGTCTGTCTCCTGCTGTCACATCCTTTCCAACAGTCTGCTTCCTGCTGCCACATCCTCTCCAACAGTCTGTCTCCTGCTGTCACATCCTCTCCAACAGTCTGCTTCCTGCTGCCACATCCTCTCCAACAGTCTGCCTCCTGCTGTCACATCCTCTCCAACAGTCTGCTTCCTGCTGCCACATCCTCTCCAACAGTCTGTCTCCTGCTGTCACATCCTTTCCAACAGTCGGTCTCCTGCTGCCACACCTTCTCCAACAGTCGGCCTCCTGCTGCCACACCCTCTCCAACAGTCTGTCTCCTGCTGTCACATCCTCTCCAACAGTTTGTCTCCTGCTGTCACATCCTCTCCAACAGTCTGTCTCTTGCTGCCACACCCTCTCCAACATTCTGTCTCCTGCTGTCACATCCTCTCCAACAGTCTGTCTCCTGCTGCCACATCCTCTCCAACAGTCTGTCTCCTGCTGCCACATCCTCTCCAACAGTCTGCCTCCTGCTGCCACATCCTCTCCAACAGTCTGTCTCCTGCTGCCACACCCTCTCCAACAGTCTGCCTCCTGCTGTCACATCCTCTCCAACAGTTTTTCTCCTGCTGTCACATCGTCTCCAACAGTCTGTCTCCTGCTGCCACACCCTCTCCAACATTCTGTCTCCTGCTGTCACATCCTCTCCAACAGTCTGTCTCCTGCTGCCACATCCTCTCCAACAGTGTCTCCTGCTGCCACATCCTCTCCAACAGTCTGTCTCCTGCTGCCACATCCTCTCCAACAGTCTGCCTCCTGCTGCCACATCCTCTCCAACAGTCTGCCTCCTGCTGCCACATCCTCTCCAACAGTCTGTCTCCTGCTGTCACATCCTCTCCAACAGTCTGTCTCCTGCTGTCACATCCTCTCCAACAGTCTGTCTCCTGCTGTCACATCCTCTCCAACAGTCTGCTTCCTGCTGCCACATCCTCTCCAACAGTGCCTCCTGCTGTCACATCCTCTCCAACAGTCTGTCTCCTGCTGCCACATCCTCTCCAACATTCTGTCTCCTGCTGTCACATCCTCTCCAACAGTCTGCTTCCTGCTGCCACATCCTCTCCAACAGTCTGTCTCCTGCTGTCACATCCTCCAACAGTCTGCTTCCTGCTGCCACATCCTCTCCAACAGTCTGCCTCCTGCTGTCACATCCTCTTCAACAGTCGGTCTCCTGCTGCCACATCCTCTCCAATATTCTGTCTCCTGCTGTCACATCCTCTCCAACAGTCTGCTTCCTGCTGCCACATCCTCTCCAACATTCTGTCTCCTGCTGTCACATCCTTTCCAACAGTCTGCTTCCTGCTGCCACATCCTCTCCAACAGTCGGTCTCCTGCTGCCACATCCTCTCCAACATTCTGTCTCCTGCTGTCACATCCTCTCCAACAGTCTGCTTCCTGCTGCCACATCCTCTCCAACAGTCTGTCTCCTGCTGTCACATCCTTTCCAACAGTGTCTCCTGCTGTCACATCCTCTCCAACAGTCTGCTTCCTGCTGCCACATCCTCTCCAACAGTCTGCTTCCTGCTGCCACATCCTCTCTAACAGTCTGCTTCCTGCTGTCACATCCTCTTCAACAGTCGGTCTCCTGCTGCCACATCCTCTCCAACATTCTGTCTCCTGCTGTCACATCCTCTCCAACAGTCTGCTTCCTGCTGCCACATCCTCTCCAACATTCTGTCTCCTGCTGTCACATCCTCTCCAACAGTCTGCTTCCTGCTGCCATATCCTCTCCAACAGTCCGTCTCCTGCTGTCACATCCTTTCCAACAGTCTGCTTCCTGCTGCCACATCCTCTCCAACAGTCGGTCTCCTGCTGCCACATCCTCTCCAACATTCTGTCTCCTGCTGTCACATCCTCTCCAACAGTCTGCTTCCTGCTGCCACATCCTCTCCAACAGTCTGTCTCCTGCTGTCACATCCTTTCCAACATTCTGCTTCCTGCTGCCACATCCTCTCCAACAGTCTGTCTCCTGCTGTCACATCGTCTCCAACAGTCTATCTCCTGCTGCCACACCCTCTCCAACATTCTGTCTCCTGCTGTCACATCCTCTCCAACAGTCTGTCTCCTGCTGCCACATCCTCTCCAACAGTGTCTCCTGCTGCCACATCCTCTCCAACAGTCTGTCTCCTGCTGCCACATCCTCTCCAACAGTCTGCCTCCTGCTGCCACATCCTCTCCAACAGTCTGTCTCCTGCTGTCACATCCTCTCCAACAGTCTGTCTCCTGCTGTCACATCCTCTCCAACAGTCTGTCTCCTGCTGTCACATCCTCTCCAACAGTCTGCTTCCTGCTGCCACATCCTCTCCAACAGTGCCTCCTGCTGTCACATCCTCTCCAACAGTCTGTCTCCTGCTGCCACATCCTCTCCAACATTCTGTCTCCTGCTGTCACATCCTCTCCAACAGTCTGCTTCCTGCTGCCACATCCTCTCCAACAGTCTGTCTCCTGCTGTCACATCCTCCAACAGTCTGCTTCCTGCTGCCACATCCTCTCCAACAGTCTGCCTCCTGCTGTCACATCCTCTTCAACAGTCGGTCTCCTGCTGCCACATCCTCTCCAATATTTTGTCTCCTGCTGTCACATCCTCTCCAACAGTCTGCTTCCTGCTGCCACATCCTCTCCAACATTCTGTCTCCTGCTGTCACATCCTTTCCAACAGTCTGCTTCTTGCTGCCACATCCTCTCCAACAGTCGGTCTCCTGCTGCCACATCCTCTCCAACATTCTGTCTCCTGCTGTCACATCCTCTCCAACAGTCTGCTTCCTGCTGCCACATCCTCTCCAACAGTCTGTCTCCTGCTGTCACATCCTTTCCAACAGTGTCTCCTGCTGTCACATCCTCTAACAGTCTGCTTCCTGCTGCCACATCCTCTCCAACAGTCTGCTTCCTGCTGCCACATCCTCTAACAGTCTGCCTCCTGCTGTCACATCCTCTTCAACAGTCGGTCTCCTGCTGCCACATCCTCTCCAACATTCTGTCTCCTGCTGTCACATCCTCTCCAACAGTCTGCTTCCTGCTGCCACATCCTCTCCAACATTCTGTCTCCTGCTGTCACATCCTCTCCAACAGTCTGCTTCCTGCTGCCACATCCTCTCCAACAGTCTGTCTCCTGCTGTCACATCCTTTCCAACAGTCTGCTTCCTGCTGCCACATCCTCTCCAACAGTCGGTCTCCTGCTGCCACATCCTCTCCAACATTCTGTCTCCTGCTGTCACATCCTCTCCAACAGTCTGCTTCCTGCTGCCACATCCTCTCCAACAGTCTGTCTCCTGCTGTCACATCCTTTCCAACATTCTGCTTCCTGCTGCCACATCCTCTCCAACAGTCTGTCTCCTGCTGTCACATCCTCTCCAACAGTCTGCTTCCTGCTGCCACATCCTCTCCAACAGTCTGCTTCCTGCTGCCACATCCTCTCCAACAGTCTGTCTCCTGCTGTCACATCCTTTCCAACAGTCTGCTTCCTGCTGCCACATCCTCTCCAACAGTCTGTCTCCTGCTGTCACATCCTCTCCAACAGTCTGCTTCCTGCTGCCACATCCTCTCCAACAGTCTGCCTCCTGCTGTCACATCCTCTCCAACAGTCTGCTTCCTGCTGCCACATCCTCTCCAACAGTCTGTCTCCTGCTGTCACATCCTTTCCAACAGTCGGTCTCCTGCTGCCACACCTTCTCCAACAGTCGGCCTCCTGCTGCCACACCCTCTCCAACAGTCTGTCTCCTGCTGTCACATCCTCTCCAACAGTTTGTCTCCTGCTGTCACATCCTCTCCAACAGTCTGTCTCTTGCTGCCACACCCTCTCCAACATTCTGTCTCCTGCTGTCACATCCTCTCCAACAGTCTGTCTCCTGCTGCCACATCCTCTCCAACAGTCTGTCTCCTGCTGCCACATCCTCTCCAACAGTCTGCCTCCTGCTGCCACATCCTCTCCAACAGTCTGTCTCCTGCTGTCACATCCTCTCCAACAGTCTGTCTCCTGCTGTCACATCCTCTCCAACAGTCTGTCTCCTGCTGTCACATCCTCTCCAACAGTCTGCTTCCTGCTGCCACATCCTCTCCAACAGTGCCTCCTGCTGTCACATCCTCTCCAACAGTCTGTCTCCTGCTGCCACATCCTCTCCAACAGTCTGTCTCCTGCTGTCACATCCTTTCCAACAGTCTGCTTCCTGCTGCCACATCCTCTCCAACAGTCGGTCTCCTGCTGCCACATCCTCTCAAACATTCTGTCTCCTGCTGTCACATCCTCTCCAACAGTCTGTCTCCTGCTGTCACATCCTCTCCAACAGTCTGTCTCCTGCTGCCACATCCTCTCCAACAGTCTGCCTCCTGCTGCCACATCCTCTCCAACATTCTGTCTCCTGCTGTCACATCCTCTCCAACAGTCTGCTTCCTGCTGCCACATCCTCTCCAACAGTCTGTCTCCTGCTGCCACATCCTCTCCAACAGTCTGTCTCCTGCTGTTACATCCTCTCCAACAGTCTGCTTCCTGCAGCCACATCCTCTCCAACAGTCTGCTTCCTGCTGCCACATCCTCTCCAACAGTCTGTCTCCTGCTGTCACATCCTTTCCAACAGTCGGTCTCCTGCTGCCACACCCTCTCCAACAGTCGGCCTCCTGCTGCCACACCCTCTCCAACAGTCTGCCTCCTGCTGTCACATCCTCTCCATCAGTTTGTCTCCTGCTGTCACATCGTCTCCAACAGTCTGTCTCCTGCTGCCACACCCTCTCCAACATTCTGTCTCCTGCTGTCACATCCTCTCCAACAGTCTGTCTCCTGCTGCCACATCCTCTCCAACAGTGTCTCCTGCTGCCACATCCTCTCCAACAGTCTGTCTCCTGCTGCCACATCCTCTCCAACAGTCTGCCTCCTGCTGCCACATCCTCTCCAACAGTCTGTCTCCTGCTGTCACGTCCTCTCCAACAGTGTCTCCTGCTGCCACATCCTCTCCAACAGTCTGTCTCCTGCTGCCACATCCTCTCCAACAGTCTGCCTCCTGCTGCCACATCCTCTCCAACAGTCTGTCTCCTGCTGTCACATCCTCTCCAACAGTCTGTCTCCTGCTGTCACATCCTCTCCAACAGTCTGTCTCCTGCTGTCACATCCTCTCCAACAGTCTGCTTCCTGCTGCCACATCCTCTCCAACAGTGCCTCCTGCTGTCACATCCTCTCCAACAGTCTGTCTCCTGCTGCCACATCCTCTCCAACATTCTGTCTCCTGCTGTCACATCCTCTCCAACAGTCTGCTTCCTGCTGCCACATCCTCTCCAACAGTCTGTCTCCTGCTGTCACATCCTCCAACAGACTGCTTCCTGCTGCCACATCCTCTCCAACAGTCTGCCTCCTGCTGTCACATCCTTTTCAACAGTCGGTCTCCTGCTGCCACATCCTCTCCAATATTCTGTCTCCTGCTGTCACATCCTCTCCAACAGTCTGCTTCCTGCTGCCACATCCTCTCCAACATTCTGTCTCCTGCTGTCACATCCTTTCCAACAGTCTGCTTCCTGCTGCCACATCCTCTCCAACAGTCGGTCTCCTGCTGCCACATCCTCTCCAACATTCTGTCTCCTGCTGTCACATCCTCTCCAACAGTCTGCTTCCTGCTGCCACATCCTCTCCAACAGTCTGTCTCCTGCTGTCACATCCTTTCCAACAGTGTCTCCTGCTGTCACATCCTCTCCAACAGTCTGCTTCCTGCTGCCACATCCTCTCCAACAGTCTGCTTCCTGCTGCCACATCCTCTCTAACAGTCTGCCTCCTGCTGTCACATCCTCTTCAACAGTCGGTCTCCTGCTGCCACATCCTCTCCAACATTCTGTCTCCTGCTGTCACATCCTCTCCAACAGTCTGCTTCCTGCTGCCACATCCTCTCCAACATTCTGTCTCCTGCTGTCACATCCTCTCCAACAGTCTGCTTCCTGCTGCCACATCCTCTCCAACAGTCTGTCTCCTGCTGTCACATCCTTTCCAACAGTCTGCTTCCTGCTGCCACATCCTCTCCAACAGTCGGTCTCCTGCTGCCACATCCTCTCCAACATTCTGTCTCCTGCTGTCACATCCTCTCCAACAGTCTGCTTCCTGCTGCCACATCCTCTCCAACAGTCTGTCTCCTGCTGTCACATCCTTTCCAACATTCTGCTTCCTGCTGCCACATCCTCTCCAACAGTCTGTCTCCTGCTGTCACATCCTCTCCAACAGTCTGCTTCCTGCTGCCACATCCTCTCCAACAGTCTGCTTCCTGCTGCCACATCCTCTCCAACAGTCTGTCTCCTGCTGTCACATCCTCTCCAACAGTCTGCTTCCTGCTGCCACATCCTCTCCAACAGTCTGTCTCCTGCTGTCACATCCTTTCCAACAGTGTCTCCTGCTGTCACATCCTCTCCAACAGTCTGCTTCCTGCTGCCACATCCTCTCCAACAGTCTGCTTCCTGCTGCCACATCCTCTCTAACAGTCTGCCTCCTGCTGTCACATCCTCTTCAACAGTCGGTCTCCTGCTGCCACATCCTCTCCAACATTCTGTCTCCTGCTGTCACATCCTCTCCAACAGTCTGCTTCCTGCTGCCACATCCTCTCCAACATTCTGTCTCCTGCTGTCACATCCTCTCCAACAGTCTGCTTCCTGCTGCCACATCCTCTCCAACAGTCTGTCTCCTGCTGTCACATCCTTTCCAACAGTCTGCTTCCTGCTGCCACATCCTCTCCAACAGTCGGTCTCCTGCTGCCACATCCTCTCCAACATTCTGTCTCCTGCTGTCACATCCTCTCCAACAGTCTGCTTCCTGCTGCCACATCCTCTCCAACATTCTGCTTCCTGCTGCCACATCCTCTCCAACAGTCTGTCTCCTGCTGTCACATCCTCTCCAACAGTCTGCTTCCTGCTGCCACATCCTCTCCAACAGTCTGCTTCCTGCTGCCACATCCTCTCCAACAGTCTGTCTCCTGCTGTCACATCCTTTCCAACAGTCTGCTTCCTGCTGCCACATCCTCTCCAACAGTCTGTCTCCTGCTGTCACATCCTCTCCAACAGTCTGCTTCCTGCTGCCACATCCTCTCCAACAGTCTGCCTCCTGCTGTCACATCCTCTCCAACAGTCTGCTTCCTGCTGCCACATCCTCTCCAACAGTCTGTCTCCTGCTGTCACATCCTTTCCAACAGTCGGTCTCCTGCTGCCACACCCTCTCCAACAGTCGGCCTCCTGCTGCCACACCCTCTCCAACAGTCTGTCTCCTGCTGTCACATCCTCTCCAACAGTTTGTCTCCTGCTGTCACATCCTCTCCAACAGTCTGTCTCCTGCTGCCACACCCTCTCCAACATTCTGTCTCCTGCTGTCACATCCTCTCCAACAGTCTGTCTGCTGCTGCCACATCCTCTCCAACAGTCTGTCTCCTGCTGCCACATCCTCTCCAACAGTCTGCCTCCTGCTGCCACATCCTCTCCAACAGTCTGTCTCCTGCTGTCACATCCTCTCCAACAGTCTGTCTCCTGCTGTCACATCCTCTCCAACAGTCTGTCTCCTGCTGTCACATCCTCTCCAACAGTCTGCTTCCTGCTGCCACATCCTCTCCAACAGTGCCTCCTGCTGTCACATCCTCTCCAACAGTCTGTCTCCTGCTGCCACATCCTCTCCAACAGTCTGTCTCCTGCTGTCACATCCTTTCCAACAGTCTGCTTCCTGCTGCCACATCCTCTCCAACAGTCGGTCTCCTGCTGCCACATCCTCTCAAACATTCTGTCTCCTGCTGTCACATCCTCTCCAACAGTCTGTCTCCTGCTGTCACATCCTCTCCAACAGTCTGTCTCCTGCTGCCACATCCTCTCCAACAGTCTGCCTCCTGCTGCCACATCCTCTCCAACATTCTGTCTCCTGCTGTCACATCCTCTCCAACAGTCTGCTTCCTGCTGCCACATCCTCTCCAACAGTCTGTCTCCTGCTGCCACATCCTCTCCAACAGTCTGTCTCCTGCTGTTACATCCTCTCCAACAGTCTGCTTCCTGCAGCCACATCCTCTCCAACAGTCTGCTTCCTGCTGCCACATCCTCTCCAACAGTCTGTCTCCTGCTGTCACATCCTTTCCAACAGTCGGTCTCCTGCTGCCACACCCTCTCCAACAGTCGGCCTCCTGCTGCCACACCCTCTCCAACAGTCTGCCTCCTGCTGTCACATCCTCTCCATCAGTTTGTCTCCTGCTGTCACATCGTCTCCAACAGTCTGTCTCCTGCTGCCACACCCTCTCCAACATTCTGTCTCCTGCTGTCACATCCTCTCCAACAGTCTGTCTCCTGCTGCCACATCCTCTCCAACAGTCTGCTTCCTGCTGCCACATCCTCTCCAACATTCTGTCTCCTGCTGTCACATCCTCTCCAACAGTCTGCTTCCTGCTGCCACATCCTCTCCAACAGTCTGTCTCCTGCTGTCACATCCTTTCCAACAGTCTGCTTCCTGCTGCCACATCCTCTCCAACAGTCGGTCTCCTGCTGCCACATCCTCTTCAACATTCTGTCTCCTGCTGTCACATCCTCTCCAACAGTCTGCTTCCTGCTGCCACATCCTCTCCAACAGTCTGTCTCCTGCTGTCACATCCTTTCTAACATTCTGCTTCCTGCTGCCACATCCTCTCCAACAGTCTGTCTCCTGCTGTCACATCCTCTCCAACAGTCTGCTTCCTGCTGCCACATCCTCTCCAACAGTCTGCTTCCTGCTGCCACATCCTCTCCAACAGTCTTTCTCCTGCTGCCACATCCTCTCCAACAGTCTGTCTCCTGCTGTCACATCCTTTCCAACAGTGTCTCCTGCTGTCACATCCTCTCCAACAGTCTGCTTCCTGCTGCCACATCCTCTCCAACAGTCTGCTTCCTGCTGCCACATCCTCTCTAACAGTCTGCCTCCTGCTGTCACATCCTCTTCAACAGTCGGTCTCCTGCTGCCACATCCTCTCCAACATTCTGTCTCCTGCTGTCACATCATCTCCAACAGTCTGCTTCCTGCTGCCACATCCTCTCCAACAGTCTGCTTCCTGCTGCCACATCCTCTCCAACAGTCTGTCTCCTGCTGTCACATCCTCTCCAACAGTCTGCTTCCTGCTGCCACATCCTCTCCAACAGTCTGCCTCCTGCTGCCACATCCTCTCCAACATTCTGTCTCCTGCTGCCACATCCTCTCCAACATTCTGTCTCCTGCTGTCACATCCTCTCCAACAGTCTGCTTCCTGCTGCCACATCCTCTCCAACAGTCTGTCTCCTGCTGTCACATCCTTTCCAACAGTCTGCTTCCTGCTGCCACATCCTCTCCAACAGTCGGTCTCCTGCTGCCAGATCCTCTCCAACATTCTGTCTCCTGCTGTCACATCCTCTCCAACAGTCTGCTTCCTGCTGCCACATCCTCTCCAACAGTCTGTCTCCTGCTGTCACATCCTTTCCAACATTCTGCTTCCTGCTGCCACATCCTCTCCAACAGTCTGTCTCCTGCTGTCACATCCTCTCCAACAGTCTGCTTCCTGCTGCCACATCTTCTCCAACAGTCTGCTTCCTGCTGCCACATCCTCTCCAACAGTCTGTCTCCTGCTGTCACATCCTTTCCAACAGTCTGCTTCCTGCTGCCACATCCTCTCCAACAGTCTGTCTCCTGCTGTCACATCCTCTCCAACAGTCTGCTTCCTGCTGCCACATCCTCTCCAACAGTCTGCCTCCTGCTGTCACATCCTCTCCAACAGTCTGCTTCCTGCTGCCACATCCACTCCAACAGTCTGTCTCCTGCTGTCACATCCTTTCCAACAGTCGGTCTCCTGCTGCCACACCCTCTCCAACAGTCGGCCTCCTGCTGCCACACCCTCTCCAACAGTCTGTCTCCTGCTGTCACATCCTCTCCAACAGTTTGTCTCCTGCTGTCACATCCTCTCCAACAGTCTGTCTCCTGCTGTCACATCCTCTCCAACAGTCTGTCTCCTGCTGTCACATCCTCTCCAACAGTCTGCTTCCTGCTGCCACATCCTCTCCAACAGTGCCTCCTGCTGTCACATCCTCTCCAACAGTCTGTCTCCTGCTGCCACATCCTCTCCAACATTCTGTCTCCTGCTGTCACATCCTCTCCAACAGTCTGCTTCCTGCTGCCACATCCTCTCCAACAGTCTGTCTCCTGCTGTCACATCCTCCAACAGTCTGCTTCCTGCTGCCACATCCTCTCCAACAGTCTGCCTCCTGCTGTCACATCCTCTTCAACAGTCGGTCTCCTGCTGCCACATCCTCTCCAATATTCTGTCTCCTGCTGTCACATCCTCTCCAACAGTCTGCTTCCTGCTGCCACATCCTCTCCAACATTCTGTCTCCTGCTGTCACATCCTTTCCAACAGTCTGCTTCCTGCTGCCACATCCTCTCCAACAGTCGGTCTCCTGCTGCCACATCCTCTCCAACATTCTGTCTCCTGCTGTCACATCCTCTCCAACAGTCTGCTTCCTGCTGCCACATCCTCTCCAACAGTCTGTCTCCTGCTGTCACATCCTTTCCAACAGTGTTTCCTGCTGTCACATCCTCTCCAACAGTCTGCTTCCTGCTGCCACATCCTCTCCAACAGTCTGCTTCCTGCTGCCACATCCTCTCTAACAGTCTGCCTCCTGCTGTCACATCCTCTTCAACAGTCGGTCTCCTGCTGCCACATCCTCTCCAACATTCTGTCTCCTGCTGTCACATCCTCTCCAACAGTCTGCTTCCTGCTGCCACATCCTCTCCAACATTCTGTCTCCTGCTGTCACATCCTCTCCAACAGTCTGCTTCCTGCTGCCACATCCTCTCCAACAGTCTGTCTCCTGCTGTCACATCCTTTCCAACAGTCTGCTTCCTGCTGCCACATCCTCTCCAACAGTCGGTCTCCTGCTGCCACATCCTCTCCAACATTCTGTCTCCTGCTGTCACATCTTCTTCAACAGTGTGCTTCCTGATGCCACATCCTCTCCAACAGTCTGTCTCCTGCTGTCACATCCTTTCCAACATTCTGCTTCCTGCTGCCACATCCTCTCCAACAGTCTGTCTCCTGCTGTCACATCGTCTCCAACAGTCTGTCTCCTGCTGCCACACCCTCTCCAACATTCTGTCTCCTGCTGTCACATCCTCTCCAACAGTCTGTCTCCTGCTGCCACATCCTCTCCAACAGTGCCTCCTGCTGTCACATCCTCTCCAACAGTCTGTCTACTGCTGCCACATCCTCTCCAACAGTCTGTCTCCTGCTGTCACATCCTCTCCAACAGTCTGCTTCCTGCTGCCACATCCTCTCCAACAGTCTGTCTCCTGCTGTCACATCCTCCAACAGTCTGCTTCCTGCTGCCACATCCTCTCCAACATTCTGCCTCCTGCTGTCACATCCTCTTCAACAGTCGGTCTCCTGCTGCCACATCCTCTCCAATATTCTGTCTCCTGCTGTCACATCCTCTCCAACAGTCTGCTTCCTGCTGCCACATCCTCTCCAACATTCTGTCTCCTGCTGTCACATCCTTTCCAACAGTCTGCTTCCTGCTGCCACACCCTCTCCAACAGTCGGTCTCCTGCTGCCACATCCTCTCAACATTCTGTCTCCTGCTGTCACATCCTCTCCAACAGTCTGCTTCCTGCTGCCACATCCTCTCCAACAGTCTGTCTCCTGCTGTCACATCCTTTCCAACAGTGTCTCCTGCTGTCACATCCTCTCCAACAGTCTGCTTCCTGCTGCCACATCCTCTCCAACAGTCTGCTTCCTGCTGCCACGTCCTCTCTAACAGTCTGCCTCCTGCTGTCACATCCTCTTCAACAGTCGGTCTCCTGCTGCCACATCCTCTCCAACATTCTGTCTCCTGCTGTCACATCCTCTCCAACAGTCTGCTTCCTGCTGCCACATCCTCTCCAACATTCTGTCTCCTGCTGTCACATCCTCTCCAACAGTCTGCTTCCTGCTGCCACATCCTCTCCAACAGTCTGTCTCCTGCTGTCACATCCTTTCCAACAGTCTGCTTCCTGCTGCCACATCCTCTCCAACAGTCGGTCTCCTGCTGCCACATCCTCTTCAACATTCTGTCTCCTGCTGTCACATCCTCTCCAACAGTCTGCTTCCTGCTGCCACATCCTCTCCAACAGTCTGTCTCCTGCTGTCACATCCTTTCCAACATTCTGCTTCCTGCTGCCACATCCTCTTCAACAGTCTGTCTCCTGCTGTCACATCCTCTCCAACAGTCTGCTTCCTGCTGCCACATCCTCTCCAACAGTCTGCTTCCTGCTGCCACATCCTCTCCAACAGTCTTTCTCCTGCTGTCACATCCTCTCCAACAGTCTGCTTCCTGCTGCCACATCCTCTCCAACAGTCTGCCTCCTGCTGCCACATCCTCTCCAACAGTCTGCTTCCTGCTGCCACATCCTCTCCAACAGTCTGTCTCCTGCTGTCACATCCTTTCCAACAGTGTCTCCTGCTGTCACATCCTCTCCAACAGTCTGCTTCCTGCTGCCACATCCTCTCCAACAGTCTGCCTCCTGCTGCCACATCCTCTTCAACAGTCGGTCTCCTGCTGCCACATCCTCTCCAACATTCTGTCTCCTGCTGTCACATCCTCTCCAACAGTCTGCTTCCTGCTGCCACATCCTCTCCAACAGTCTGCTTCCTGCTGCCACATCCTCTCCAACAGTCTGTCTCCTGCTGTCACATCCTCTCCAACAGTCTGCTTCCTGCTGCCACATCCTCTCCAACAGTCTGCCTCCTGCTGCCACATCCTCTCCAACATTCTGTCTCCTGCTGCCACATCCTCTCCAACATTCTGTCTCCTGCTGTCACATCCTCTCCAACAGTCTGCTTCCTGCTGCCACATCCTCTCCAACAGTCTGTCTCCTGCTGTCACATCCTTTCCAACAGTCTGCTTCCTGCTGCCAGATCCTCTCCAACATTCTGTCTCCTGCTGTCAAATCCTCTCCAACAGTCTGCTTCCTGCTGCCACATCCTCTCCAACAGTCTGTCTCCTGCTGTCACATCCTTTCCAACATTCTGCTTCCTGCTGCCACATCCTCTCCAACAGTCTGTCTCCTGCTGTCACATCCTCTCCAACAGTCTGCTTCCTGCTGCCACATCCTCTCCAACAGTCTGCTTCCTGCTGCCACATCCTCTCCAACAGTCTGTCTCCTGCTGTCACATCCTTTCCAACAGTCTGCTTCCTGCTGCCACATCCTCTCCAACAGTCTGTCTCCTGCTGTCACATCCTCTCCAACAGTCTGCTTCCTGCTGCCACATCCTCTCCAACAGTCTGCCTCCTGCTGTCACATCCTCTCCAACAGTCTGCTTCCTGCTGCCACATCCTTTCCAACAGTCTGCTTCCTGCTGCCACATCCTCTCCAACAGTCTGTCTCCTGCTGTCACATCCTTTCCAACAGTCGGTCTCCTGCTGCCACACCCTCTCCAACAGTCGGCCTCCTGCTGCCACACCCTCTCCAACAGTTTGTCTCCTGCTGTCACATCCTCTCCAACAGTTTGTCTCCTGCTGTCACATCCTCTCCAACAGTCTGTCTCCTGCTGCCACACCCTCTCCAACAGTCTGTCTCCTGCTGCCACATCCTCTCCAACAGTCTGCCTCCTGCTGCCACATCCTCTCCAACAGTCTGTCTCCTGCTGTCACATCCTCTCCAACAGTCTGCTTCCTGCTGCCACATCCTCTCCAACAGTGCCTCCTGCTGTCACATCCTCTCCAACAGTCTGTCTCCTGCTGCCACATCCTCTCCAACAGTCTGTCTCCTGCTGTCACATCCTCTCCAACAGTCTGCCTCCTGCTGTCACATCCTCTCCAACAGTCTGTCTCCTGCTGCCACATCCTCTCCAACAGTCTGTCTCCTGCTGTCACATCCTCTCCAACAGTCTGCCTCCTGCTGTCACATCCTCTCCAACAGTCTGCCTCCTGCTGTCACATCCTCTCCAACAGTCTGTCTCCTGCTGTCACATCCTCTCCAACAGTCTGCCTCCTGCTGTCACATCCTCTCCAACAGTCTGTCTCCTGCTGTCACATCCTCTCCAACAGTCTGCCTCCTGCTGCCACATCCTCTCCAACAGTCTGTCTCCTGCTGTCACATCCTCTCCAACAGTCTGTCTCCTGCTGTCACATCCTCTCCAACAGTCTGCTTCCTGCTGCCACATCCTCTCCAACAGTGTCTCCTGCTGTCACATCCTCTCCAACAGTCTGCCTCCTGCTGTCACATCCTCTCCAAAAGTCTGCCTCCTGCTGTCACATCCTCTCCAACAGTCTGCCTCCTGCTGTCACATCCTCTCCAACAGTCTGTCTCCTGCTGTCACATCCTCTCCAACAGTCTGTCTCCTGCTGTCACATCCTTTCCAACAGTCTGCTTCCTGCTGCCACATCCTCTCCAACAGTCTGTCTCCTGCTGTCACATCCTCTCCAACAGTCTGCTTCCTGCTGCCACATCCTCTCCAACAGTCTGCCTCTTGCTGTCACATCCTCTCCAACAGTCTGCTTCCTGCTGCCACATCCTCTCCAACAGTCTGTCTCCTGCTGTCACATCCTTTCCAACAGTCGGTCTCCTGCTGCCACACCCTCTCCAACAGTCGGCCTCCTGCTGCCACACCCTCTCCAACAGTCTGTCTCCTGCTGTCACATCCTCTCCAACAGTTTGTCTCCTACTGTCACATCCTCTCCAACAGTCTGTCTCCTGCTGCCACACCCTCTCCAACATTCTGTCTCCTGCTGTCACATCCTCTCCAACAGTCTGTCTCCTGCTGCCACATCCTCTCCAACAGTGTCTCCTGCTGCCACATCCTCTCCAACAGTCTGCCTCCTGCTGCCACATCCTCTCCAACAGTCTGTCTCCTGCTGTCACATCCTCTCCAACAGTCTGTCTCCTGCTGTCACATCCTCTCCAACAGTCTGTCTCCTGCTGTCACATCCTCTCCAACAGTCTGCTTCCTGCTGCCACATCCTCTCCAACAGTGCCTCCTGCTGTCACATCCTCTCCAACAGTCTGTCTCCTGCTGCCACATCCTCTCCAACATTCTGTCTCCTGCTGTCACATCCTCTCCAACAGTCTGCTTCCTGCTGCCACATCCTCTCCAACAGTCTGTCTCCTGCTGTCACATCCTCCAACAGTCTGCTTCCTGCTGCCACATCCTCTCCAACAGTCTGCCTCCTGCTTTCACATCCTCTTCAACAGTCGGTCTCCTGCTGCCACATCCTCTCCAATATTCTGTCTCCTGCTGTCACATCCTCTCCAACAGTCTGCTTCCTGCTGCCACATCCTCTCCAACATTCTGTCTCCTGCTGTCACATCCTTTCCAACAGTCTGCTTCCTGCTGCCACATCCTCTCCAACAGTCGGTCTCCTGCTGCCACATCCTCTCCAACATTCTGTCTCCTGCTGTCACATCCTCTCCAACAGTCTGCTTCCTGCTGTCACATCCTCTCCAACAGTCTGTCTCCTGCTGCCACACCCTCTCCAACATTCTGTCTCCTGCTGTCACATCATCTCCAACAGTCTGTCTCCTGCTGCCACATCCTCTCCAACAGTGTCTCCTGCTGCCACATCCTCTCCAACAGTCTGCCTCCTGCTGCCACATCCTCTCCAACAGTCTGTCTCCTGCTGTCACATCCTCTCCAACAGTCTGTCTCCTGCTGTCACATCCTCTCCAACAGTCTGTCTCCTGCTGTCACATCCTCTCCAACAGTCTGCTTCCTGCTGCCACATCCTCTCCAACAGTGCCTCCTGCTGTCACATCCTCTCCAACAGTCTGTCTCCTGCTGCCAAATCCTCTCCAACATTCTGTCTCCTGCTGTCACATCCTCTCCAACAGTCTGCTTCCTGCTGCCACATCCTCTCCAACAGTCTGTCTCCTGCTGTCACATCCTCCAACAGTCTGCTTCCTGCTGCCACATCCTCTCCAACAGTCTGTCTCCTGCTGTCACATCCTCCAACAGTCTGCTTCCTGCTGCCACATCCTCTCCAACAGTCTGTCTCCTGCTGCCACATCCTCTCCAACAGTCTGTCTCCTGCTGCCACATCCTCTCCAACATTCTGTCTCCTGCTGTCACATCCTCTCCAACAGTCTGCTTCCTGCTGCCACATCCTCTCCAACAGTCTGTCTCCTGCTGTCACATCCTCCAACAGTCTGCTTCCTGCTGCCACATCCTCTCCAACAGTCTGCCTCCTGCTGTCACATCCTCTTCAACAGTCGGTCTCCTGCTGCCACATCCTCTCCAATATTCTGTCTCCTGCTGTCACATCCTCTCCAACAGTCTGCTTCCTGCTGCCACATCCTCTCCAACATTCTGTCTCCTGCTGTCACATCCTTTCCAACAGTCTGCTTCCTGCTGCCACATCCTCTCCAACAGTCGGTCTCCTGCTGCCACATCCTCTCCAACATTCTGTCTCCTGCTGTCACATCCTCTCCAACAGTCTGCTTCCTGCTGCCACATCCTCTCCGACAGTCTGTCTCCTGCTGTCACATCCTTTCCAACAGTGTTTCCTGCTGTCACATCCTCTCCAACAGTCTGCTTCCTGCTGCCACATCCTCTCCAACAGTCTGCTTCCTGCTGCCACATCCTCTCTAACAGTCTGCCTCCTGCTGTCACATCCTCTTCAACAGTCGGTCTCCTGCTGCCACATCCTCTCCAACATTCTGTCTCCTGCTGTCACATCTTCTTCAACAGTGTGCTTCCTGATGCCACATCCTCTCCAACAGTCTGTCTCCTGCTGTCACATCCTTTCCAACATTCTGCTTCCTGCTGCCACATCCTCTCCAACAGTCTGTCTCCTGCTGTCACATCGTCTCCAACAGTCTGTCTCCTGCTGCCACACCCTCTCCAACATTCTGTCTCCTGCTGTCACATCCTCTCCAACAGTCTGTCTCCTGCTGCCACATCCTCTCCAACAGTGTCTCCTGCTGCCACATCCTCTCCAACAGTCTGTCTCCTGCTGTCACATCCTCTCCAACAGTCTGTCTCCTGCTGTCACATCCTCTCCAACAGTCTGTCTCCTGCTGTCACATCCTCTCCAACAGTCTGCTTCCTGCTGCCACATCCTCTCCAACAGTGCCTCCTGCTGTCACATCCTCTCCAACAGTCTGTCTACTGCTGCCACATCCTCTCCAACATTCTGTCTCCTGCTGTCACATCCTCTCCAACAGTCTGCTTCCTGCTGCCACATCCTCTCCAACAGTCTGTCTCCTGCTGTCACATCCTCCAACAGTCTGCTTCCTGCTGCCACATCCTCTCCAACATTCTGCCTCCTGCTGTCACATCCTCTTCAACAGTCGGTCTCCTGCTGCCACATCCTCTCCAATATTCTGTCTCCTGCTGTCACATCCTCTCCAACAGTCTGCTTCCTGCTGCCACATCCTCTCCAACATTCTGTCTCCTGCTGTCACATCCTTTCCAACAGTCTGCTTCCTGCTGCCACACCCTCTCCAACAGTCGGTCTCCTGCTGCCACATCCTCTCAACATTCTGTCTCCTGCTGTCACATCCTCTCCAACAGTCTGCTTCCTGCTGCCACATCCTCTCCAACAGTCTGTCTCCTGCTGTCACATCCTTTCCAACAGTGTCTCCTGCTGTCACATCCTCTCCAACAGTCTGCTTCCTGCTGCCACATCCTCTCCAACAGTCTGCTTCCTGCTGTCACATCCTCTTCAACAGTCGGTCTCCTGCTGCCACATCCTCTCCAACATTCTGTCTCCTGCTGTCACATTCTCTCCAACAGTCTGCTTCCTGCTGCCACATCCTCTCCAACATTCTGTCTCCTGCTGTCACATCCTCTCCAACAGTCTGCTTCCTGCTGCCACATCCTCTCCAACAGTCTGTCTCCTGCTGTCACATCCTTTCCAACAGTCTGCTTCCTGCTGCCACATCCTCTCCAACAGTCGGTCTCCTGCTGCCACATCCTCTTCAACATTCTGTCTCCTGCTGTCACATCCTCTCCAACAGTCTGCTTCCTGCTGCCACATCCTCTCCAACAGTCTGTCTCCTGCTGTCACATCCTTTCCAACATTCTGCTTCCTGCTGCCACATCCTCTTCAACAGTCTGTCTCCTGCTGTCACATCCTCTCCAACAGTCTGCTTCCTGCTGCCACATCCTCTCCAACAGTCTGCTTCCTGCTGCCACATCCTCTCCAACAGTCTTTCTCCTGCTGTCACATCCTCTCCAACAGTCTGCTTCCTGCTGCCACATCCTCTCCAACAGTCTGCCTCCTGCTGCCACATCCTCTCCAACAGTCTGCTTCCTGCTGCCACATCCTCTCCAACAGTCTGTCTCCTGCTGTCACATCCTTTCCAACAGTGTCTCCTGCTGTCACATCCTCTCCAACAGTCTGCTTCCTGCTGCCACATCCTCTCCAACAGTCTGCCTCCTGCTGCCACATCCTCTTCAACAGTCGGTCTCCTGCTGCCACATCCTCTCCAACATTCTGTCTCCTGCTGTCACATCCTCTCCAACAGTCTGCTTCCTGCTGCCACATCCTCTCCAACAGTCTGCTTCCTGCTGCCACATCCTCTCCAACAGTCTGTCTCCTGCTGTCACATCCTCTCCAACAGTCTGCTTCCTGCTGCCACATCCTCTCCAACAGTCTGCCTCCTGCTGCCACATCCTCTCCAACATTCTGTCTCCTGCTGCCACATCCTCTCCAACATTCTGTCTCCTGCTGTCACATCCTCTCCAACAGTCTGCTTCCTGCTGCCACATCCTCTCCAACAGTCTGTCTCCTGCTGTCACATCCTTTCCAACAGTCTGCTTCCTGCTGCCAGATCCTCTCCAACATTCTGTCTCCTGCTGTCAAATCCTCTCCAACAGTCTGCTTCCTGCTGCCACATCCTCTCCAACAGTCTGTCTCCTGCTGTCACATCCTTTCCAACATTCTGCTTCCTGCTGCCACATCCTCTCCAACAGTCTGTCTCCTGCTGTCACATCCTCTCCAACAGTCTGCTTCCTGCTGCCACATCCTCTCCAACAGTCTGCTTCCTGCTGCCACATCCTCTCCAACAGTCTGTCTCCTGCTGTCACATCCTTTCCAACAGTCTGCTTCCTGCTGCCACATCCTCTCCAACAGTCTGTCTCCTGCTGTCACATCCTCTCCAACAGTCTGCTTCCTGCTGCCACATCCTCTCCAACAGTCTGCCTCCTGCTGTCACATCCTCTCCAACAGTCTGCTTCCTGCTGCCACATCCTCTCCAACAGTCTGTCTCCTGCTGTCACATCCTTTCCAACAGTCGGTCTCCTGCTGCCACACCCTCTCCAACAGTCGGCCTCCTGCTGCCACACCCTCTCCAACAGTCTGCTTCCTGCTGTCACATCCTTTCCAACAGTCTGCTTCCTGCTGCCACATCCTCTCCAACAGTCTGTCTCCTGCTGTCACATCCTTTCCAACAGTCGGTCTCCTGCTGCCACACCCTCTCCAACAGTCGGCCTCCTGCTGCCACACCCTCTCCAACAGTTTGTCTCCTGCTGTCACATCCTCTCCAACAGTCTGTCTCCTGCTGCCACACCCTCTCCAACATTCTGTCTCCTGCTGCCACATCCTCTCCAACAGTCTGTCTCCTGCTGCCACATCCTCTCCAACAGTCTGTCTCCTGCTGCCACATCCTCTCCAACAGTCTGCCTCCTGCTGCCACATCCTCTCCAACAGTCTGTCTCCTGCTGTCACCTCCTCTCCAACAGTCTGCTTCCTGCTGCCACATCCTCTCCAACAGTGCCTCCTGCTGTCACATCCTCTCCAACAGTCTGTCTCCTGCTGCCACATCCTCTCCAACAGTCTGTCTCCTGCTGTCACATCCTCTCCAACAGTCTGCCTCCTGCTGTCACATCCTCTCCAACAGTCTGTCTCCTGCTGCCACATCCTCTCCAACAGTCTGTCTCCTGCTGTCACATCCTCTCCAACAGTCTGCCTCCTGCTGTCACATCCTCTCCAACAGTCTGCCTCCTGCTGTCACATCCTCTCCAACAGTCTGTCTCCTGCTGTCACATCCTCTCCAACAGTCTGCCTCCTGCTGTCACATCCTCTCCAACAGTCTGTCTCCTGCTGCCACATCCTCTCCAACAGTCTGTCTCCTGCTGTCACATCCTCTCCAACAGTCTGTCTCCTGCTGTCACATCCTCTCCAACAGTCTGTCTCCTGCTGTCACATCCTCTCCAACAGTCTGCTTCCTGCTGCCACATCCTCTCCAACAGTGTCTCCTGCTGTCACATCCTCTCCAACAGTCTGCCTCCTGCTGTCACATCCTCTCCAAAAGTCTGCCTCCTGCTGTCACATCCTCTCCAACAGTCTGCCTCCTGCTGTCACATCCTCTCCAACAGTCTGTCTCCTGCTGTCACATCCTCTCCAACAGTCTGTTTCCTGCTGTCACATCCTCTCCAACAGTCTGCTTCCTGCTGCCACATCCTCTCCAACAGTCTGTCTCCTGCTGTCACATCCTCTCCAACAGTCTGCTTCCTGCTGCCACATCCTCTCCAACAGTCTGCCTCTTGCTGTCACATCCTCTCCAACAGTCTGCTTCCTGCTGCCACATCCTCTCCAACAGTCTGTCTCCTGCTGTCACATCCTTTCCAACAGTCGGTCTCCTGCTGCCACACCCTCTCCAACAGTCGGCCTCCTGCTGCCACACCCTCTCCAACAGTCTGTCTCCTGCTGTCACATCCTCTCCAACAGTCGGTCTCCTACTGTCACATCCTCTCCAACAGTCTGTCTCCTGCTGCCACACCCTCTCCAACATTCTGTCTCCTGCTGTCACATCCTCTCCAACAGTCTGTCTCCTGCTGCCACATCCTCTCCAACAGTGTCTCCTGCTGCCACATCCTCTCCAACAGTCTGCCTCCTGCTGCCACATCCTCTCCAACAGTCTGTCTCCTGCTGTCACATCCTCTCCAACAGTCTGTCTCCTGCTGTCACATCCTCTCCAACAGTCTGTCTCCTGCTGTCACATCCTCTCCAACAGTCTGCTTCCTGCTGCCACATCCTCTCCAACAGTGCCTCCTGCTGTCACATCCTCTCCAACAGTCTGTCTCCTGCTGCCACATCCTCTCCAACATTCTGTCTCCTGCTGTCACATCCTCTCCAACAGTCTGCTTCCTGCTGCCACATCCTCTCCAACAGTCTGTCTCCTGCTGTCACATCCTCCAACAGTCTGCTTCCTGCTGCCACATCCTCTCCAACAGTCTGCCTCCTGCTTTCACATCCTCTTCAACAGTCGGTCTCCTGCTGCCACATCCTCTCCAATATTCTGTCTCCTGCTGTCACATCCTCTCCAACAGTCTGCTTCCTGCTGCCACATCCTCTCCAACATTCTGTCTCCTGCTGTCACATCCTTTCCAACAGTCTGCTTCCTGCTGCCACATCCTCTCCAACAGTCGGTCTCCTGCTGCCACATCCTCTCCAACATTCTGTCTCCTGCTGTCACATCCTCTCCAACAGTCTGCTTCCTGCTGTCACATCCTCTCCAACAGTCTGTCTCCTGCTGCCACACCCTCTCCAACATTCTGTCTCCTGCTGTCACATCATCTCCAACAGTCTGTCTCCTGCTGCCACATCCTCTCCAACAGTGTCTCCTGCTGCCACATCCTCTCCAACAGTCTGCCTCCTGCTGCCACATCCTCTCCAACAGTCTGTCTCCTGCTGTCACATCCTCTCCAACAGTCTGTCTCCTGCTGTCACATCCTCTCCAACAGTCTGTCTCCTGCTGTCACATCCTCTCCAACAGTCTGCTTCCTGCTGCCACATCCTCTCCAACAGTGCCTCCTGCTGTCACATCCTCTCCAACAGTCTGTCTCCTGCTGCCAAATCCTCTCCAACATTCTGTCTCCTGCTGTCACATCCTCTCCAACAGTCTGCTTCCTGCTGCCACATCCTCTCCAACAGTCTGTCTCCTGCTGTCACATCCTCCAACAGTCTGCTTCCTGCTGCCACATCCTCTCCAACAGTCTGTCTCCTGCTGTCACATCCTCCAACAGTCTGCTTCCTGCTGCCACATCCTCTCCAACAGTCTGCCTCCTGCTGTCACATCCTCTTCAACAGTCGGTCTCCTGCTGCCACATCCTCTCCAATATTCTGTCTCCTGCTGTCACATCCTCTCCAACAGTCTGCTTCCTGCTGCCACATCCTCTCCAACATTCTGTCTCCTGCTGTCACATCCTTTCCAACAGTCTGCTTCCTGCTGCCACATCCTCTCCAACAGTCGGTCTCCTGCTGCCACATCCTCTCCAACATTCTGTCTCCTGCTGTCACATCCTCTCCAACAGTCTGCTTCCTGCTGCCACATCCTCTCCAACAGTCTGTCTCCTGCTGTCACATCCTTTCCAACAGTCTGCTTCCTGCTGCCACATCCTCTCCAACAGTGTCTCCTGCTGTCACATCCTCTCCAACATCCTCTCCAACAGTCTGCTTCCTGCTGCCACATCCTCTCCAACAGTCTGCCTCCTGCTGTCACATCCTCTTCAACAGTCGGTCTCCTGCTGCCACATCCTCTCCAACATTCTGTCTCCTGCTGTCACATCCTCTCCAACAGTCTGCTTCCTGCTGCCACATCCTCTCCAACAGTCTGTCTCCTGCTGCCACATCCTCTCCCAACAGTCTGCCTCCTGCTGCCACATCCTCTCCAACAGTCTGCCTCCTGCTGCCACATCCTCTCCAACAGTCTGTCTCCTGCTGTCACATCCTTTCCAACAGTCTGCTTCCTGCTGCCACATCCTCTCCAACAGTGTCTCCTGCTGTCACATCCTCTCCAACAGTCTGCTTCCTGCTGCCACATCCTCTCCAACAGTCTGCTTCCTGCTGCCACATCCTCTCCAACAGTCTGCCTCCTGCTGTCACATCCTCTTCAACAGTCGGTCTCCTGCTGCCACATCCTCTCCAACATTCTGTCTCCTGCTGTCACATCCTCTCCAACAGTCTGCTTCCTGCTGCCACATCCTCTCCAACAGTCTGTCTCCTGCTGCCACATCCTCTCCCAACAGTCTGCCTCCTGCTGCCACATCCTCTCCAACAGTCTGCCTCCTGCTGCCACATCCTCTCCAACATTCTGTCTCCTGCTGTCACATCCTCTCCAACAGTCTGCTTCCTGCTGCCACATCCTCTCCAACAGTGTCTCCTGCTGTCACATCCTCTCCAACAGTCTGCTTCCTGCTGCCACATCCTCTCCAACAGTCTGTCTCCTGCTGCCACATCCTCTCCAACAGTCTGTCTCCTGCTGCCACATCCTCTCCAACAGTCTGCTTCCTGCTGCCACATCCTCTCCAACAGTCTGTCTCCTGCTGTCACATCCTCTCCAACAGTCTGTCTCCTGCTGTCACATCCTCTCCAACAGTCTGTCTCCTGCTGTCACATCCTCTCCAACAGTCTGTCTCCTGCTGTCACATCCTCTCCAACAGTCTGCTTCCTGCTGCCACATCCTCTCCAACAGTGCCTCCTGCTGTCACATCCTCTCCAACAGTCTGTCTCCTGCTGCCACATCCTCTCCAACATTCTGTCTCCTGCTGTCACATCCTCTCCAACAGTCTGCTTCCTGCTGCCACATCCTCTCCAACAGTCTGCTTCCTGCTGCCACATCCTCTCCAACAGTCTGTCTCCTGCTGTCACATCCTCCAACAGTCTGCTTCCTGCTGCCACATCCTCTCCAACAGTCTGCCTCCTGCTGTCACATCCTCTTCAACAGTCGGTCTCCTGCTGCCACATCCTCTCCAATATTCTGTCTCCTGCTGTCACATCCTCTCCAACAGTCTGCTTCCTGCTGCCACATCCTCTCCAACATTCTGTCTCCTGCTGTCACATCCTTTCCAACAGTCTGCTTCCTGCTGCCACATCCTCTCCAACAGTCGGTCTCCTGCTGCCACATCCTCTCCAACATTCTGTCTCCTGCTGTCACATCCTCTCCAACAGTCTGCTTCCTGCTGCCACATCCTCTCCAACAGTCTGTCTCCTGCTGTCACATCCTTTCCAACAGTCTGCTTCCTGCTGCCACATCCTCTCCAACAGTGTCTCCTGCTGTCACATCCTCTCCAACATCCTCTCCAACAGTCTGCTTCCTGCTGCCACATCCTCTCCAACAGTCTGCCTCCTGCTGTCACATCCTCTTCAACAGTCGGTCTCCTGCTGCCACATCCTCTCCAACATTCTGTCTCCTGCTGTCACATCCTCTCCAACAGTCTGCTTCCTGCTGCCACATCCTCTCCAACAGTCTGTCTCCTGCTGCCACATCCTCTCCCAACAGTCTGCCTCCTGCTGCCACATCCTCTCCAACAGTCTGCCTCCTGCTGCCACATCCTCTCCAACAGTCTGTCTCCTGCTGTCACATCCTTTCCAACAGTCTGCTTCCTGCTGCCACATCCTCTCCAACAGTGTCTCCTGCTGTCACATCCTCTCCAACAGTCTGCTTCCTGCTGCCACATCCTCTCCAACAGTCTGCTTCCTGCTGCCACATCCTCTCCAACGTCTGCCTCCTGCTGTCACATCCTCTTCAACAGTCGGTCTCCTGCTGCCACATCCTCTCCAACATTCTGTCTCCTGCTGTCACATCCTCTCCAACAGTCTGCTTCCTGCTGCCACATCCTCTCCAACAGTCTGTCTCCTGCTGCCACATCCTCTCCCAACAGTCTGCCTCCTGCTGCCACATCCTCTCCAACAGTCTGCCTCCTGCTGCCACATCCTCTCCAACATTCTGTCTCCTGCTGTCACATCCTCTCCAACAGTCTGCTTCCTGCTGCCACATCCTCTCCAACAGTGTCTCCTGCTGTCACATCCTCTCCAACAGTCTGCTTCCTGCTGCCACATCCTCTCCAACAGTCTGTCTCCTGCTGCCACATCCTCTCCAACAGTCTGTCTCCTGCTGTCACATCCTCTCCAACAGTCTGCTTCCTGCTGCCACATCCTCTCCAACAGTCTGTCTCCTGCTGTCACATCCTCTCCAACAGTCTGTCTCCTGCTGTCACATCCTCTCCAACAGTCTGCTTCCTGCTGCCACATCCTCTCCAACAGTCTGTCTCCTGCTGTCACATCCTCTCCAACAGTCTGTCTCCTGCTGTCACATCCTCTCCAACAGTCTGCTTCCTGCTGCCACATCCTCTCCAACAGTGCCTCCTGCTGTCACATCCTCTCCAACAGTCTGTCTTCTGCTGCCACATCCTCTCCAACATTCTGTCTCCTGCTGTCACATCCTCTCCAACAGTCTGCTTCCTGCTGCCACATCCTCTCCAACAGTCTGTCTCCTGCTGTCACATCCTCCAACAGTCTGCTTCCTGCTGCCACATCCTCTCCAACAGTCTGCCTCCTGCTGTCAAATCCTCTTCAACAGTCGGTCTCCTGCTGCAACATCCTCTCGAATATTCTGTCTCCTGCTGTCACATCCTCTCCAACAGTCTGCTTCCTGCTGCCACATCCTCTCCAACATTCTGTCTCCTGCTGTCACATCCTTTCCAACAGTCTGCTTCCTGCTGCCACATCCTCTCCAACAGTCGGTCTCCTGCTGCCACATCCTCTCCAACATTCTGTCTCCTGCTGTCACATCCTCTCCAACAGTCTGCTTCCTGCTGCCACATCCTCTCCAACAGTCTGTCTCCTGCTGTCACATCCTTTCCAACAGTCTGCCTCCTGCTGCCACATCCTCTCCAACAGTCTGCCTCCTGCTGCCACATCCTCTCCAACAGTCTGTCTCCTGCTGTCACATCCTTTCCAACAGTCTGCTTCCTGCTGCCACATCCTCTCCAACAGTGTCTCCTGCTGTCACATCCTCTCCAACAGTCTGCTTCCTGCTGCCACATCCTCTCCAACAGTCTGCTTCCTGCTGCCACATCCTCTCCAACAGTCTGCCTCCTGCTGTCACATCCTCTTCAACAGTCGGTCTCCTGCTGCCACATCCTCTCCAACATTCTGTCTCCTGCTGTCACATCCTCTCCAACAGTCTGCTTCCTGCTGCCACATCCTCTCCAACAGTCTGTCTCCTGCTGCCACATCCTCTCCCAACAGTCTGCCTCCTGCTGCCACATCCTCTCCAACAGTCTGCCTCCTGCTGCCACATCCTCTCCAACAGTCTGTCTCCTGCTGTCACATCCTTTCCAACAGTCTGCTTCCTGCTGCCACATCCTCTCCAACAGTGTCTCCTGCTGTCACATCCTCTCCAACAGTCTGCTTCCTGCTGCCACATCCTCTCCAACAGTCTGCTTCCTGCTGCCACATCCTCTCCAACAGTCTGCCTCCTGCTGTCACATCCTCTTCAACAGTCGGTCTCCTGCTGCCACATCCTCTCCAACATTCTGTCTCCTGCTGTCACATCCTCTCCAACAGTCTGCTTCCTGCTGCCACATCCTCTCCAACAGTCTGTCTCCTGCTGCCACATCCTCTCCCAACAGTCTGCCTCCTGCTGCCACATCCTCTCCAACAGTCTGCCTCCTGCTGCCACATCCTCTCCAACATTCTGTCTCCTGCTGTCACATCCTCTCCAACAGTCTGCTTCCTGCTGCCACATCCTCTCCAACAGTGTCTCCTGCTGTCACATCCTCTCCAACAGTCTGCTTCCTGCTGCCACATCCTCTCCAACAGTCTGTCTCCTGCTGCCACATCCTCTCCAACAGTCTGTCTCCTGCTGCCACATCCTCTCCAACAGTCTGCTTCCTGCTGCCACATCCTCTCCAACAGTCTGTCTCCTGCTGTCACATCCTCTCCAACAGTCTGTCTCCTGCTGTCACATCCTCTCCAACAGTCTGTCTCCTGCTGTCACATCCTCTCCAACAGTCTGTCTCCTGCTGTCACATCCTCTCCAACAGTCTGCTTCCTGCTGCCACATCCTCTCCAACAGTGCCTCCTGCTGTCACATCCTCTCCAACAGTCTGTCTCCTGCTGCCACATCCTCTCCAACATTCTGTCTCCTGCTGTCACATCCTCTCCAACAGTCTGCTTCCTGCTGCCACATCCTCTCCAACAGTGCCTCCTGCTGTCACATCCTCTCCAACAGTCTGTCTCCTGCTGCCACATCCTCTCCAACATTCTGTCTCCTGCTGTCACATCCTCTCCAACAGTCTGCTTCCTGCTGCCACATCCTCTCCAACAGTCTGCTTCCTGCTGCCACATCCTCTCCAACAGTCTGTCTCCTGCTGTCACATCCTCCAACAGTCTGCTTCCTGCTGCCACATCCTCTCCAACAGTCTGCCTCCTGCTGTCACATCCTCTTCAACAGTCGGTCTCCTGCTGCCACATCCTCTCCAATATTCTGTCTCCTGCTGTCACATCCTCTCCAACAGTCTGCTTCCTGCTGCCACATCCTCTCCAACATTCTGTCTCCTGCTGTCACATCCTTTCCAACAGTCTGCTTCCTGCTGCCACATCCTCTCCAACAGTCGGTCTCCTGCTGCCACATCCTCTCCAACATTCTGTCTCCTGCTGTCACATCCTCTCCAACAGTCTGCTTCCTGCTGCCACATCCTCTCCAACAGTCTGTCTCCTGCTGTCACATCCTTTCCAACAGTCTGCTTCCTGCTGCCACATCCTCTCCAACAGTGTCTCCTGCTGTCACATCCTCTCCAACATCCTCTCCAACAGTCTGCTTCCTGCTGCCACATCCTCTCCAACAGTCTGCCTCCTGCTTTCACATCCTCTTCAACAGTCGGTCTCCTGCTGCCACATCCTCTCCAACATTCTGTCTCCTGCTGTCACATCCTCTCCAACAGTCTGCTTCCTGCTGCCACATCCTCTCCAACAGTCTGTCTCCTGCTGCCACATCCTCTCCCAACAGTCTGCCTCCTGCTGCCACATCCTCTCCAACAGTCTGCCTCCTGCTGCCACATCCTCTCCAACAGTCTGTCTCCTGCTGTCACATCCTTTCCAACAGTCTGCTTCCTGCTGCCACATCCTCTCCAACAGTGTCTCCTGCTGTCACATCCTCTCCAACAGTCTGCTTCCTGCTGCCACATCCTCTCCAACAGTCTGCTTCCTGCTGCCACATCCTCTCCAACGTCTGCCTCCTGCTGTCACATCCTCTTCAACAGTCGGTCTCCTGCTGCCACATCCTCTCCAACATTCTGTCTCCTGCTGTCACATCCTCTCCAACAGTCTGCTTCCTGCTGCCACATCCTCTCCAACAGTCTGTCTCCTGCTGCCACATCCTCTCCCAACAGTCTGCCTCCTGCTGCCACATCCTCTCCAACAGTCTGCCTCCTGCTGCCACATCCTCTCCAACATTCTGTCTCCTGCTGTCACATCCTCTCCAACAGTCTGCTTCCTGCTGCCACATCCTCTCCAACAGTGTCTCCTGCTGTCACATCCTCTCCAACAGTCTGCTTCCTGCTGCCACATCCTCTCCAACAGTCTGTCTCCTGCTGCCACATCCTCTCCAACAGTCTGTCTCCTGCTGTCACATCCTCTCCAACAGTCTGCTTCCTGCTGCCACATCCTCTCCAACAGTCTGTCTCCTGCTGTCACATCCTCTCCAACAGTCTGTCTCCTGCTGTCACATCCTCTCCAACAGTCTGCTTCCTGCTGCCACATCCTCTCCAACAGTCTGCCTCCTGCTGCCACATCCTCTCCAACAGTCTGTCTCCTGCTGTCACATCCTTTCCAACAGTCTGCTTCCTGCTGCCACATCCTCTCCAACAGTGTCTCCTGCTGTCACATCCTCTCCAACAGTCTGCTTCCTGCTGCCACATCCTCTCCAACAGTCTGCTTCCTGCTGCCACATCCTCTCCAACAGTCTGCCTCCTGCTGTCACATCCTCTTCAACAGTCGGTCTCCTGCTGCCACATCCTTTCCAACAGTCTGCTTCCTGCTGCCACATCCTCTCCAACAGTCGGTCTCCTGCTGCCACATCCTCTCCAACAGTCGGTCTCCTGCTGTCACATCCTCTCCAACAGTCTGCTTCCTGCTGCCACATCCTCTCCAACAGTCTGCTTCCTGCTGCCACATCCTCTCCAACAGTCTGCCTCCTGCTGTCACATCCTCTTCAACAGTCTGCTTCCTGCTGCCACATCCTTTCCAACAGTCTGCTTCCTGCTGCCACATCCTCTCCAACAGTCGGTCTCCTGCTGCCACATCCTCTCCAACATTCTGTCTCCTGCTGTCACATCCTCTCCAACAGTCTGCTTCCTGCTGCCACATCCTCTCCAACAGTCTGTCTCCTGCTGTCACATCCTTTCCAACAGTCTGCCTCCTGCTGCCACATCCTCTCCAACAGTCTGCCTCCTGCTGCCACATCCTCTCCAACAGTCTGTCTCCTGCTGTCACATCCTTTCCAACAGTCTGCTTCCTGCTGCCACATCCTCTCCAACAGTGTCTCCTGCTGTCACATCCTCTCCAACAGTCTGCTTCCTGCTGCCACATCCTCTCCAACAGTCTGCTTCCTGCTGCCACATCCTCTCCAACAGTCTGCCTCCTGCTGTCACATCCTCTTCAACAGTCGGTCTCCTGCTGCCACATCCTCTCCAACATTCTGTCTCCTGCTGTCACATCCTCTCCAACAGTCTGCTTCCTGCTGCCACATCCTCTCCAACAGTCTGTCTCCTGCTGCCACATCCTCTCCCAACAGTCTGCCTCCTGCTGCCACATCCTCTCCAACAGTCTGCCTCCTGCTGCCACATCCTCTCCAACAGTCTGTCTCCTGCTGTCACATCCTTTCCAACAGTCTGCTTCCTGCTGCCACATCCTCTCCAACAGTGTCTCCTGCTGTCACATCCTCTCCAACAGTCTGCTTCCTGCTGCCACATCCTCTCCAACAGTCTGCTTCCTGCTGCCACATCCTCTCCAACAGTCTGCCTCCTGCTGTCACATCCTCTTCAACAGTCGGTCTCCTGCTGCCACATCCTCTCCAACATTCTGTCTCCTGCTGTCACATCCTCTCCAACAGTCTGCTTCCTGCTGCCACATCCTCTCCAACAGTCTGTCTCCTGCTGCCACATCCTCTCCCAACAGTCTGCCTCCTGCTGCCACATCCTCTCCAACAGTCTGCCTCCTGCTGCCACATCCTCTCCAACATTCTGTCTCCTGCTGTCACATCCTCTCCAACAGTCTGCTTCCTGCTGCCACATCCTCTCCAACAGTGTCTCCTGCTGTCACATCCTCTCCAACAGTCTGCTTCCTGCTGCCACATCCTCTCCAACAGTCTGTCTCCTGCTGCCACATCCTCTCCAACAGTCTGTCTCCTGCTGCCACATCCTCTCCAACAGTCTGCTTCCTGCTGCCACATCCTCTCCAACAGTCTGTCTCCTGCTGTCACATCCTCTCCAACAGTCTGTCTCCTGCTGTCACATCCTCTCCAACAGTCTGTCTCCTGCTGTCACATCCTCTCCAACAGTCTGTCTCCTGCTGTCACATCCTCTCCAACAGTCTGCTTCCTGCTGCCACATCCTCTCCAACAGTGCCTCCTGCTGTCACATCCTCTCCAACAGTCTGTCTCCTGCTGCCACATCCTCTCCAACATTCTGTCTCCTGCTGTCACATCCTCTCCAACAGTCTGCTTCCTGCTGCCACATCCTCTCCAACAGTGCCTCCTGCTGTCACATCCTCTCCAACAGTCTGTCTCCTGCTGCCACATCCTCTCCAACATTCTGTCTCCTGCTGTCACATCCTCTCCAACAGTCTGCTTCCTGCTGCCACATCCTCTCCAACAGTCTGCTTCCTGCTGCCACATCCTCTCCAACAGTCTGTCTCCTGCTGTCACATCCTCCAACAGTCTGCTTCCTGCTGCCACATCCTCTCCAACAGTCTGCCTCCTGCTGTCACATCCTCTTCAACAGTCGGTCTCCTGCTGCCACATCCTCTCCAATATTCTGTCTCCTGCTGTCACATCCTCTCCAACAGTCTGCTTCCTGCTGCCACATCCTCTCCAACATTCTGTCTCCTGCTGTCACATCCTTTCCAACAGTCTGCTTCCTGCTGCCACATCCTCTCCAACAGTCGGTCTCCTGCTGCCACATCCTCTCCAACATTCTGTCTCCTGCTGTCACATCCTCTCCAACAGTCTGCTTCCTGCTGCCACATCCTCTCCAACAGTCTGTCTCCTGCTGTCACATCCTTTCCAACAGTCTGCTTCCTGCTGCCACATCCTCTCCAACAGTGTCTCCTGCTGTCACATCCTCTCCAACATCCTGCTTCCTGCTGCCACATCCTCTCCAACAGTCTGCCTCCTGCTTTCACATCCTCTTCAACAGTCGGTCTCCTGCTGCCACATCCTCTCCAACATTCTGTCTCCTGCTGTCACATCCTCTCCAACAGTCTGCTTCCTGCTGCCACATCCTCTCCAACAGTCTGTCTCCTGCTGCCACATCCTCTCCCAACAGTCTGCCTCCTGCTGCCACATCCTCTCCAACAGTCTGCCTCCTGCTGCCACATCCTCTCCAACAGTCTGTCTCCTGCTGTCACATCCTTTCCAACAGTCTGCTTCCTGCTGCCACATCCTCTCCAACAGTGTCTCCTGCTGTCACATCCTCTCCAACAGTCTGCTTCCTGCTGCCACATCCTCTCCAACAGTCTGCTTCCTGCTGCCACATCCTCTCCAACGTCTGCCTCCTGCTGTCACATCCTCTTCAACAGTCGGTCTCCTGCTGCCACATCCTCTCCAACATTCTGTCTCCTGCTGTCACATCCTCTCCAACAGTCTGCTTCCTGCTGCCACATCCTCTCCAACAGTCTGTCTCCTGCTGCCACATCCTCTCCCAACAGTCTGCCTCCTGCTGCCACATCCTCTCCAACAGTCTGCCTCCTGCTGCCACATCCTCTCCAACATTCTGTCTCCTGCTGTCACATCCTCTCCAACAGTCTGCTTCCTGCTGCCACATCCTCTCCAACAGTGTCTCCTGCTGTCACATCCTCTCCAACAGTCTGCTTCCTGCTGCCACATCCTCTCCAACAGTCTGTCTCCTGCTGCCACATCCTCTCCAACAGTCTGTCTCCTGCTGTCACATCCTCTCCAACAGTCTGCTTCCTGCTGCCACATCCTCTCCAACAGTCTGTCTCCTGCTGTCACATCCTCTCCAACAGTCTGTCTCCTGCTGTCACATCCTCTCCAACAGTCTGCTTCCTGCTGCCACATCCTCTCCAACAGTCTGTCTCCTGCTGTCACATCCTCTCCAACAGTCTGTCTCCTGCTGTCACATCCTCTCCAACAGTCTGCTTCCTGCTGCCACATCCTCTCCAACAGTGCCTCCTGCTGTCACATCCTCTCCAACAGTCTGTCTTCTGCTGCCACATCCTCTCCAACATTCTGTCTCCTGCTGTCACATCCTCTCCAACAGTCTGCTTCCTGCTGCCACATCCTCTCCAACAGTCTGTCTCCTGCTGTCACATCCTCCAACAGTCTGCTTCCTGCTGCCACATCCTCTCCAACAGTCTGCCTCCTGCTGTCACATCCTCTTCAACAGTCGGTCTCCTGCTGCAACATCCTCTCCAATATTCTGTCTCCTGCTGTCACATCCTCTCCAACAGTCTGCTTCCTGCTGCCACATCCTCTCCAACATTCTGTCTCCTGCTGTCACATCCTTTCCAACAGTCTGCTTCCTGCTGCCACATCCTCTCCAACAGTCGGTCTCCTGCTGCCACCTCCTCTCCAACATTCTGTCTCCTGCTGTCACATCCTCTCCAACAGTCTGCTTCCTGCTGCCACATCCTCTCCAACAGTCTGTCTCCTGCTGTCACATCCTCTCCAACAGTCTGCCTCCTGCTGCCACATCCTCTCCAACAGTCTGTCTCCTGCTGCCACATCCTTTCCAACAGTCTGCCTCCTGCTGCCACATCCTCTCCAACAGTCTGCCTCCTGCTGCCACATCCTCTCCAACAGTCTGTCTCCTGCTGTCACATCCTTTCCAACAGTCTGCTTCCTGCTGCCACATCCTCTCCAACAGTGTCTCCTGCTGTCACATCCTCTCCAACAGTCTGCTTCCTGCTGCCACATCCTCTCCAACAGTCTGCTTCCTGCTGCCACATCCTCTCCAACAGTCTGCCTCCTGCTGTCACATCCTCTTCAACAGTCGGTCTCCTGCTGCCACATCCTCTCCAACATTCTGTCTCCTGCTGTCACATCCTCTCCAACAGTCTGCTTCCTGCTGCCACATCCTCTCCAACAGTCTGTCTCCTGCTGCCACATCCTCTCCCAACAGTCTGCCTCCTGCTGCCACATCCTCTCCAACAGTCTGCCTCCTGCTGCCACATCCTCTCCAACAGTCTGTCTCCTGCTGTCACATCCTTTCCAACAGTCTGCTTCCTGCTGCCACATCCTCTCCAACAGTGTCTCCTGCTGTCACATCCTCTCCAACAGTCTGCTTCCTGCTGCCACATCCTCTCCAACAGTCTGCTTCCTGCTGCCACATCCTCTCCAACAGTCTGCCTCCTGCTGTCACATCCTCTTCAACAGTCGGTCTCCTGCTGCCACATCCTCTCCAACATTTTGTCTCCTGCTGTCACATCCTCTCCAACAGTCTGCTTCCTGCTGCCACATCCTCTCCAACAGTCTGTCTCCTGCTGCCACATCCTCTCCCAACAGTCTGCCTCCTGCTGCCACATCCTCTCCAACAGTCTGCCTCCTGCTGCCACATCCTCTCCAACATTCTGTCTCCTGCTGTCACATCCTCTCCAACAGTCTGCTTCCTGCTGCCACATCCTCTCCAACAGTGTCTCCTGCTGTCACATCCTCTCCAACAGTCTGCTTCCTGCTGCCACATCCTCTCCAACAGTCTGTCTCCTGCTGCCACATCCTCTCCAACAGTCTGTCTCCTGCTGCCACATCCTCTCCAACAGTCTGCTTCCTGCTGCCACATCCTCTCCAACAGTCTGTCTCCTGCTGTCACATCCTCTCCAACAGTCTGTCTCCTGCTGTCACATCCTCTCCAACAGTCTGTCTCCTGCTGTCACATCCTCTCCAACAGTCTGTCTCCTGCTGTCACATCCTCTCCAACAGTCTGTCTCCTGCTGTCACATCCTCTCCAACAGTCTGCTTCCTGCTGCCACATCCTCTCCAACAGTGCCTCCTGCTGTCACATCCTCTCCAACAGTCTGTCTCCTGCTGCCACATCCTCTCCAACATTCTGTCTCCTGCTGTCACATCCTCTCCAACAGTCTGCTTCCTGCTGCCACATCCTCTCCAACAGTGCCTCCTGCTGTCACATCCTCTCCAACAGTCTGTCTCCTGCTGCCACATCCTCTCCAACATTCTGTCTCCTGCTGTCACATCCTCTCCAACAGTCTGCTTCCTGCTGCCACATCCTCTCCAACAGTCTGCTTCCTGCTGCCACATCCTCTCCAACAGTCTGTCTCCTGCTGTCACATCCTCCAACAGTCTGCTTCCTGCTGCCACATCCTCTCCAACAGTCTGCCTCCTGCTGCCACATCCTCTTCAACAGTCGGTCTCCTGCTGCCACATCCTCTCCAATATTCTGTCTCCTGCTGTCACATCCTCTCCAACAGTCTGCTTCCTGCTGCCACATCCTCTCCAACATTCTGTCTCCTCCTGTCACATCCTTTCCAACAGTCTGCTTCCTGCTGCCACATCCTCTCCAACAGTCGGTCTCCTGCTGCCACATCCTCTCCAACATTCTGTCTCCTGCTGTCACATCCTCTCCAACAGTCTGCTTCCTGCTGCCACATCCTCTCCAACAGTCTGTCTCCTGCTGTCACATCCTTTCCAACAGTCTGCTTCCTGCTGCCACATCCTCTCCAACAGTGTCTCCTGCTGTCACATCCTCTCCAACATCCTCTCCAACAGTCTGCTTCCTGCTGCCACATCCTCTCCAACAGTCTGCCTCCTGCTGTCACATCCTCTTCAACAGTCGGTCTCCTGCTGCCACATCCTCTCCAACATTCTGTCTCCTGCTGTCACATCCTCTCCAACAGTCTGCTTCCTGCTGCCACATCCTCTCCAACAGTCTGTCTCCTGCTGCCACATCCTCTCCCAACAGTCTGCCTCCTGCTGCCACATCCTCTCCAACAGTCTGCCTCCTGCTGCCACATCCTCTCCAACAGTCTGTCTCCTGCTGTCACATCCTTTCCAACAGTCTGCTTCCTGCTGCCACATCCTCTCCAACAGTGTCTCCTGCTGTCACATCCTCTCCAACAGTCTGCTTCCTGCTGCCACATCCTCTCCAACAGTCTGCTTCCTGCTGCCACATCCTCTCCAACGTCTGCCTCCTGCTGTCACATCCTCTTCAACAGTCGGTCTCCTGCTGCCACATCCTCTCCAACATTCTGTCTCCTGCTGTCACATCCTCTCCAACATTCTGTCTCCTGCTGTCACATCCTCTCCAACAGTCTGCTTCCTGCTGCCACATCCTCTCCAACAGTCTGTCTCCTGCTGCCACATCCTCTCCCAACAGTCTGCCTCCTGCTGCCACATCCTCTCCAACAGTCTGCCTCCTGCTGCCACATCCTCTCCAACATTCTGTCTCCTGCTGTCACATCCTCTCCAACAGTCTGCTTCCTGCTGCCACATCCTCTCCAACAGTGTCTCCTGCTGTCACATCCTCTCCAACAGTCTGCTTCCTGCTGCCACATCCTCTCCAACAGTCTGTCTCCTGCTGCCACATCCTCTCCAACAGTCTGTCTCCTGCTGTCACATCCTCTCCAACAGTCTGCTTCCTGCTGCCACATCCTCTCCAACAGTCTGTCTCCTGCTGTCACATCCTCTCCAACAGTCTGTCTCCTGCTGTCACATCCTCTCCAACAGTCTGCTTCCTGCTGCCACATCCTCTCCAACAGTCTGTCTCCTGCTGTCACATCCTCTCCAACAGTCTGTCTCCTGCTGTCACATCCTCTCCAACAGTCTGCTTCCTGCTGCCACATCCTCTCCAACAGTGCCTCCTGCTGTCACATCCTCTCCAACAGTCTGTCTTCTGCTGCCACATCCTCTCCAACATTCTGTCTCCTGCTGTCACATCCTCTCCAACAGTCTGCTTCCTGCTGCCACATCCTCTCCAACAGTCTGTCTCCTGCTGTCACATCCTCCAACAGTCTGCTTCCTGCTGCCACATCCTCTCCAACGGTCTGCCTCCTGCTGTCACATCCTCTTCAACAGTCGGTCTCCTGCTGCAACATCCTCTCCAATATTCTGTCTCCTGCTGTCACATCCTCTCCAACAGTCTGCTTCCTGCTGCCACATCCTCTCCAACATTCTGTCTCCTGCTGTCACATCCTTTCCAACAGTCTGCTTCCTGCTGCCACATCCTCTCCAACAGTCGGTCTCCTGCTGCCACATCCTCTCCAACATTCTGTCTCCTGCTGTCACATCCTCTCCAACAGTCTGCTTCCTGCTGCCACATCCTCTCCAACAGTCTGTCTCCTGCTGTCACATCCTTTCCAACAGTCTGCCTCCTGCTGCCACATCCTCTCCAACAGTCTGCCTCCTGCTGCCACATCCTCTCCAACAGTCTGTCTCCTGCTGTCACATCCTTTCCAACAGTCTGCTTCCTGCTGCCACATCCTCTCCAACAGTGTCTCCTGCTGTCACATCCTCTCCAACAGTCTGCTTCCTGCTGCCACATCCTCTCCAACAGTCTGCTTCCTGCTGCCACATCCTCTCCAACAGTCTGCCTCCTGCTGTCACATCCTCTTCAACAGTCGGTCTCCTGCTGCCACATCCTCTCCAACATTCTGTCTCCTGCTGTCACATCCTCTCCAACAGTCTGCTTCCTGCTGCCACATCCTCTCCAACAGTCTGTCTCCTGCTGCCACATCCTCTCCCAACAGTCTGCCTCCTGCTGCCACATCCTCTCCAACAGTCTGCCTCCTGCTGCCACATCCTCTCCAACAGTCTGTCTCCTGCTGTCACATCCTTTCCAACAGTCTGCTTCCTGCTGCCACATCCTCTCCAACAGTGTCTCCTGCTGTCACATCCTCTCCAACAGTCTGCTTCCTGCTGCCACATCCTCTCCAACAGTCTGCTTCCTGCTGCCACATCCTCTCCAACAGTCTGCCTCCTGCTGTCACATCCTCTTCAACAGTCGGTCTCCTGCTGCCACATCCTCTCCAACATTCTGTCTCCTGCTGTCACATCCTCTCCAACAGTCTGCTTCCTGCTGCCACATCCTCTCCAACAGTCTGTCTCCTGCTGCCACATCCTCTCCCAACAGTCTGCCTCCTGCTGCCACATCCTCTCCAACAGTCTGCCTCCTGCTGCCACATCCTCTCCAACATTCTGTCTCCTGCTGTCACATCCTCTCCAACAGTCTGCTTCCTGCTGCCACATCCTCTCCAACAGTGTCTCCTGCTGTCACATCCTCTCCAACAGTCTGCTTCCTGCTGCCACATCCTCTCCAACAGTCTGTCTCCTGCTGCCACATCCTCTCCAACAGTCTGTCTCCTGCTGCCACATCCTCTCCAACAGTCTGCTTCCTGCTGCCACATCCTCTCCAACAGTCTGTCTCCTGCTGTCACATCCTCTCCAACAGTCTGTCTCCTGCTGTCACATCCTCTCCAACAGTCTGTCTCCTGCTGTCACATCCTCTCCAACAGTCTGTCTCCTGCTGTCACATCCTCTCCAACAGTCTGCTTCCTGCTGCCACATCCTCTCCAACAGTGCCTCCTGCTGTCACATCCTCTCCAACAGTCTGTCTCCTGCTGCCACATCCTCTCCAACATTCTGTCTCCTGCTGTCACATCCTCTCCAACAGTCTGCTTCCTGCTGCCACATCCTCTCCAACAGTGCCTCCTGCTGTCACATCCTCTCCAACAGTCTGTCTCCTGCTGCCACATCCTCTCCAACATTCTGTCTCCTGCTGTCACATCCTCTCCAACAGTCTGCTTCCTGCTGCCACATCCTCTCCAACAGTCTGCTTCCTGCTGCCACATCCTCTCCAACAGTCTGTCTCCTGCTGTCACATCCTCCAACAGTCTGCTTCCTGCTGCCACATCCTCTCCAACAGTCTGCCTCCTGCTGTCACATCCTCTTCAACAGTCGGTCTCCTGCTGCCACATCCTCTCCAATATTCTGTCTCCTGCTGTCACATCCTCTCCAACAGTCTGCTTCCTGCTGCCACATCCTCTCAAACATTCTGTCTCCTGCTGTCACATCCTTTCCAACAGTCTGCTTCCTGCTGCCACATCCTCTCCAACAGTCGGTCTCCTGCTGCCACATCCTCTCCAACATTCTGTCTCCTGCTGTCACATCCTCTCCAACAGTCTGCTTCCTGCTGCCACATCCTCTCCAACAGTCTGTCTCCTGCTGTCACATCCTTTCCAACAGTCTGCTTCCTGCTGCCACATCCTCTCCAACAGTGTCTCCTGCTGTCACATCCTCTCCAACATCCTCTCCAACAGTCTGCTTCCTGCTGCCACATCCTCTCCAACAGTCTGCCTCCTGCTGTCACATCCTCTTCAACAGTCGGTCTCCTGCTGCCACATCCTCTCCAACATTCTGTCTCCTGCTGTCACATCCTCTCCAACAGTCTGCTTCCTGCTGCCACATCCTCTCCAACAGTCTGTCTCCTGCTGCCACATCCTCTCCCAACAGTCTGCCTCCTGCTGCCACATCCTCTCCAACAGTCTGCCTCCTGCTGCCACATCCTCTCCAACAGTCTGTCTCCTGCTGTCACATCCTTTCCAACAGTCTGCTTCCTGCTGCCACATCCTCTCCAACAGTGTCTCCTGCTGTCACATCCTCTCCAACAGTCTGCTTCCTGCTGCCACATCCTCTCCAACAGTCTGCTTCCTGCTGCCACATCCTCTCCAACGTCTGCCTCCTGCTGTCACATCCTCTTCAACAGTCGGTCTCCTGCTGCCACATCCTCTCCAACATTCTGTCTCCTGCTGTCACATCCTCTCCAACAGTCTGCTTCCTGCTGCCACATCCTCTCCAACAGTCTGTCTCCTGCTGCCACATCCTCTCCCAACAGTCTGCCTCCTGCTGCCACATCCTCTCCAACAGTCTGCCTCCTGCTGCCACATCCTCTCCAACATTCTGTCTCCTGCTGTCACATCCTCTCCAACAGTCTGCTTCCTGCTGCCACATCCTCTCCAACAGTGTCTCCTGCTGTCACATCCTCTCCAACAGTCTGCTTCCTGCTGCCACATCCTCTCCAACAGTCTGTCTCCTGCTGCCACATCCTCTCCAACAGTCTGTCTCCTGCTGTCACATCCTCTCCAACAGTCTGCTTCCTGCTGCCACATCCTCTCCAACAGTCTGTCTCCTGCTGTCACATCCTCTCCAACAGTCTGTCTCCTGCTGTCACATCCTCTCCAACAGTCTGTCTCCTGCTGTCACATCCTCTCCAACAGTCTGTCTCCTGCTGTCACATCCTCTCCAACAGTCTGCTTCCTGCTGCCACATCCTCTCCAACAGTGCCTCCTGCTGTCACATCCTCTCCAACAGTCTGTCTTCTGCTGCCACATCCTCTCCAACATTCTGTCTCCTGCTGTCACATCCTCTCCAACAGTCTGCTTCCTGCTGCCACATCCTCTCCAACAGTCTGTCTCCTGCTGTCACATCCTCCAACAGTCTGCTTACTGCTGCCACATCCTCTCCAACAGTCTGCCTCCTGCTGTCACATCCTCTTCAACAGTCGGTCTCCTGCTGCAACATCCTCTCCAATATTCTGTCTCCTGCTGTCACATCCTCTCCAACAGTCTGCTTCCTGCTGCCACATCCTCTCCAACATTCTGTCTCCTGCTGTCACATCCTTTCCAACAGTCTGCTTCCTGCTGCCACATCCTCTCCAACAGTCGGTCTCCTGCTGCCACATCCTCTCCAACATTCTGTCTCCTGCTGTCACATCCTCTCCAACAGTCTGCTTCCTGCTGCCACATCCTCTCCAACAGTCTGTCTCCTGCTGTCACATCCTTTCCAACAGTCTGCCTCCTGCTGCCACATCCTCTCCAACAGTCTGCCTCCTGCTGCCACATCCTCTCCAACAGTCTGTCTCCTGCTGTCACATCCTTTCCAACAGTCTGCTTCCTGCTGCCACATCCTCTCCAACAGTGTCTCCTGCTGTCACATCCTCTCCAACAGTCTGCTTCCTGCTGCCACATCCTCTCCAACAGTCTGCTTCCTGCTGCCACATCCTCTCCAACAGTCTGCCTCCTGCTGTCACATCCTCTTCAACAGTCGGTCTCCTGCTGCCACATCCTCTCCAACATTCTGTCTCCTGCTGTCACATCCTCTCCAACAGTCTGCTTCCTGCTGCCACATCCTCTCCAACAGTCTGTCTCCTGCTGCCACATCCTCTCCCAACAGTCTGCCTCCTGCTGCCACATCCTCTCCAACAGTCTGCCTCCTGCTGCCACATCCTCTCCAACAGTCTGTCTCCTGCTGTCACATCCTTTCCAACAGTCTGCTTCCTGCTGCCACATCCTCTCCAACAGTGTCTCCTGCTGTCACATCCTCTCCAACAGTCTGCTTCCTGCTGCCACATCCTCTCCAACAGTCTGCTTCCTGCTGCCACATCCTCTCCAACAGTCTGCCTCCTGCTGTCACATCCTCTTCAACAGTCGGTCTCCTGCTGCCACATCCTCTCCAACATTCTGTCTCCTGCTGTCACATCCTCTCCAACAGTCTGCTTCCTGCTGCCACATCCTCTCCAACAGTCTGTCTCCTGCTGCCACAACCTCTCCCAACAGTCTGCCTCCTGCTGCCACATCCTCTCCAACAGTCTGCCTCCTGCTGCCACATCCTCTCCAACATTCTGTCTCCTGCTGTCACATCCTCTCCAACAGTCTGCTTCCTGCTGCCACATCCTCTCCAACAGTGTCTCCTGCTGTCACATCCTCTCCAACAGTCTGCTTCCTGCTGCCACATCCTCTCCAACAGTCTGTCTCCTGCTGCCACATCCTCTCCAACAGTCTGTCTCCTGCTGCCACATCCTCTCCAACAGTCTGCTTCCTGCTGCCACATCCTCTCCAACAGTCTGTCTCCTGCTGTCACATCCTCTCCAACAGTCTGTCTCCTGCTGTCACATCCTCTCCAACAGTCTGTCTCCTGCTGTCACATCCTCTCCAACAGTCTGTCTCCTGCTGTCACATCCTCTCCAACAGTCTGCTTCCTGCTGCCACATCCTCTCCAACAGTGCCTCCTGCTGTCACATCCTCTCCAACAGTCTGTCTCCTGCTGCCACATCCTCTCCAACATTCTGTCTCCTGCTGTCACATCCTCTCCAACAGTCTGCTTCCTGCTGCCACATCCTCTCCAACAGTGCCTCCTGCTGTCACATCCTCTCCAACAGTCTGTCTCCTGCTGCCACATCCTCTCCAACATTCTGTCTCCTGCTGTCACATCCTCTCCAACAGTCTGCTTCCTGCTGCCACATCCTCTCCAACAGTCTGCTTCCTGCTGCCACATCCTCTCCAACAGTCTGTCTCCTGCTGTCACATCCTCCAACAGTCTGCTTCCTGCTGCCACATCCTCTCCAACAGTCTGCCTCCTGCTGTCACATCCTCTTCAACAGTCGGTCTCCTGCTGCCACATCCTCTCCAATATTCTGTCTCCTGCTGTCACATCCTCTCCAACAGTCTGCTTCCTGCTGCCACATCCTCTCCAACATTCTGTCTCCTGCTGTCACATCCTTTCCAACAGTCTGCTTCCTGCTGCCACATCCTCTCCAACAGTCGGTCTCCTGCTGCCACATCCTCTCCAACATTCTGTCTCCTGCTGTCACATCCTCTCCAACAGTCTGCTTCCTGCTGCCACATCCTCTCCAACAGTCTGTCTCCTGCTGTCACATCCTTTCCAACAGTCTGCTTCCTGCTGCCACATCCTCTCCAACAGTGTCTCCTGCTGTCACATCCTCTCCAACATCCTCTCCAACAGTCTGCTTCCTGCTGCCACATCCTCTCCAACAGTCTGCCTCCTGCTGTCACATCCTCTTCAACAGTCGGTCTCCTGCTGCCACATCCTCTCCAACATTCTGTCTCCTGCTGTCACATCCTCTCCAACAGTCTGCTTCCTGCTGCCACATCCTCTCCAACAGTCTGTCTCCTGCTGCCACATCCTCTCCCAACAGTCTGCCTCCTGCTGCCACATCCTCTCCAACAGTCTGCCTCCTGCTGCCACATCCTCTCCAACAGTCTGTCTCCTGCTGTCACATCCTTTCCAACAGTCTGCTTCCTGCTGCCACATCCTCTCCAACAGTGTCTCCTGCTGTCACATCCTCTCCAACAGTCTGCTTCCTGCTGCCACATCCTCTCCAACAGTCTGCTTCCTGCTGCCACATCCTCTCCAACGTCTGCCTCCTGCTGTCACATCCTCTTCAACAGTCGGTCTCCTGCTGCCACATCCTCTCCAACATTCTGTCTCCTGCTGTCACATCCTCTCCAACAGTCTGCTTCCTGCTGCCACATCCTCTCCAACAGTCTGTCTCCTGCTGCCACATCCTCTCCCAACAGTCTGCCTCCTGCTGCCACATCCTCTCCAACAGTCTGCTCCTGCTGCCACATCCTCTCCAACATTCTGTCTCCTGCTGTCACATCCTCTCCAACAGTCTGCTTCCTGCTGCCACATCCTCTCCAACAGTGTCTCCTGCTGTCACATCCTCTCCAACAGTCTGCTTCCTGCTGCCACATCCTCTCCAACAGTCTGTCTCCTGCTGCCACATCCTCTCCAACAGTCTGTCTCCTGCTGTCACATCCTCTCCAACAGTCTGCTTCCTGCTGCCACATCCTCTCCAACAGTCTGTCTCCTGCTGTCACATCCTCTCCAACAGTCTGTCTCCTGCTGTCACATCCTCTCCAACAGTCTGCTTCCTGCTGCCACATCCTCTCCAACAGTCTGTCTCCTGCTGTCACATCCTCTCCAACAGTCTGTCTCCTGCTGTCACATCCTCTCCAACAGTCTGCTTCCTGCTGCCACATCCTCTCCAACAGTGCCTCCTGCTGTCACATCCTCTCCAACAGTCTGTCTTCTGCTGCCACATCCTCTCCAACATTCTGTCTCCTGCTGTCACATCCTCTCCAACAGTCTGCTTCCTGCTGCCACATCCTCTCCAACAGTCTGTCTCCTGCTGTCACATCCTCCAACAGTCTGCTTCCTGCTGCCACATCCTCTCCAACAGTCTGCCTCCTGCTGTCACATCCTCTTCAACAGTCGGTCTCCTGCTGCAACATCCTCTCCAACATTCTGTCTCCTGCTGTCACATCCTCTCCAACAGTCTGCTTCCTGCTGCCACATCCTCTCCAACATTCTGTCTCCTGCTGTCACATCCTTTCCAACAGTCTGCTTCCTGCTGCCACATCCTCTCCAACAGTCGGTCTCCTGCTGCCACATCCTCTCCAACATTCTGTCTCCTGCTGTCACATCCTCTCCAACAGTCTGCTTCCTGCTGCCACATCCTCTCCAACAGTCTGTCTCCTGCTGTCACATCCTTTCCAACAGTCTGCCTCCTGCTGCCACATCCTCTCCAACAGTCTGCCTCCTGCTGCCACATCCTCTCCAACAGTCTGTCTCCTGCTGTCACATCCTTTCCAACAGTCTGCTTCCTGCTGCCACATCCTCTCCAACAGTTGTCTCCTGCTGTCACATCCTCTCCAACAGTCTGCTTCCTGCTGCCACATCCTCTCCAACAGTCTGCTTCCTGCTGCCACATCCTCTCCAACAGTCTGCCTCCTGCTGTCACATCCTCTTCAACAGTCGGTCTCCTGCTGCCACATCCTCTCCAACATTCTGTCTCCTGCTGTCACATCCTCTCCAACAGTCTGCTTCCTGCTGCCACATCCTCTCCAACAGTCTGTCTCCTGCTGCCACATCCTCTCCCAACAGTCTGCCTCCTGCTGCCACATCCTCCAACAGTCTGCCTCCTGCTGCCACATCCTCTCCAACAGTCTGTCTCCTGCTGTCACATCCTTTCCAACAGTCTGCTTCCTGCTGCCACATCCTCTCCAACAGTGTCTCCTGCTGTCACATCCTCTCCAACAGTCTGCTTCCTGCTGCCACATCCTCTCCAACAGTCTGCTTCCTGCTGCCACATCCTCTCCAACAGTCTGCCTCCTGCTGTCACATCCTCTTCAACAGTCGGTCTCCTGCTGCCACATCCTCTCCAACATTCGGTCTCCTGCTGTCACATCCTCTCCAACAGTCTGCTTCCTGCTGCCACATCCTCTCCAACAGTCTGTCTCCTGCTGCCACATCCTCTCCCAACAGTCTGCCTCCTGCTGCCACATCCTCTCCAACAGTCTGCCTCCTGCTGCCACATCCTCTCCAACATTCTGTCTCCTGCTGTCACATCCTCTCCAACAGTCTGCTTCCTGCTGCCACATCCTCTCCAACAGTGTCTCCTGCTGTCACATCCTCTCCAACAGTCTGCTTCCTGCTGCCACATCCTCTCCAACAGTCTGTCTCCTGCTGCCACATCCTCTCCAACAGTCTGTCTCCTGCTGCCACATCCTCTCCAACAGTCTGCTTCCTGCTGCCACATCCTCTCCAACAGTCTGTCTCCTGCTGTCACATCCTCTCCAACAGTCTGTCTCCTGCTGTCACATCCTCTCCAACAGTCTGTCTCCTGCTGTCACATCCTCTCCAACAGTCTGTCTCCTGCTGTCACATCCTCTCCAACAGTCTGCTTCCTGCTGCCACATCCTCTCCAACAGTGCCTCCTGCTGTCACATCCTCTCCAACAGTCTGTCTCCTGCTGCCACATCCTCTCCAACATTCTGTCTCCTGCTGTCACATCCTCTCCAACAGTCTGCTTCCTGCTGCCACATCCTCTCCAACAGTGCCTCCTGCTGTCACATCCTCTCCAACAGTCTGTCTCCTGCTGCCACATCCTCTCCAACATTCTGTCTCCTGCTGTCACATCCTCTCCAACAGTCTGCTTCCTGCTGCCACATCCTCTCCAACAGTCTGCTTCCTGCTGCCACATCCTCTCCAACAGTCTGTCTCCTGCTGTCACATCCTCCAACAGTCTGCTTCCTGCTGCCACATCCTCTCCAACAGTCTGCCTCCTGCTGTCACATCCTCTTCAACAGTCGGTCTCCTGCTGCCACATCCTCTCCAATATTCTGTCTCCTGCTGTCACATCCTCTCCAACAGTCTGCTTCCTGCTGCCACATCCTCTCCAACATTCTGTCTCCTGCTGTCACATCCTTTCCAACAGTCTGCTTCCTGCTGCCACATCCTCTCCAACAGTCGGTCTCCTGCTGCCACATCCTCTCCAACATTCTGTCTCCTGCTGTCACATCCTCTCCAACAGTCTGCTTCCTGCTGCCACATCCTCTCCAACAGTCTGTCTCCTGCTGTCACATCCTTTCCAACAGTCTGCTTCCTGCTGCCACATCCTCTCCAACAGTGTCTCCTGCTGTCACATCCTCTCCAACATCCTCTCCAACAGTCTGCTTCCTGCTGCCACATCCTCTCCAACAGTCTGCCTCCTGCTGTCACATCCTCTTCAACAGTCGGTCTCCTGCTGCCACATCCTCTCCAACATTCTGTCTCCTGCTGTCACATCCTCTCCAACAGTCTGCTTCCTGCTGCCACATCCTCTCCAACAGTCTGTCTCCTGCTGCCACATCCTCTCCCAACAGTCTGCCTCCTGCTGCCACATCCTCTCCAACAGTCTGCCTCCTGCTGCCACATCCTCTCCAACAGTCTGTCTCCTGCTGTCACATCCTTTCCAACAGTCTGCTTCCTGCTGCCACATCCTCTCCAACAGTGTCTCCTGCTGTCACATCCTCTCCAACAGTCTGCTTCCTGCTGCCACATCCTCTCCAACAGTCTGCTTCCTGCTGCCACATCCTCTCCAACGTCTGCCTCCTGCTGTCACATCCTCTTCAACAGTCGGTCTCCTGCTGCCACATCCTCTCCAACATTCTGTCTCCTGCTGTCACATCCTCTCCAACAGTCTGCTTCCTGCTGCCACATCCTCTCCAACAGTCTGTCTCCTGCTGCCACATCCTCTCCCAACAGTCTGCCTCCTGCTGCCACATCCTCTCCAACAGTCTGCCTCCTGCTGCCACATCCTCTCCAACATTCTGTCTCCTGCTGTCACATCCTCTCCAACAGTCTGCTTCCTGCTGCCACATCCTCTCCAACAGTGTCTCCTGCTGTCACATCCTCTCCAACAGTCTGCTTCCTGCTGCCACATCCTCTCCAACAGTCTGTCTCCTGCTGCCACATCCTCTCCAACAGTCTGTCTCCTGCTGTCACATCCTCTCCAACAGTCTGCTTCCTGCTGCCACATCCTCTCCAACAGTCTGTCTCCTGCTGTCACATCCTCTCCAACAGTCTGTCTCCTGCTGTCACATCCTCTCCAACAGTCTGCTTCCTGCTGCCACATCCTCTCCAACAGTCTGTCTCCTGCTGTCACATCCTCTCCAACAGTCTGTCTCCTGCTGTCACATCCTCTCCAACAGTCTGCTTCCTGCTGCCACATCCTCTCCAACAGTGCCTCCTGCTGTCACATCCTCTCCAACAGTCTGTCTTCTGCTGCCACATCCTCTCCAACATTCTGTCTCCTGCTGTCACATCCTCTCCAACAGTCTGCTTCCTGCTGCCACATCCTCTCCAACAGTCTGTCTCCTGCTGTCACATCCTCCAACAGTCTGCTTCCTGCTGCCACATCCTCTCCAACAGTCTGCCTCCTGCTGTCACATCCTCTTCAACAGTCGGTCTCCTGCTGCAACATCCTCTCCAATATTCTGTCTCCTGCTGTCACATCCTCTCCAACAGTCTGCTTCCTGCTGCCACATCCTCTCCAACATTCTGTCTCCTGCTGTCACATCCTTTCCAACAGTCTGCTTCCTGCTGCCACATCCTCTCCAACAGTCGGTCTCCTGCTGCCACATCCTCTCCAACATTCTGTCTCCTGCTGTCACATCCTCTCCAACAGTCTGCTTCCTGCTGCCACATCCTCTCCAACAGTCTGTCTCCTGCTGTCACATCCTTTCCAACAGTCTGCCTCCTGCTGCCACATCCTCTCCAACAGTCTGCCTCCTGCTGCCACATCCTCTCCAACAGTCTGTCTCCTGCTGTCACATCCTTTCCAACAGTCTGCTTCCTGCTGCCACATCCTCTCCAACAGTGTCTCCTGCTGTCACATCCTCTCCAACAGTCTGCTTCCTGCTGCCACATCCTCTCCAACAGTCTGCTTCCTGCTGCCACATCCTCTCCAACAGTCTGCCTCCTGCTGTCACATCCTCTTCAACAGTCGGTCTCCTGCTGCCACATCCTCTCCAACATTCTGTCTCCTGCTGTCACATCCTCTCCAACAGTCTGCTTCCTGCTGCCACATCCTCTCCAACAGTCTGTCTCCTGCTGTCACATCCTTTCCAACAGTCTGCTTCCTGCTGCCACATCCTCTCCAACAGTGTCTCCTGCTGTCACATCCTCTCCAACAGTCTGCTTCCTGCTGCCACATCCTCTCCAACAGTCTGCTTCCTGCTGCCACATCCTCTCCAACAGTCTGCCTCCTGCTGTCACATCCTCTTCAACAGTCGGTCTCCTGCTGCCACATCCTCTCCAACATTCTGTCTCCTGCTGTCACATCCTCTCCAACAGTCTGCTTCCTGCTGCCACATCCTCTCCAACAGTGCCTCCTGCTGTCACATCCTTTCCAACAGTCTGTCTCCTGCTGTCACATCCTCTCCAACAGTCTGCCTCCTGCTGTCACATCCTCTCCAACAGTCTGCCTCCTGCTGTCACATCCTCTCCAACAGTCTGTCTCCTGCTGTCACATCCTCTCCAACAGTCTGCCTCCTGCTGTCACATCCTCTCCAACAGTCTGTCTCCTGCTGTCACATCCTCTCCAACAGTCTGCCTCCTGCTGCCACATCCTCTCCAACAGTCTGTCTCCTGCTGTCACATCCTCTCCAACAGTCTGTCTCCTGCTGTCAAATCCTCTCCAACAGTCTGCTTCCTGCTGCCACATCCTCTCCAACAGTGCCTCCTGCTGTCACATCCTCTCCAACAGTCTGTCTCCTGCTGCCACATCCTCTCCAACAGTGTCTCCTGCTTTCACATCCTCTCCAACAGTCTGCCTCCTGCTGTCACATCCTCTCCAACAGTCTGCCTCCTGCTGTCACATCCTCTCAAACAGTCTGCCTCCTGCTGTCACATCCTCTCCAACAGTCTGTCTCCTGCTGTCACATCCTCTCCAACAGTCTGTCTCCTGCTGCCACATCCTCTTCAACAGTCTGTCTCCTGCTGTCACATCCTCTCCAACAGTCTTCTTCCTGCTGCCACATCCTCTCCAACAGTCTGTCTCCTGCTGCCACATCCTCTCCAACAGTCTGTCTCCTGCTGTCACATCCTCTCCAACATTCTGCTTCCTGCTGCCACATCCTCTCCAACAGTCTGCTTCCTGCTGCCACATCCTCTCCAACAGTCTGCCTCCTGCTGTCACATCCTCTTCAACAGTCGGTCTCCTGCTGCCACATCCTCTCAAACATTCTGTCTCCTGCTGTCACATCCTCTCCAACAGTCTGTCTCCTGCTGTCACATCCTCTCCAACAGTCTGCTTCCTGCTGCCACATCCTCTCCAACAGTCTGTCTCCTGCTGCCACATCCTCTCCCAACAGTCTGCCTCCTGCTGCCACATCCTCTCCAACAGTCTGCCTCCTGCTGCCACATCCTCTCCAACATTCTGTCTCCTGCTGTCACATCCTCTCCAACAGTCTGCTTCCTGCTGCCACATCCTCTCCAACAGTCTGTCTCCTGCTGTCACATCCTCTCCAACAGTCTGCTTCCTGCTGCCATATCCTCTCCAACAGTCTGCCTCCTGCTGCCACATCCTCTCCAACATTCTGTCTCCTGCTGTCACATCCTCTCCAACAGTCTGTCTCCTGCTGTCACATCCTTTCCAACAGTCTGCTTCCTGCTGCCACATCCTCTCCAACAGTCGGTCTCCTGCTGCCACATCCTCTCCAACATTCTGTCTCCTGCTGTCACATCCTCTCCAACAGTCTGCTTCATGCTGCCACATCCTCTCCAACAGTCTGTCTCCTGCTGTCACATCCTTTCCAACATTCTGCTTCCTGCTGCCACATCCTCTCCAACAGTCTGTCTCCTGCTGTCACATCCTCTCCAACAGTCTGCTTCCTGCTGCCACATCCTCTCCAACAGTCTGTCTCCTGCTGTCACATCCTTTCCAACAGTCGGTCTCCTGCTGCCACACCCTCTCCAACAGTCGGCCTCCTGCTGCCACACCCTCTCCAACAGTCTGTCTCCTGCTGTCACATCCTCTCCAACAGTTTGTCTCCTGCTGTCACATCCTCTCCAACAGTCTGTCTCCTGCTGCCACACCCTCTCCAACATTCTGTCTCCTGCTGTCACATCCTCTCCAACAGTCTGTCTCCTGCTGCCACATCCTCTCCAACAGTGTCTCCTGCTGCCACATCCTCTCCAACAGTCTGTCTCCTGCTGCCACATCCTCTCCAACAGTCTGCCTCCTGCTGCCACATCCTCTCCAACAGTCTGTCTCCTGCTGTCACATCCTCTCCAACAGTCTGTCTCCTGCTGTCACATCCTCTCCAACAGTCTGTCTCCTGCTGTCACATCCTCTCCAACAGTCTGCTTCCTGCTGCCACATCCTCTCCAACAGTGCCTCCTGCTGTCACATCCTCTCCAACAGTCTGTCTCCTGCTGCCACATCCTCTCCAACATTCTGTCTCCTGCTGTCACATCCTCTCCAACAGTCTGCTTCCTGCTGCCACATCCTCTCCAACAGTCTGTCTCCTGCTGTCACATCCTCCAACAGTCTGCTTCCTGCTGCCACATCCTCTCCAACAGTCTGCCTCCTGCTGTCACATCCTCTTCAACAGTCGGTCTCCTGCTGCCACATCCTCTCCAATATTCTGTCTCCTGCTGTCACATCCTCTCCAACAGTCTGCTTCCTGCTGCCACATCCTCTCCAACATTCTGTCTCCTGCTGTCACATCCTTTCCAACAGTCTGCTTCCTGCTGCCACATCCTCTCCAACAGTCGGTCTCCTGCTGCCACATCCTCTCCAACATTCTGTCTCCTGCTGTCACATCCTCTCCAACAGTCTGCTTCCTGCTGCCACATCCTCTCCAACAGTCTGTCTCCTGCTGTCACATCCTTTCCAACAGTGTCTCCTGCTGTCACATCCTCTCCAACAGTCTGCTTCCTGCTGCCACATCCTCTCCAACAGTCTGCTTCCTGCTGCCACATCCTCTCCAACAGTCGGTCTCCTGCTGCCACATCCTCTCCAACAGTCTGCCTCCTGCTGTCACATCCTCTCAAACAGTCTGCCTCCTGCTGTCACATCCTCTCCAACAGTCTGTCTCCTGCTGTCACATCCTCTCCAACAGTCTTCTTCCTGCTGCCACATCCTCTCCAACAGTCTGTCTCCTGCTGCCACATCCTCTCCAACAGTCTGTCTCCTGCTGTCACATCCTCTCCAACATTCTGCTTCCTGCTGCCACATCCTCTCCAACAGTCTGCTTCCTGCTGCCACATCCTCTCCAACAGTCTGCCTCCTGCTGTCACATCCTCTTCAACAGTCGGTCTCCTGCTGCCACATCCTCTCAAACATTCTGTCTCCTGCTGTCACATCCTCTCCAACAGTCTGTCTCCTGCTGTCACATCCTCTCCAACAGTCTGCTTCCTGCTGCCACATCCTCTCCAACAGTCTGTCTCCTGCTGCCACATCCTCTCCCAACAGTCTGCCTCCTGCTGCCACATCCTCTCCAACAGTCTGCCTCCTGCTGCCACATCCTCTCCAACATTCTGTCTCCTGCTGTCACATCCTCTCCAACAGTCTGCTTCCTGCTGCCACATCCTCTCCAACAGTCTGTCTCCTGCTGTCACATCCTCTCCAACAGTCTGCTTCCTGCTGCCATATCCTCTCCAACAGTCTGCCTCCTGCTGCCACATCCTCTCCAACATTCTGTCTCCTGCTGTCACATCCTCTCCAACAGTCTGCTTCCTGCTGCCACATCCTCTCCAACAGTCTGTCTCCTGCTGTCACATCCTTTCCAACAGTCTGCTTCCTGCTGCCACATCCTCTCCAACAGTCGGTCTCCTGCTGCCACATCCTCTCCAACATTCTGTCTCCTGCTGTCACATCCTCTCCAACAGTCTGCTTCATGCTGCCACATCCTCTCCAACAGTCTGTCTCCTGCTGTCACATCCTTTCCAACATTCTGCTTCCTGCTGCCACATCCTCTCCAACAGTCTGTCTCCTGCCGTCACATCCTCTCCAACAGTCTGCTTCCTGCTGCCACATCCTCTCCAACAGTCTGTCTCCTGCTGTCACATCCTTTCCAACAGTCGGTCTCCTGCTGCCACACCCTCTCCAACAGTCGGCCTCCTGCTGCCACACCCTCTCCAACAGTCTGTCTCCTGCTGTCACATCCTCTCCAACAGTTTGTCTCCTGCTGTCACATCCTCTCCAACAGTCTGTCTCCTGCTGCCACACCCTCTCCAACATTCTGTCTCCTGCTGTCACATCCTCTCCAACAGTCTGTCTCCTGCTGCCACATCCTCTCCAACAGTGTCTCCTGCTGCCACATCCTCTCCAACAGTCTGTCTCCTGCTGCCACATCCTCTCCAACAGTCTGCCTCCTGCTGCCACATCCTCTCCAACAGTCTGTCTCCTGCTGTCACATCCTCTCCAACAGTCTGTCTCCTGCTATCACATCCTCTCCAACAGTCTGTCTCCTGCTGTCACATCCTCTCCAACAGTCTGCTTCCTGCTGCCACATCCTCTCCAACAGTGCCTCCTGCTGTCACATCCTCTCCAACAGTCTGTCTCCTGCTGCCACATCCTCTCCAACATTCTGTCTCCTGCTGTCACATCCTCTCCAACAGTCTGCTTCCTGCTGCCACATCCTCTCCAACAGTCTGTCTCCTGCTGTCACATCCTCCAACAGTCTGCTTCCTGCTGCCACATCCTCTCCAACAGTCTGCCTCCTGCTGTCACATCCTCTTCAACAGTCGGTCTCCTGCTGCCACATCCTCTCCAATATTCTGTCTCCTGCTGTCACATCCTCTCCAACAGTCTGCTTCCTGCTGCCACATCCTCTCCAACATTCTGTCTCCTGCTGTCACATCCTTTCCAACAGTCTGCTTCCTGCTGCCACATCCTCTCCAACAGTCGGTCTCCTGCTGCCACATCCTCTCCAACATTCTGTCTCCTGCTGTCACATCCTCTCCAACAGTCTGCTTCCTGCTGCCACATCCTCTCCAACAGTCTGTCTCCTGCTGTCACATCCTTTCCAACAGTGTCTCCTGCTGTCACATCCTCTCCAACAGTCTGCTTCCTGCTGCCACATCCTCTCCAACAGTCTGCTTCCTGCTGCCACATCCTCTCCAACAGTCTGCCTCCTGCTGTCACATCCTCTTCAACAGTCGGTCTCCTGCTGCCACATCCTCTCCAACATTCTGTCTCCTGCTGTCACATCCTCTCCAACAGTCTGCTTCCTGCTGCCACATCATCTCCAACAGTCTGTCTCCTGCTGCCACATCCTCTCCCAACAGTCTGCCTCCTGCTGCCACATCCTCTCCAACAGTCTGCCTCCTGCTGCCACATCCTCTCCAACAGTCTGTCTCCTGCTGTCACATCCTTTCCAACAGTCTGCTTCCTGCTGCCACATCCTCTCCAACAGTGTCTCCTGCTGTCACATCCTCTCCAACAGTCTGCTTCCTGCTGCCACATCCTCTCCAACAGTCTGCTTCCTGCTGCCACATCCTCTCCAACATTCTGTCTCCTGCTGTCACATCCTCTCCAACAGTCTGCTTCCTGCTGCCACATCCTCTCCAACAGTCTGTCTCCTGCTGCCACATCCTCTCCCAACAGTCTGCCTCCTGCTGCCACATCCTCTCCAACAGTCTGCCTCCTGCTGCCACATCCTCTCCAACATTCTGTCTCCTGCTGTCACATCCTCTCCAACAGTCTGCTTCCTGCTGCCACATCCTCTCCAACAGTGTCTCCTGCTGTCACATCCTCTCCAACAGTCTGCTTCCTGCTGCCACATCCTCTCCAACAGTCTGTCTCCTGCTGCCACATCCTCTCCAACAGTCTGTCTCCTGCTGTCACATCCTCTCCAACAGTCTGCTTCCTGCTGCCACATCCTCTCCAACAGTCTGTCTCCTGCTGTCACATCCTTTCCAACAGTCGGTCTCCTGCTGCCACACCCTCTCCAACAGTCGGCCTCCTGCTGTCACATCCTCTCCAACAGTCTGTCTCCTGCTGTCACATCCTTTCCAACAGTCTGCTTCCTGCTGCCACATCCTCTCCAACAGTCGGTCTCCTGCTGCCACATCCTCTCAAACATTCTGTCTCCTGCTGTCACATCCTCTCCAACAGTCTGTCTCCTGCTGTCTCATCCTCTCCAACAGTCTGTCTCCTGCTGTCACATCCTCTCCAACAGTCTGCTTCCTGCTGCCACATCCTCTCCGACAGTCTGTCTCCTGCTGTCACATCCTTTCCAACAGTCGGTCTCGTGCTGCCACACCCTCTTCAACAGTCGGTCTCCTGCTGCCACATCCTCTCCAACATTCTGTCTCCTGCTGTCACATCCTCTCCAACAGTCTGCTTCCTGCTGCCACATCCTCTCCAACAGTCTGTCTCCTGCTGCCACATCCTCTCCCAACAGTCTGCCTCCTGCTGCCACATCCTCTCCAACACTCTGCCTCCTGCTGCCACATCCTCTCCAACATTCTGTCTCCTGCTGTCACATCCTCTCCAACAGTCTGCTTCCTGCTGCCACATCCTCTCCAACAGTGTCTCCTGCTGTCACATCCTCTCCAACAGTCTGCTTCCTGCTGCCACATCCTCTCCAACAGTCTGTCTCCTGCTGCCACATCCTCTCCAACAGTCTGTCTCCTGCTGCCACATCCTCTCCAACAGTCTGTCTCCTGCTGTCACATCCTCTCCAACAGTCTGCTTCCTGCTGCCACATCCTCTCCAACAGTCTGTCTCCTGCTGTCACATCCTTTCCAACAGTCGGTCTCCTGCTGCCACACCCTCTCCAACAGTCGGCCTCCTGCTGTCACATCCTCTCCAACAGTCTGTCTCCTGCTGTCACATCCTTTCCAACAGTCTGCTTCCTGCTGCCACATCCTCTCCAACAGTTGGTCTCCTGCTGCCACATCCTCTCAAACATTCTGTCTCCTGCTGTCACATCCTTTCCAACAGTCGGTCTCCTGCTGCCACACCCTCTCCAACAGTCGGCCTCCTGCTGTCACATCCTCTCCAACAGTCTGTCTCCTGCTGTCACATCCTTTCCAACAGTCTGCTTCCTGCTGCCACATCCTCTCCAACAGTCGGTCTCGTGCTGCCACACCCTCTTCAACAGTCGGTCTCCTGCTGCCACATCCTCTCCAACATTCTGTCTCCTGCTGTCACATCCTCTCCAACAGTCTGCTTCCTGCTGCCACATCCTCTCCAACAGTCTGTCTCCTGCTGCCACATCCTCTCCCAACAGTCTGCCTCCTGCTGCCACATCCTCTCCAACAGTCTGCCTCCTGCTGCCACATCCTCTCCAACATTCTGTCTCCTGCTGTCACATCCTCTCCAACAGTCTGCTTCCTGCTGCCACATCCTCTCCAACAGTGTCTCCTGCTGTCACATCCTCTCCAACAGTCTGCTTCCTGCTGCCACATCCTCTCCAACAGTCTGTCTCCTGCTGCCACATCCTCTCCAACAGTCTGTCTCCTGCTGCCACATCCTCTCCAACAGTCTGTCTCCTGCTGTCACATCCTCTCCAACAGTCTGCTTCCTGCTGCCACATCCTCTCCAACAGTCTGTCTCCTGCTGTCACATCCTTTCCAACAGTCGGTCTCCTGCTGCCACACCCTCTCCAACAGTCGGCCTCCTGCTGTCACATCCTCTCCAACAGTCTGTCTCCTGCTGTCACATCCTTTCCAACAGTCTGCTTCCTGCTGCCACATCCTCTCCAACAGTCGGTCTCCTGCTGCCACATCCTCTCAAACATTCTGTCTCCTGCTGTCACATCCTCTCCAACAGTCTGTCTCCTGCTGTCACATCCTCTCCAACAGTCTGTCTCCTGCTGCCACATCCTCTCCAACAGTCTGCCTCCTGCTGCCACATCCTCTCCAACATTCTGTCTCCTGCTGTCACATCCTCTCCAACAGTCTGTCTCCTGCTGTCACATCCTCTCCAACAGTCTGCTTCCTGCTGCCACATCCTCTCCAACAGTCTGTCTCCTGCTGCCACATCCTCTCCCAACAGTCTGCCTCCTGCTGCCACATCCTCTCCAACAGTCTGCCTCCTGCTGCCACATCCTCTCCAACATTCTGTCTCCTGCTGTCACATCCTCTCCAACAGTCTGCTTCCTGCTGCCACATCCTCTCCAACAGTCTGTCTCCTGCTGTCACATCCTCTCCAACAGTCTGCTTCCTGCTGCCACATCCTCTCCAACAGTCTGCCTCCTGCTGCCACATCCTCTCCAACATTCTGTCTCCTGCTGCCACATCCTCTCCAACATTCTGTCTCCTGCTGTCACATCCTCTCCAACAGTCTGCTTCCTGCTGCCACATCCTCTCCAACAGTCTGTCTCCTGCTGTCACATCCTTTCCAACAGTCTGCTTCCTGCTGCCACATCCTCTCCAACAGTCCGTCTCCTGCTGCCACATCCTCTCCAACATTCTGTCTCCTGCTGTCACATCCTCTCCAACAGTCTGCTTCCTGCTGCCACATCCTCTCCAACAGTCTGTCTCCTGCTGTCACATCCTTTCCAACATTCTGCTTCCTGCTGCCACATCCTCTCCAACAGTCTGTCTCCTGCTGTCACATCCTCTCCAACAGTCTGCTTCCTGCTGCCACATCCTCTCCAACAGTCTGCTTCCTGCTGCCACATCCTCTCCAACAGTCTGTCTCCTGCTGTCACATCCTCTCCAACAGTCGGTCTCCTGCTGCCACATCCTCTCCAACATTCTGTCTCCTGCTGTCACATCCTCTCCAACAGTCTGCTTCCTGCTGCCACATCCTCTCCAACAGTCTGTCTCCTGCTGCCACATCCTCTCCCAACAGTCTGCGTCCTGCTGCCACATCCTCTCCAACAGTCTGCCTCCTGCTGCCACATCCTCTCCAACAGTCTGTCTCCTGCTGTCACATCCTTTCCAACAGTCTGCTTCCTGCTGCCACATCCTCTCCAACAGTCTGCTTCCTGCTGCCACATCCTCTCCAACATTCTGTCTCCTGCTGTCACATCCTTTCCAACAGTCTGCTTCCTGCTGCCACATCCTCTCCAACAGTCGGTCTCCTGCTGCCACATCCTCTCCAACAGTCTGCTTCCTGCTGCCACATCCTCTCCAACAGTCTGTCTCCTGCTGTCACATCCTTTCCAACAATCTGCTTCCTGCTGCCACATCCTCTCCAACAGTCCGTCTCCTGCTGCCACATCCTCTCCAACATTCTGTCTCCTGCTGTCACATCCTCTCCAACAGTCTGCTTCCTGCTGCCACATCCTCTCCAACAGTCTGTCTCCTGCTGTCACATCCTTTCCAACATTCTGCTTCCTGCTGCCACATCCTCTCCAACAGTCTGTCTCCTGCTGTCACATCCTCTCCAACAGTCTGCTTCCTGCTGCCACATCCTCTCCAACAGTCTGCTTCCTGCTGCCACATCCTCTCCAACAGTCTGTCTCCTGCTGTCACATCCTCTCCAACAGTCGGTCTCCTGCTGCCACATCCTCTCCAACATTCTGTCTCCTGCTGTCACATCCTCTCCAACAGTCTGTCTCCTGCTGTCACATCCTCTCCAACAGTCTGTCTCCTGCTGTCACATCCTCTCCAACAGTCTGCTTCCTGCTGCCACATCCTCTCCAACAGTGCCTCCTGCTGTCACATCCTCTCCAACAGTCTGTCTCCTGCTGCCACATCCTCTCCAACATTCTGTCTCCTGCTGTCACATCCTCTCCAACAGTCTGCTTCCTGCTGCCACATCCTCTCCAACAGTCTGTCTCCTGCTGTCACATCCTCCAACAGTCTGCTTCCTGCTGCCACATCCTCTCCAACAGTCTGCCTCCTGCTGTCACATCCTCTTCAACAGTCGGTCTCCTGCTGCCACATCTCTCCAATATTCTGTCTCCTGCTGTCACATCCTCTCCAACAGTCTGCTTCCTGCTGCCACATCCTCTCCAACATTCTGTCTCCTGCTGTCACATCCTTTCCAACAGTCTGCTTCCTGCTGCCACATCCTCTCCAACAGTCGGTCTCCTGCTGCCACATCCTCTCCAACATTCTGTCTCCTGCTGTCACATCCTCTCCAACAGTCTGCTTCCTGCTGCCACATCCTCTCCAACAGTCTGTCTCCTGCTGTCACATCCTTTCCAACAGTGTCTCCTGCTGTCACATCCTCTCCAACAGTCTGCTTCCTGCTGCCACATCCTCTCCAACAGTCTGCTTCCTGCTGCCACATCCTCTCTAACAGTCTGCCTCCTGCTGCCACATCCTCTCCAACAGTCTGTCTCCTGCTGCCACATCCTCTCCCAACAGTCTGCCTCCTGCTGCCACATCCTCTCCAACAGTCTGCCTCCTGCTGCCACATCCTCTCCAACAGTCTGTCTCCTGCTGTCACATCCGTTCCAACAGTCTGCTTCCTGCTGCCACATCCTCTCCAACAGTCTGCTTCCTGCTGCCACATCCTTTCCAACAGTCTGCTTCCTGCTGCCACATCCTCTCCAACAGTCGGTCTCCTGCTGCCACATCCTCTCCAACATTCTGTCTCCTGCTGTCACATCCTCTCCAACAGTCTGCTTCCTGCTGCCACATCCTCTCCAACAGTCTGTCTCCTGCTGTCACATCCTTTCCAACATTCTGCTTCCTGCTGCCACATCCTCTCCAACAGTCTGTATCCTGCTGTCACATCCTTTCCAACAGTCTGCTTCCTGCTGCCACATCCTCTCCAACAGTCTGTCTCCTGCTGTCACATCCTCTCCAACAGTCTGCTTCCTGCTGCCACATCCTCTCCAACAGTCTGCCTCCTGCTGTCACATCCTCTCCAACAGTCTGCTTCCTGCTGCCACATCCTCTCCAACAGTGTCTCCTGCTGCCACATCCTCTCCAACAGTCTGTCTCCTGCTGCCACATCCTCTCCAACAGTCTGCCTCCTGCTGCCACATCCTCTCCAACAGTCTGTCTCCTGCTGTCACATCCTCTCCAACAGTCTGTCTCCTGCTGTCATATCCTCTCCAACAGTCTGTCTCCTGCTGTCACATCCTCTCCAACAGTCTGCTTCCTGCTGCCACATCCTCTCCAACAGTGCCTCCTGCTGTCACATCCTCTCCAACAGTCTGTCTCCTGCTGCCACATCCTCTCCAACATTCTGTCTCCTGCTGTCACATCCTCTCCAACAGTCTGCTTCCTGCTGCCACATCCTCTCCAACAGTCTGTCTCCTGCTGTCACATCCTCCAACAGTCTGCTTCCTGCTGCCACATCCTCTCCAACAGTCTGCCTCCTGCTGTCACATCCTCTTCAACAGTCGGTCTCCTGCTGCCACATCCTCTCCAATATTCTGTCTCCTGCTGTCACATCCTCTCCAACAGTCTGCTTCCTGCTGCCACATCCTCTCCAACATTCTGTCTCCTGCTGTCACATCCTTTCCAACAGTCTGCTTCCTGCTGCCACATCCTCTCCAACAGTCGGTCTCCTGCTGCCACATCCTCTCCAACAGTCTGCTTCCTGCTGCCACATCCTCTCCAACAGTCTGTCTCCTGCTGTCACATCCTTTCCAACAGTGTCTCCTGCTGTCACATCCTCTCCAATATTCTGTCTCCTGCTGTCACATCCTTTCCAACAGTCTGCTTCCTGCTGCCACATCCTCTCCAACATTCTGTCTCCTGCTGTCACATCCTCTCCAACAGTCTGCTTCCTGCTGCCACATCCTCTCCAACAGTCTGTCTCCTGCTGTCACATCCTTTCCAACAGTGTCTCCTGCTGTCACATCCTCTCCAACAGTCTGTCTCCTGCTGTCACATCCTCTCCAACAGTCTGCTTCCTGCTGCCACATCCTCTCTAACAGTCTGCCTCCTGCTGTCACATCCTCTTCAACAGTCGGTCTCCTGCTGCCACATCCTCTCCAACATTCTGTCTCCTGCTGTCACATCCTCTCCAACAGTCTGCTTCCTGCTGCCACATCCTCTCCAACAGTCTGTCTCCTGCTGCCACATCCTCTCCCAACAGTCTGCCTCCTGCTGCCACATCCTCTCCAACAGTCTGCCTCCTGCTGCCACATCCTCTCCAACAGTCTGTCTCCTGCTGTCACATCCTTTCCAACAGTCTGCTTCCTGCTGCCACATCCTCTCCAACAGTGTCTCCTGCTGTCACATCCTCTCCAACAGTCTGCTTCCTGCTGCCACATCCTCTCCAACAGTCTGCCTCCTGCTGTCACATCCTCTTCAACAGTCGGTCTCCTGCTGCCACATCCTCTCCAATATTCTGTCTCCTGCTGTCACATCCTCTCCAACAGTCTGCTTCCTGCTGCCACATCCTCTCCAACATTCTGTCTCCTGCTGTCACATCCTCTCCAACATTCTGTCTCCTGCTGTCACATCCTCTCCAACAGTCTGCTTCCTGCTGCCACATCCTCTCCAACAGTCTGTCTCCTGCTGTCACATCCTCCAACAGTCTGCTTCCTGCTGCCACATCCTCTCCAACAGTCTGCCTCCTGCTGTCACATCCTCTTCAACAGTCGGTCTCCTGCTGCCACATCCTCTCCAATATTCTGTCTCCTGCTGTCACATCCTCTCCAACAGTCTGCTTCCTGCTGCCACATCCTCTCCAACAGTCTGTCTCCTGCTGTCACATCCTCTCCAACAGTCTGCTTCCTGCTGCCACATCCTCTCCAACAGTCTGTCTCCTGCTGTCACATCCTTTCCAACAGTCGGTCTCCTGCTGCCACACCCTCTCCAACAGTCGGCCTCCTGCTGCCACACCCTCTCCAACAGTCTGTCTCCTGCTGTCACATCCTCTCCAACAGTCTGTCTCCTGCTGCCACATCCTCTCCAACAGTCTGTCTCCTGCTGCCACATCCTCTCCAACAGTCTGCTTCCTGCTGTCACATCCTTTCCAACAGTCTGCTTCCTGCTGCCACATCCTCTCCAACAGTCTGCCTCCTGCTGCCACATCCTCTCCAACATTCTGTCTCCTGCTGTCACATCCTCTCCAACAGTCTGCTTCCTGCTGCCACATCCTCTCCAACAGTCTGTCTCCTGCTGCCACATCCTCTCCAACAGTCTGTCTCCTGCTGTCACATCCTCTCCAACAGTCTGCTTCCTGCTGCCACATCCTCTCCAACAGTCTGTCTCCTGCTGCCACATCCTCTCCCAACAGTCTGCCTCCTGCTGCCACATCCTCTCCAACAGTCTGCCTCCTGCTGCCACATCCTCTCCAACATTCTGTCTCCTGCTGTCACATCCTCTCCAACAGTCTGCTTCCTGCTGCCACATCCTCTCCAACAGTCTGTCTCCTGCTGTCACATCCTCTCCAACAGTCTGCTTCCTGCTGCCACATCCTCTCCAACAGTCTGCCTCCTGCTGTCACATCCTCTTCAACAGTCGGTCTCCTGCTGCCACATCCTCTCCAACATTCAGTCTCCTGCTGTCACATCCTCTCCAACAGTCTGCTTCCTGCTACCACATCCTCTCCAACAGTCTGTCTCCTGCTGTCACATCCTTTCCAACAGTCTGCTTCCTGCTGCCACATCCTCTCCAACAGTCGGTCTCCTGCTGCCACATCCTCTCCAACATTCTGTCTCCTGCTGTCACATCCTCTCCAACAGTCTGCTTCCTGCTGCCACATCCTCTCCAACAGTCTGTCTCCTGCTGTCACATCCTTTCCAACATTCCGCTTCCTGCTGCCACATCCTCTCCAACAGTCTGTCTCCTGCTGTCACATCCTTTCCAACAGTCTGCTTCCTGCTGCCACATCCTCTCCAACAGTCTGTCTCCTGCTGTCACATCCTCTCCAACAGTCTGCTTCCTGCTGCCACATCCTCTCCAACAGTCTGCCTCCTGCTGTCACATCCTCTCCAACAGTCTGCTTCCTGCTGCCACATCCTCTCCAACAGTCTGTCTCCTGCTGTCACATCCTTTCCAACAGTCTGTCTCCTGCTGCCACATCCTCTCCCAACAGTCTGCCTCCTGCTGCCACATCCTCTCCAACAGTCTGCCTCCTGCTGCCACATCCTCTCCAACATTCTGTCTCCTGCTGTCACATCCTCTCCAACAGTCTGCTTCCTGCTGCCACATCCTCTCCAACAGTCTGTCTCCTGCTGTCACATCCTCTCCAACAGTCTGCTTCCTGCTGCCACATCCTCTCCAACAGTCTGCCTCCTGCTGCCACATCCTCTCCAACATTCTGTCTCCTGCTGCCACATCATCTCCAACATTCTGTCTCCTGCTGTCACATCCTCTCCAACAGTCTGCTTCCTGCTGCCACATCCTCTCCAACAGTCTGTCTCCTGCTGTCACATCCTTTCCAACAATCTGCTTCCTGCTGCCACATCCTCTCCAACAGTCCGTCTCCTGCTGCCACATCCTCTCCAACATTCTGTCTCCTGCTGTCACATCCTCTCCAACAGTCTGCTTCCTGCTGCCACATCCTCTCCAACAGTCTGTCTCCTGCTGTCACATCCTTTCCAACATTCTGCTTCCTGCTGCCACATCCTCTCCAACAGTCTGTCTCCTGCTGTCACATCCTCTCCAACAGTCTGCTTCCTGCTGCCACATCCTCTCCAACAGTCTGCTTCCTGCTGCCACATCCTCTCCAACAGTCTGTCTCCTGCTGTCACATCCTCTCCAACAGTCGGTCTCCTGCTGCCACATCCTCTCCAACATTCTGTCTCCTGCTGTCACATCCTCTCCAACAGTCTGCTTCCTGCTGCCACATCCTCTCCAACAGTCTGTCTCCTGCTGCCACATCCTCTCCCAACAGTCTGCCTCCTGCTGCCACATCCTCTCCAACAGTCTGCCTCCTGCTGCCACATCCTCTCCAACAGTCTGTCTCCTGCTGTCACATCCTTTCCAACAGTCTGCTTCCTGCTGCCACATCCTCTCCAACAGTCTGCTTCCTGCTGCTACATCCTCTCCAACATTCTGTCTCCTGCTGTCACATCCTTTCCAACAGTCTGCTTCCTGCTGCCACATCCTCTCCAACAGTCGGTCTCCTGCTGCCACATCCTCTCCAACATTCTGTCTCCTGCTGTCACATCCTCTCCAACAGTCTGCTTCCTGCTGCCACATCCTCTCCAACAGTCTGTCTCCTGCTGTCACATCCTTTCCAACATTCCGCTTCCTGCTGCCACATCCTCTCCAACAGTCTGTCTCCTGCTGTCACATCCTTTCCAACAGTCTGCTTCCTGCTGCCACATCCTCTCAAACAGTCTGTCTCCTGCTGTCACATCCTCTCCAACAGTCTGCTTCCTGCTGCCACATCCTCTCCAACAGTCTGCCTCCTGCTGTCACATCCTCTCCAACAGTCTGCTTCCTGCTGCCACATCCTCTCCAACAGTCTGTCTCCTGCTGTCACATCCTTTCCAACAGTCTGTCTCCTGCTGCCACATCCTCTCCCAACAGTCTGCCTCCTGCTGCCACATCCTCTCCAACAGTCTGCCTCCTGCTGCCACATCCTCTCCAACATTCTGTCTCCTGCTGTCACATCCTCTCCAACAGTCTGCTTCCTGCTGCCACATCCTCTCCAACAGTCTGTCTCCTGCTGTCACATCCTCTCCAACAGTCTGCTTCCTGCTGCCACATCCTCTCCAACAGTCTGCCTCCTGCTGCCACATCCTCTCCAACATTCTGTCTCCTGCTGCCACATCATCTCCAACATTCTGTCTCCTGCTGTCACATCCTCTCCAACAGTCTGCTTCCTGCTGCCACATCCTCTCCAACAGTCTGTCTCCTGCTGTCACATCCTTTCCAACAATCTGCTTCCTGCTGCCACATCCTCTCCAACAGTCCGTCTCCTGCTGCCACATCCTCTCCAACATTCTGTCTCCTGCTGTCACATCCTCTCCAACAGTCTGCTTCCTGCTGCCACATCCTCTCCAACAGTCTGTCTCCTGCTGTCACATCCTTTCCAACATTCTGCTTCCTGCTGCCACATCCTCTCCAACAGTCTGTCTCCTGCTGTCACATCCTCTCCAACAGTCTGCTTCCTGCTGCCACATCCTCTCCAACAGTCTGCTTCCTGCTGCCACATCCTCTCCAACAGTCTGTCTCCTGCTGTCACATCCTCTCCAACAGTCGGTCTCCTGCTGCCACATCCTCTCCAACATTCTGTCTCCTGCTGTCACATCCTCTCCAACAGTCTGCTTCCTGCTGCCACATCCTCTCCAACAGTCTGTCTCCTGCTGCCACATCCTCTCCCAACAGTCTGCCTCCTGCTGCCACATCCTCTCCAACAGTCTGCCTCCTGCTGCCACATCCTCTCCAACAGTCTGTCTCCTGCTGTCACATCCTTTCCAACAGTCTGCTTCCTGCTGCCACATCCTCTCCAACAGTCTGCTTCCTGCTGCCACATCCTCTCCAACATTCTGTCTCCTGCTGTCACATCCTTTCCAACAGTCTGCTTCCTGCTGCCACATCCTCTCCAACAGTCGGTCTCCTGCAGCCACATCCTCTCCAACATTCTGTCTCCTGCTGTCACATCCTCTCCAACAGTCTGCTTCCTGCTGCCACATCCTCTCCAACAGTCTGTCTCCTGCTGTCACATCCTTTCCAACATTCTGCTTCCTGCTGCCACATCCTCTCCAACAGTCTGTATCCTGCTGTCACATCCTTTCCAACAGTCTGCTTCCTGCTGCCACATCCTCTCCAACAGTCTGTCTCCTGCTGTCACATCCTCTCCAACAGTCTGCTTCCTGCTGCCACATCCTCTCCAACAGTCTGCCTCCTGCTGTCACATCCTCTCCAACAGTCTGCTTCCTGCTGCCACATCCTCTCCAACAGTGTCTCCTGCTGCCACATCCTCTCCAACAGTCTGTCTCCTGCTGCCACATCCTCTCCAACAGTCTGCCTCCTGCTGCCACATCCTCTCCAACAGTCTGTCTCCTGCTGTCACATCCTCTCCAACAGTCTGTCTCCTGCTGTCACATCCTCTCCAACAGTCTGTCTCCTGCTGTCACATCCTCTCCAACAGTCTGCTTCCTGCTGCAACATCCTCTCCAACAGTGCCTCCTGCTGTCACATCCTCTCCAACAGTCTGTCTCCTGCTGCCACATCCTCTCCAACATTCTGTCTCCTGCTGTCACATCCTCTCCAACAGTCTGCTTCCTGCTGCCACATCCTCTCTAACAGTCTGTCTCCTGCTGTCACATCCTTTCCAACAGTCGGTCTCCTGCTGCCACACCCTCTCCAACAGTCGGCCTCCTGCTGCCACACCCTCTCCAACAGTCTGTCTCCTGCTGTCACATCCTCTCCAACAGTTTGTCTCCTGCTGTCACATCCTCTCCAACAGTCTGTCTCCTGCTGCCACACCCTCTCCAACATTCTGTCTCCTGCTGTCACATCCTCTCCAACAGTCTGCTTCCTGCTGCCACATCCTCTCCAACATTCTGTCTCCTGCTGTCACATCCTTTCCAACAGTCTGCTTCCTGCTGCCACATCCTCTCCAACAGTCGGTCTCCTGCTGCCACATCCTCTCCAACATTCTGTCTCCTGCTGTCACATCCTCTCCAACAGTCTGCTTCCTGCTGCCACATCCTCTCCAACAGTCTGTCTCCTGCTGTCACATCCTTTCCAACATTCTGCTTCCTGCTGCCACATCCTCTCCAACAGTCTGTATCCTGCTGTCACATCCTTTCCAACAGTCTGCTTCCTGCTGCCACATCCTCTCCAACAGTCTGTCTCCTGCTGTCACATCCTCTCCAACAGTCTGCTTCCTGCTGCCACATCCTCTCCAACAGTCTGCCTCCTGCTGTCACATCCTCTCCAACAGTCTGCTTCCTGCTGCCACATCCTCTCCAACAGTGTCTCCTGCTGCCACATCCTCTCCAACAGTCTGTCTCCTGCTGCCACATCCTCTCCAACAGTCTGCCTCCTGCTGCCACATCCTCTCCAACAGTCTGTCTCCTGCTGTCACATCCTCTCCAACAGTCTGTCTCCTGCTGTCACATCCTCTCCAACAGTCTGTCTCCTGCTGTCACATCCTCTCCAACAGTCTGCTTCCTGCTGCAACATCCTCTCCAACAGTGCCTCCTGCTGTCACATCCTCTCCAACAGTCTGTCTCCTGCTGCCACATCCTCTCCAACATTCTGTCTCCTGCTGTCACATCCTCTCCAACAGTCTGCTTCCTGCTGCCACATCCTCTCTAACAGTCTGTCTCCTGCTGTCACATCCTCCAACAGTCTGCTTCCTGCTGCCACATCCTCTCCAACAGTCTGCCTCCTGCTGTCACATCCTCTTCAACAGTCGGTCTCCTGCTGCCACATCCTCTCCAATATTCTGTCTCCTGCTGTCACATCCTCTCCAACAGTCTGCTTCCTGCTGCCACATCCTCTCCAACATTCTGTCTCCTGCTGTCACATCCTTTCCAACAGTCTGCTTCCTGCTGCCACATCCTCTCCAACAGTCGGTCTCCTGCTGCCACATCCTCTCCAACAGTCTGTCTCCTGCTGTCACATCCTCTTCAACAGTCGGTCTCCTGCTGTCACATCCTCTCCAACAGTCTGCTTCCTGCTGCCACATCCTCTCCAACAGTCTGTCTCCTGCTGTCACATCCTCTCCAACAGTCTGCTTCCTGCTGCCACATCCTCTCCAACAGTCTGCCTCCTGCTGCCACATCCTCTCCAACATTCTGTCTCCTGCTGTCACATCCTCTCCAACAGTCTGCTTCCTGCTGCCACATCCTCTCCAACAGTTGGTCTCCTGCTGCCACATCCTCTCCAACATTCTGTCTCCTGCTGTCACATCCTCTCCAACAGTCTGCTTCCTGCTGCCACATCCTCTCCAACAGTCTGTCTCCTGCTGTCACATCCTTTCCAACATTCTGCTTCCTGCTGCCACATCCTCTCCAACAGTCTGTCTCCTGCTGTCACATCCTCTCCAACAGTCTGCTTCCTGCTGCCACATCCTCTCCAACAGTCTGCTTCCTGCTGCCACATCCTCTCCAACAGTCTGTCTCCTGCTGTCACATCCTTTCCAACAGTCTGCTTCCTGCTGCCACATCCTCTCCAACAGTCTGTCTCCTGCTGTCACATCCTCTCCAACAGTCTGCTTCCTGCTGCCACATCCTCTCCAACAGTCTGCCTCCTGCTGTCACATCCTCTCCAACAGTCTGCTTCCTGCTGCCACATCCTCTCCAACAGTCTGTCTCCTGCTGTCACATCCTTTCCAACAGTCGGTCTCCTGCTGCCACACCCTCTCCAACAGGCGGCCTCCTGCTGCCACACCCTCTCCAACAGTCTGTCTCCTGCTGTCACATCCTCTCCAACAGTTTGTCTCCTGCTGTCACATCCTCTCCAACAGTCTGTCTCCTGCTGCCACACCCTCTCCAACATTCTGTCTCCTGCTGTCACATCCTCTCCAACAGTCTGTCTCCTGCTGCCACATCCTCTCCAACAGTCTGTCTCCTGCTGCCACATCCTCTCCAACAGTCTGCCTCCTGCTGCCACATCCTCTCCAACAGTCTGTCTCCTGCTGTCACATCCTCTCCAACAGTCTGTCTCCTGCTGTCACATCCTCTCCAACAGTCTGTCTCCTGCTGTCACATCCTCTCCAACAGTCTGCTTCCTGCTGCCACATCCTCTCCAACAGTGCCTCCTGCTGTCACATCCTTTCCAACAGTCTGTCTCCTGCTGTCACATCCTCTCCAACAGTCTGCCTCCTGCTGTCACATCGTCTCCAACAGTCTGCCTCCTGCTGTCACATCCTCTCCAACAGTCTGTCTCCTGCTGTCACATCCTCTCCAACAGTCTGTCTCCTGCTGTCACATCCTTTCCAACATTCTGCTTCCTGCTGCCACATCCTCTCCAACAGTCTGTCTCCTGCTGTCACATCCTTTCCAACAGTCTGCTTCCTGCTGCCACATCCTCTCCAACAGTCTGTCTCCTGCTGTCACATCCTCTCCAACAGTCTGCTTCCTGCTGCCACATCCTCTCCAACAGTCTGCCTCCTGCTGTCACATCCTCTCCAACAGTCTGCATCCTGCTGCCACATCCTCTCCAACAGTCTGTCTCCTGCTGTCACATCCTTTCCAACAGTCGGTCTCCTGCTGCCACACCCTCTCCAACAGTCGGCCTCCTGCTGCCACACCCTCTCCAACAGTCTGTCTCCTGCTGTCACATCCTCTCCAACAGTTTGTCTCCTGCTGTCACATCCTCTCCAACAGTCTGTCTCCTGCTGCCACACCCTCTCCAACATTCTGTCTCCTGCTGTCACATCCTCTCCAACAGTCTGTCTCCTGCTGCCACATCCTCTCCAACAGTGTCTCCTGTTGCCACATCCTCTCCAACAGTCTGCCTCCTGCTGCCACATCCTCTCCAACAGTCTGTCTCCTGCTGTCACATCCTCTCCAACAGTCTGTCTCCTGCTGTCACATCCTCTCCAACAGTCTGTCTCCTGCTGTCACATCCTCTCCAACAGTCTGCTTCCTGCTGCCACATCCTCTCCAACAGTCTGTCTCCTGCTGTCACATCCTCCAACAGTCTGCTTCCTGCTGCCACATCCTCTCCAACAGTCTGCCTCCTGCTGTCACATCCTCTTCAACAGTCGGTCTCCTGCTGTCACATCCTCTCCAAGAGTCTGCTTCCTGCTGCCACATCCTCTCCAACATTCTGTCTCCTGCTGTCACATCCTTTCCAACAGTATGCTTCCTGCTGCCATATCCTCTCCAACAGTCGGTCTCCTGCTGCCACATCCTCTCCAACATTCTGTCTCCTGCTGTCACATCCTCTCCAACAGTCTGCTTCCTGCTGCCATATCCTCTCCAACAGTCTGTCTCCTGCTGTCACATCCTTTCCAACAGTCTGCTTCCTGCTGCCACATCCTCTCCAACAGTGTCTCCTGCTGTCACATCCTCTCCAACATCCTCTCCAACAGTCTGCTTCCTGCTGCCACATCCTCTCCAACAGTCTGCCTCCTGCTGTCACATCCTCTTCAACAGTCGGTCTCCTGCTGCCACATCCTCTCCAACATTCTGTCTCCTGCTGTCACATCCTCTCCAACAGTCTGCTTCCTGCTGCCACATCCTCTCCAACAGTCTGTCTCCTGCTGCCACATCCTCTCCCAACAGTCTGCCTCCTGCTGCCACATCCTCTCCAACAGTCTGCCTCCTGCTGCCACATCCTCTCCAACAGTCTGTCTCCTGCTGTCACATCCTTTCCAACAGTCTGCTTCCTGCTGCCACATCCTCTCCAACAGTGTCTCCTGCTGTCACATCCTCTCCAACAGTCTGCTTCCTGCTGCCACATCCTCTCCAACAGTCTGCTTCCTGCTGCAACATCCTCTCCAACAGACTGCCTCCTGCTGTCACATCCTCTTCAACAGTCGGTCTCCTGCTGTCACATCCTCTCCAACAGTCTGCTTCCTGCTGCCACATCCTCTCCAACAGTCTGTCTCCTGCTGTCACATCCTCTCCAACAGTCTGCTTCCTGCTGCCACATCCTCTCCAACAGTCTGCCTCCTGCTGCCACATCCTCTCCAACATTCTGTCTCCTGCTGTCACATCCTCTCCAACAGTCTGCTTCCTGCTGCCACATCCTCTCCAACAGTTGGTCTCCTGCTGCCACATCCTCTCCAACATTCTGTCTCCTGCTGTCACATCCTCTCCAACAGTCTGCTTCCTGCTGCCACATCCTCTCCAACAGTCTGTCTCCTGCTGTCACATCCTTTCCAACATTCTGCTTCCTGCTGCCACATCCTCTCCAACAGTCTGTCTCCTGCTGTCGCATCCTCTCCAACAGTCTGCTTCCTGCTGCCACATCCTCTCCAACAGTCTGCTTCCTGCTGCCACATCCTCTCCAACAGTCTGTCTCCTGCTGTCACATCCTTTCCAACAGTCTGCTTCCTGCTGCCACATCCTCTCCAACAGTCTGTCTCCTGCTGTCACATCCTCTCCAACAGTCTGCTTCCTGCTGCCACATCCTCTCCAACAGTCTGCCTCCTGCTGTCACATCCTCTCCAACAGTCTGCTTCCTGCTGCCACATCCTCTCCAACAGTCTGTCTCCTGCTGTCACATCCTTTCCAACAGTCGGTCTCCTGCTGCCACACCCTCTCCAACAGGCGGCCTCCTGCTGCCACACCCTCTCCAACAGTCTGTCTCCTGCTGTCACATCCTCTCCAACAGTTTGTCTCCTGCTGTCACATCCTCTCCAACAGTCTGTCTCCTGCTGCCACACCCTCTCCAACATTCTGTCTCCTGCTGTCACATCCTCTCCAAGAGTCTGTCTCCTGCTGCCACATCCTCTCCAACAGTCTGTCTCCTGCTGCCACATCCTCTCCAACAGTCTGCCTCCTGCTGCCACATCCTCTCCAACAGTCTGTCTCCTGCTGTCACATCCTCTCCAACAGTCTGTCTCCTGCTGTCACATCCTCTCCAACAGTCTGTCTCCTGCTGTCACATCCTCTCCAACAGTCTGCTTCCTGCTGCCACATCCTCTCCAACAGTGCCTCCTGCTGTCACATCCTTTCCAACAGTCTGTCTCCTGCTGTCACATCCTCTCCAACAGTCTGCCTCCTGCTGTCACATCGTCTCCAACAGTCTGCCTCCTGCTGTCACATCCTCTCCAACAGTCTGTCTTCTGCTGTCACATCCTCTCCAACAGTCTGTCTCCTGCTGTCACATCCTTTCCAACATTCTGCTTCCTGCTGCCACATCCTCTCCAACAGTCTGTCTCCTGCTGTCACATCCTTTCCAACAGTCTGCTTCCTGCTGCCACATCCTCTCCAACAGTCTGTCTCCTGCTGTCACATCCTCTCCAACAGTCTGCTTCCTGCTGCCACATCCTCTCCAACAGTCTGCCTCCTGCTGTCACATCCTCTCCAACAGTCTGCATCCTGCTGCCACATCCTCTCCAACAGTCTGTCTCCTGCTGTCACATCCTTTCCAACAGTCGGTCTCCTGCTGCCACACCCTCTCCAACAGTCAGCCTCCTGCTGCCACACCCTCTCCAACAGTCTGTCTCCTGCTGTCACATCCTCTCCAACAGTTTGTCTCCTGCTGTCACATCCTCTCCAACAGTCTGTCTCCTGCTGCCACACCCTCTCCAACATTCTGTCTCCTGCTGTCACATCCTCTCCAACAGTCTGTCTCCTGCTGCCACATCCTCTCCAACAGTGTCTCCTGTTGCCACATCCTCTCCAACAGTCTGCCTCCTGCTGCCACATCCTCTCCAACAGTCTGTCTCCTGCTGTCACATCCTCTCCAACAGTCTGTCTCCTGCTGTCACATCCTCTCCAACAGTCTGTCTCCTGCTGTCACATCCTCTCCAACAGTCTGCTTCCTGCTGCCACATCCTCTCCAACAGTGCCTCTTGCTGTCACATCCTCTCCAACAGTCTGTCTCCTGCTGCCACATCCTCTCCAACATTCTGTCTCCTGCTGTCACATCCTCTCCAACAGTCTGCTTCCTGCTGCCACATCCTCTCCAACAGTCTGTCTCCTGCTGTCACATCCTCCAACAGTCTGCTTCCTGCTGCCACATCCTCTCCAACAGTCTGCCTCCTGCTGTCACATCCTCTTCAACAGTCGGTCTCCTGCTGTCACATCCTCTCCAAGAGTCTGCTTCCTGCTGCCACATCCTCTCCAACATTCTGTCTCCTGCTGTCACATCCTTTCCAACAGTATGCTTCCTGCTGCCACATCCTCTCCAACAGTCGGTCTCCTGCTGCCACATCCTCTCCAACATTCTGTCTCCTGCTGTCACATCCTCTCCAACAGTCTGCTTCCTGCTGCCATATCCTCTCCAACAGTCTGTCTCCTGCTGTCACATCCTTTCCAACAGTCTGCTTCCTGCTGCCACATCCTCTCCAACAGTGTCTCCTGCTGTCACATCCTCTCCAACATCCTCTCCAACAGTCTGCTTCCTGCTGCCACATCCTCTCCAACAGTCTGCCTCCTGCTGTCACATCCTCTTCAACAGTCGGTCTCCTGCTGCCACATCCTCTCCAACATTCTGTCTCCTGCTGTCACATCCTCTCCAACAGTCTGCTTCCTGCTGCCACATCCTCTCCAACAGTCTGTCTCCTGCTGCCACATCCTCTCCCAACAGTCTGCCTCCTGCTGCCACATCCTCTCCAACAGTCTGCCTCCTGCTGCCACATCCTCTCCAACAGTCTGTCTCCTGCTGTCACATCCTTTCCAACAGTCTGCTTCCTGCTGCCACATCCTCTCCAACAGTGTCTCCTGCTGTCACATCCTCTCCAACAGTCTGCTTCCTGCTGCCACATCCTCTCCAACAGTCTGCTTCCTGCTGCAACATCCTCTCCAACAGACTGCCTCCTGCTGTCACATCCTCTTCAACAGTCGGTCTCCTGCTGTCACATCCTCTCCAACAGTCTGCTTCCTGCTGCCACATCCTCTCCAACAGTCTGTCTCCTGCTGTCACATCCTCTCCAACAGTCTGCTTCCTGCTGCCACATCCTCTCCAACAGTCTGCCTCCTGCTGCCACATCCTCTCCAACATTCTGCCTCCTGCTGTCACATCCTCTCCAACAGTCTGCTTCCTGCTGCCACATCCTCTCCAACAGTTGGTCTCCTGCTGCCACATCCTCTCCAACATTCTGTCTCCTGCTGTCACATCCTCTCCAACAGTCTGCTTCCTGCTGCCACATCCTCTCCAACAGTCTGTCTCCTGCTGTCACATCCTTTCCAACATTCTGCTTCCTGCTGCCACATCCTCTCCAACAGTCTGTCTCCTGCTGTCACATCCTCTCCAACAGTCTGCTTCCTGCTGCCACATCCTCTCCAACAGTCTGCTTCCTGCTGCCACATCCTCTCCAACAGTCTGTCTCCTGCTGTCACATCCTTTCCAACAGTCTGCTTCCTGCTGCCACATCCTCTCCAACAGTCTGTCTCCTGCTGTCACATCCTCTCCAACAGTCTGCTTCCTGCTGCCACATCCTCTCCAACAGTCTGCCTCCTGCTGTCACATCCTCTCCAACAGTCTGCTTCCTGCTGCCACATCCTCTCCAACAGTCTGTCTCCTGCTGTCACATCCTTTCCAACAGTCGGTCTCCTGCTGCCACACCCTCTCCAACAGGCGGCCTCCTGCTGCCACACCCTCTCCAACAGTCTGTCTCCTGCTGTCACATCCTCTCCAACAGTTTGTCTCCTGCTGTCACATCCTCTCCAACAGTCTGTCTCCTGCTGCCACACCCTCTCCAACATTCTGTCTCCTGCTGTCACATCCTCTCCAACAGTCTGTCTCCTGCTGCCACATCCTCTCCAACAGTCCGTCTCCTGCTGCCACATCCTCTCCAACAGTCTGCCTCCTGCTGCCACATCCTCTCCAACAGTCTGTCTCCTGCTGTCACATCCTCTCCAACAGTCTGTCTCCTGCTGTCACATCCTCTCCAACAGTCTGTCTCCTGCTGTCACATCCTCTCCAACAGTCTGCTTCCTGCTGCCACATCCTCTCCAACAGTGCCTCCTGCTGTCACATCCTTTCCAACAGTCTGTCTCCTGCTGTCACATCCTCTCCAACAGTCTGCCTCCTGCTGTCACATCCTCTCCAACAGTCTGCCTCCTGCTGTCACATCCTCTCCAACAGTCTGTCTCCTGCTGTCACATCCTCTCCAACAGTCTGCCTCCTGCTGTCACATCCTCTCCAACAGTCTGTCTCCTGCTGTCACATCCTCTCCAACAGTCTGCCTCCTGCTGCCACATCCTCTCCAACAGTCTGTCTCCTGCTGTCACATCCTCTCCAACAGTCTGTCTCCTGCTGTCACATCCTCTCCAACAGTCTGCTTCCTGCTGCCACATCCTCTCCAACAGTGCCTCCTGCTGTCACATCCTCTCCAACAGTCTGTCTCCTGCTGCCACATCCTCTCCAACAGTGTCCCCTGCTGTCACATCCTCTCCAACAGTCTGCCTCCTGCTGTCACATCCTCTCCAACAGTCTGCCTCCTGCTGTCACATCCTCTCCAACAGTCTGCCTCCTGCTGTCACATCCTCTCCAACTGTCTGTCTCCTGCTGTCACATCCTCTCCAACAGTCTGTCTCCTGCTGCCACATCCTCTCCAACAGTCTGTCTCCTGCTGTCACATCCTCTCCAACAGTCTTCTTCCTGCTGCCACATCCTCTCCAACAGTCTGTCTCCTGCTGCCACATCCTATCCAACAGTCTGTCTCCTGCTGTCACATCCTCTCCAACAGTCTGCTTCCTGCTGCCACATCCTCTCCAACAGTCTGTCTCCTGCTGTCACATCCTTTCCAACAGTCTGTCTCCTGCTGTCACATCCTTTCCAACAGTCTGCTTCCTGCTGCCACATCCTCTCCAACAGTCTGCCTCCTGCTACCACATCCTCTCCAACATTCTGTCTCCTGCTATCACATCCTCTCCAACAGTCTGCTTCCTGCTGCCACATCCTCTCCAACAGTCTGTCTCCTGCTGTCACATCCTCCAACAGTCTGCTTCCTGCTGCCACATCCTCTCCAACAGTCTACCTCCTGCTGTCACATCCTCTTCAACAGTCGGCCTCCTGCTGCCACATCCTCTCCAACATTCTGTCTCCTGCTGTCACATCCTCTCCAACAGTCTGCATCCTGCTGCCACATCCTCTCCAACATTCTGTCTCCTGCTGTCACATCCTTTCCAACAGTCTGCTTCCTGCTGCCACATCCTCTCCAACAGTCGGTCTCCTTCTGCCACATCCTCTCCAACATTCTGTCTCCTGCTGTCACATCCTCTCCAACAGTCTGCTTCCTGCTGCCACATCCTCTCCAACAGTCTGTCTCCTGCTGTCACATCCTTTCCAACAGTCTGCTTCCTGCTGCCACATCCTCTCCAACAGTGTCTCCTGCTGTCACATCCTCTCCAACAGTCTGCTTCCTGCTGCCACATCCTCTCCAACAGTCTGTCTCCTGCTGCCAAATCCTCTCCAACAGTCTGTCTCCTGCTGTCACATCCTCTCCAACAGTCTGCTTCCTGCTGCCACATCCTCTCCAACAGTCGGCCTCCTGCTGCCACACCCTCTCCAACAGTCTGTCTCCTGCTGTCACATCCTCTCCAACAGTCTGTCTCCTGCTGCCACATCCTCTCCAACAGTCTGTCTCCTGCTGTCACATCCTTTCCAACAGTCTGCTTCCTGCTGCCACATCCTCTCCAACAGTCGGTCTCCTGCTGCCACATCCTCTCAAACATTCTGTCTCCTGCTGTCACATCCTCTCCAACAGTCTGTCTCCTGCTGTCATCCTCTCCAACAGTCTGTCTCCTGCTGCCACATCCTCTCCAACAGTCTGTCTCCTGCTGTCACATCCTCTCCAACAGTCTGTCTCCTGCTGTCACATCCTCTCCAACAGTCTGTCTCCTGCTGTCACATCCTCTCCAACAGTCTGCTTCCTGCTGCCACATCCTCTCCAACAGTGCCTCCTGCTGTCACATCCTTTCCAACAGTCTGTCTCCTGCTGTCACATCCTCTCCAACAGTCTGCCTCCTGCTGTCACATCGTCTCCAACAGTCTGCCTCCTGCTGTCACATCCTCTCCAACAGTCTGTCTCCTGCTGTCACATCCTCTCCAACAGTCTGTCTCCTGCTGTCACATCCTTTCCAACATTCTGCTTCCTGCTGCCACATCCTCTCCAACAGTCTGTCTCCTGCTGTCACATCCTTTCCAACAGTCTGCTTCCTGCTGCCACATCCTCTCCAACAGTCTGTCTCCTGCTGTCACATCCTCTCCAACAGTCTGCTTCCTGCTGCCACATCCTCTCCAACAGTCTGCCTCCTGCTGTCACATCCTCTCCAACAGTCTGCATCCTGCTGCCACATCCTCTCCAACAGTCTGTCTCCTGCTGTCACATCCTTTCCAACAGTCGGTCTCCTGCTGCCACACCCTCTCCAACAGTCGGCCTCCTGCTGCCACACCCTCTCCAACAGTCTGTCTCCTGCTGTCACATCCTCTCCAACAGTTTGTCTCCTGCTGTCACATCCTCTCCAACAGTCTGTCTCCTGCTGCCACACCCTCTCCAACATTCTGTCTCCTGCTGTCACATCCTCTCCAACAGTCTGTCTCCTGCTGCCACATCCTCTCCAACAGTGTCTCCTGTTGCCACATCCTCTCCAACAGTCTGCCTCCTGCTGCCACATCCTCTCCAACAGTCTGTCTCCTGCTGTCACATCCTCTCCAACAGTCTGTCTCCTGCTGTCACATCCTCTCCAACAGTCTGTCTCCTGCTGTCACATCCTCTCCAACAGTCTGCTTCCTGCTGCCACATCCTCTCCAACAGTGCCTCTTGCTGTCACATCCTCTCCAACAGTCTGTCTCCTGCTGCCACATCCTCTCCAACATTCTGTCTCCTGCTGTCACATCCTCTCCAACAGTCTGCTTCCTGCTGCCACATCCTCTCCAACAGTCTGTCTCCTGCTGTCACATCCTCCAACAGTCTGCTTCCTGCTGCCACATCCTCTCCAACAGTCTGCCTCCTGCTGTCACATCCTCTTCAACAGTCGGTCTCCTGCTGTCACATCCTCTCCAAGAGTCTGCTTCCTGCTGCCACATCCTCTCCAACATTCTGTCTCCTGCTGTCACATCCTTTCCAACAGTATGCTTCCTGCTGCCACATCCTCTCCAACAGTGTCTCCTGCTGTCACATCCTCTCCAACATCCTCTCCAACAGTCTGCTTCCTGCTGCCACATCCTCTCCAACAGTCTGCCTCCTGCTGTCACATCCTCTTCAACAGTCGGTCTCCTGCTGCCACATCCTCTCCAACATTCTGTCTCCTGCTGTCACATCCTCTCCAACAGTCTGCTTCCTTCTGCCACATCCTCTCCAACAGTCTGTCTCCTGCTGCCACATCCTCTCCCAACAGTCTGCCTCCTGCTGCCACATCCTCTCCAACAGTCTGCCTCTTGCTGCCACATCCTCTCCAACAGTCTGTCTCCTGCTGTCACATCCTTTCCAACAGTCTGCTTCCTGCTGCCACATCCTCTCCAACAGTGTCTCCTGCTGTCACATCCTCTCCAACAGTCTGCTTCCTGCTGCCACATCCTCTCCAACAGTCTGCTTCCTGCTGCAACATCCTCTCCAACAGTCTGCCTCCTGCTGTCACATCCTCTTCAACAGTCGGTCTCCTGCTGTCACATCCTCTCCAACAGTCTGCTTCCTGCTGCCACATCCTTTCCAACAGTCTGTCTCCTGCTGTCACATCCTCTCCAACAGTCTGCTTCCTGCTGCCACATCCTCTCCAACAGTCTGCCTCCTGCTGCCACATCCTCTCCAACATTCTGTCTCCTGCTGTCACATCCTCTCCAACAGTCTGCTTCCTGCTGCCACATCCTCTCCAACAGTTGGTCTCCTGCTGCCACATCCTCTCCAACATTCTGTCTCCTGCTGTCACATCCTCTCCAACAGTCTGCTTCCTGCTGCCACATCCTCTCCAACAGTCTGTCTCCTGCTGTCACATCCTTTCCAACAGTCTGCTTCCTGCTGCCACATCCTCTCCAACAGTCTGTCTCCTGCTGTCACATCCTCTCCAACAGTCTGCCTCCTGCTGCCACATCCTCTCCAACAGTCTGCCTCCTGCTGTCACATCCTTTCCAACATTCTGCTTCCTGCTGCCACATCCTCTCCAACAGTCTGTCTCCTGCTGTCACATCCTCTCCAACAGTCTGCTTCCTGCTGCCACATCCTCTCCAACAGTCTGCTTCCTGCTGCCACATCCTCTCCAACAGTCTGTCTCCTGCTGTCACATCCTTTCCAACAGTCTGCTTCCTGCTGCCACATCCTCTCCAACAGTCTGTCTCCTGCTGTCACATCCTCTCCAACAGTCTGCTTCCTGCTGCCACATCCTCTCCAACAGTCTGCCTCCTGCTGTCACATCCTCTCCAACAGTCTGCTTCCTGCTGCCACATCCTCTCCAACAGTCTGTCTCCTGCTGTCACATCCTTTCCAACAGTCGGTCTCCTGCTGCCACACCCTCTCCAACAGGCGGCCTCCTGCTGCCACACCCTCTCCAACAGTCTGTCTCCTGCTGTCACATCCTCTCCAACAGTTTGTCTCCTGCTGTCACATCCTCTCCAACAGTCTGTCTCCTGCTGCCACACCCTCTCCAACATTCTGTCTCCTGCTGTCACATCCTCTCCAACAGTCTGTCTCCTGCTGCCACATCCTCTCCAACAGTCCGTCTCCTGCTGCCACATCCTCTCCAACAGTCTGCCTCCTGCTGCCACATCCTCTCCAACAGTCTGTCTCCTGCTGTCACATCCTCTCCAACAGTCTGTCTCCTGCTGTCACATCCTCTCCAACAGTCTGTCTCCTGCTGTCACATCCTCTCCAACAGTCTGCTTCCTGCTGCCACATCCTCTCCAACAGTGCCTCCTGCTGTCACATCCTTTCCAACAGTCTGTCTCCTGCTGTCACATCCTCTCCAACAGTCTGCCTCCTGCTGTCACATCCTCTCCAACAGTCTGCCTCCTGCTGTCACATCCTCTCCAACAGTCTGTCTCCTGCTGTCACATCCTTTCCAACAGTCTGCTTCCTGCTGCCACATCCTCTCCAACAGTGTCTCCTGCTGTCACATCCTCTCCAACAGTCTGCTTCCTGCTGCCACATCCTCTCCAACAGTCTGTCTCCTGCTGCCAAATCCTCTCCAACAGTCTGTCTCCTGCTGTCACATCCTCTCCAACAGTCTGCTTCCTGCTGCCATATCCTCTCCAACAGTCGGCCTCCTGCTGCCACACCCTCTCCAACAGTCTGTCTCCTGCTGTCACATCCTCTCCAACAGTCTGCTTCCTGCTGCCACATCCTCTCCAACAGTCAGTCTCCTGCTGTCACATCCTTTCCAACAGTCTGCTTCCTGCTGCCACATCCTCTCCAACAGTCGGTCTCCTGCTGCCACATCCTCTCCAACATTCTGTCCCCTGCTGTCACATCCTCTCCAACAGTCTGCTTCCTGCTGCCACATCCTCTCCAACAGTCTGTCTCCTGCTGTCACATCCTTTCCAACATTCTGCTTCCTGCTGCCACATCCTCTCCAACAGTCTGTCTCCTGCTGTCACATCCTCTCCAACAGTCTGCTTCCTGCTGCCACATCCTCTCCAACAGTCTGCTTCCTGCTGCCACATCCTCTCCAACAGTCTGTCTCCTGCTGTCACATCCTTTCCAACAGTCTGCTTCCTGCTGCCACATCCTCTCCAACAGTCTGTCTCCTGCTGTCACATCCTCTCCAACAGTCTGCTTCCTGCTGCCACATCCTCTCCAACAGTCTGCCTCCTGCTGTCACATCCTCTCCAACAGTCTGCTTCCTGCTGCCACATCCTCTCCAACAGTCTGTCTCCTGCTGTCACATCCTTTCCAACAGTCGGTCTCCTGCTGCCACACCCTCTCCAACAGTCGGCCTCCTGCTGCCAAACCCTCTCCAACAGTCTGTCTCCTGCTGTCACATCCTCTCCAACAGTTTGTCTCCTGCTGTCACATCCTCTCCCACAGTCTGTCTCCTGCTGCCACACCCTCTCCAACATTCTGTCTCCTGCTGTCACATCCTCTCCAACAGTCTGTCTCCTGCTGCCACATCCTCTCCAACAGTCTGTCTCCTGCTGCCACATCCTCTCGAACAGTCTGCCTCCTGCTGCCACATCCTCTCCAACAGTCTGTCTCCTGCTGTCACATCCTCTCCAACAGTCTGTCTCCTGCTGTCACATCCTCTCCAACAGTCTGCTTCCTGCTGCCACATCCTCTCCAACAGTGCCTCCTGCTGTCACATCCTCTCCAACAGTCTGTCTCCTGCTGTCACATCCTCTCCAACAGTCTGTCTCCTGCTGTCACATCCTCTCCAACAGTCTGTCTCCTGCTGTCACATCCTCTCCAACAGTCTGCTTCCTGCTGCCACATCCTCTCCAACAGTGCCTCCTGCTGCCACATCCTCTCCAACAGTCTGTCTCCTGCTGTCACATCCTCTCCAACAGTCTGTCTCCTGCTGTCACATCCTCTCCAACAGTCTGCCTCCTGCTGTCACATCCTCTCCAACAGTCTGTCTCCTGCTGTCACATCCTCTCCAACAGTCTGTCTCCTGCTGTCACATCCTCTCCAACAGTCTGTCTCCTGCTGTCACATCCTCTCCAACAGTCTGCTTCCTGCTGCCACATCCTCTCCAACAGTGTCTCCTGCTGTCACATCCTCTCCAACAGTCTGCTTCCTGCTGCCACATCCTCTCCAACAGTGCCTCCTGCTGTCACATCCTCTCCAACAGTCTGTCTCCTGCTGTCACATCCTCTCCAACAGTCTGTCTCCTGCTGTCACATCCTCTCCAACAGTCTGTCTCCTGCTGTCACATCCTCTCCAACAGTCTGTCTCCTGCTGCCACATCCTCTCTAACAGTCTGCCTCCTGCTGCCACATCCTCTCCAACAGTCTGTCTCCTGCTGTCACATCCTCTCCAACAGTCTGTCTCCTGCTGTCACATCCTCTCCAACAGTCTGTCTCCTGCTGTCACATCCTCTCCAACAGTCTGCTTCCTGCTGCCACATCCTCTCCAACAGTGCCTCCTGCTGTCACATCCTCTCCAACAGTCTGTCTCCTGCTGCCACATCCTCTCCAACAGTCTGTCTCCTGCTGTCACATCCTCTCCAACAGTCTGCCTCCTGCTGTCACATCCTCTCCAACAGTCTGCCTCCTGCTGTCACATCCTCTCCAACAGTCTGCCTCCTGCTGTCACATCCTCTCCAACAGTCTGTCTCCTGCTGTCACATCCTCTCCAACAGTCTGCCTCCTGCTGCCACATCCTCTCCAACAGTCTGTCTCCTGCTGTCACATCCTCTCCAACAGTCTGTCTCCTGCTGTCACATCCTCTCCAACAGTCTGTCTCCTGCTGTCACATCCTCTCCAACAGTCTGCTTCCTGCTGCCACATCCTCTCCAACAGTGTCTCCTGCTGTCACATCCTCTCCAACAGTCTGCCTCCTGCTGTCACATCCTCTCCAACAGTCTGCCTCCTGCTGTCACATCCTCTCCAACAGTCTGCCTCCTGCTGTCACATCCTCTCCAACAGTCTGTCTCCTGCTGTCACATCCTCTCCAACAGTCTGTCTCCTGCTGTCACATCCTCTCCAACAGTCTGTCTCCTGCTGTCACATCCTTTCCAAAGTTCTGCTTCCTGCTGCCACATCCTTTCCAACAGTCTGCTTCCTGCTGCCACATCCTCTCCAACAGTCTGTCTCCTGCTGTCACATCCTCTCCAACAGTCTGCTTCCTGCTGCCACATCCTCTCCAACAGTCTGCCTCCTGCTGTCACTTCCTCTCCAACAGTGTGCTTCCTGCTGCCACATCCTCTCCAACAGTCTGTCTCCTGCTGTCACATCCTTTCCAACAGTCGGTCTCCTGCTGCCACACCCTCTCCAACAGTCGGCCTCCTGCTGCCACACCCTCTCCAACAGTCTGTCTCCTGCTGTCACATCCTCTCCAACAGTTTGTCTCCTGCTGTCACATCCTCTCCAACAGTCTGTCTCCTGCTGCCACACCCTCTCCAACATTCTGTCTCCTGCTGTCACATCCTCTCCAACAGTCTGTCTCCTGCTGCCACATCCTCTCCAACAGTGTCTCCTGCTGCCACGTCCTCTCCAACAGTCTGCCTCCTGCTGCCACATCCTCTCCAACAGTCTGTCTCCTGCTGCCACATCCTCTCCAACAGTCTGTCTCCTGCTGTCACATCCTCTCCAACAGTCTGTCTCCTGCTGTCACATCATCTCCAACAGTCTGCTTCCTGCTGCCACATCCTCTCCAACAGTGCCTCCTGCTGCCACATCCTCTCCAACATTCTGTCTCCTGCTGTCACATCCTCTCCAACAGTCTGCTTCCTGCTGCCACATCCTCTCCAACAGTCTGCCTCCTGCTGTCACATCCTCTTCAACAGTCGGTCTCCTGCTGCCACATCCTCTCCAATATTCTGTCTCCTGCTGTCACATCCTCTCCAACAGTCTGCTTCCTGCTGCCACATCCTCTCCAACATTCTGCCTCCTGCTGTCACATCCTTTCCAACAGTCTGCTTCCTGCCGCCACATCCTCTCCAACAGTCGGTCTCCTGCTGCCACATCCTCTCCAACATTCTGTCTCCTGCTGTCACATCCTCTCCAACAGTCTGCTTCCTGCTGCCACATCCTCTCCAACAGTCTGTCTCCTGCTGTCACATCCTTTCCAACAGTCTGCTTCCTGCTGCCACATCCTCTCCAACAGTCTGCCTCCTGCTGTCACATCCTCTCCAACAGTGTCTCCTGCTGTCACATCCTCTCCAACATCCTCTCCAACAGTCTGCTTCCTGCTGCCACATCCTCTCCAACAGTCTGCCTCCTGCTGTCACATCCTCTTCAACAGTCGGTCTCCTGCTGCCACATCCTCTCCAACATTCTGTCTCCTGCTGTCACATCCTCTCCAACAGTCTGCTTCCTGCTGCCACTTCCTCTCCAACAGTCTGTCTCCTGCTGCCACATCCTCTCCCAACAGTCTGCCTCCTGCTGCCACATCCTCTCCAACAGTCTGCCTCCTGCTGCCACATCCTCTCCAACAGTCTGTCTCCTGCTGTCACATCCTTTCCAACAGTCTGCTTCCTGCTGCCACATCCTCTCCAACAGTGTCTCCTGCTGTCACATCCTCTCCAACAGTCTGCTTCCTGCTGCCACATCCTCTCCAACAGTCTGCTTCCTGCTGCCACATCCTCTCCAACAGTCTGCCTCCTGCTGTCACATCCTCTTCAACAGTCGGTCTCCTGCTGCCACATCCTCTTCAACATTCTGTCTCCTGCTGTCACATCCTCTCCAACAGTCTGCTTCCTGCTGCCACATCCTCTCCAACAGTCTGTCTCCTGCTGCCACATCCTCTCCCAACAGTCTGCCTCCTGCTGCCACATCCTCTCCAACAGTCTGCCTCCTGCTGCCACATCCTCTCCAACATTCTGTCTCCTGCTGTCACATCCTCTCCAACAGTCTGCTTCCTGCTGCCACATCCTCTCCAACAGTGTCTCCTGCTGTCACATCATCTCCAACAGTCTGCTTCCTGCTGCCACATCCTCTCCAACAGTCTGTCTCCTGCTGCCACATCCTCTCCAACAGTCTGTCTCCTGCTGTCACATCCTCTCCAACAGTCTGCTTCCTGCTGCCACATCCTCTCCAACAGTCTGTCTCCTGCTGTCACATCCTCTCCAACAGTCTGCTTCCTGCTGCCACTTCCTCTCCAACAGTCTGTCTCCTGCTGCCACATCCTCTCCAACAGTCTGCCTCCTGCTGCCACATCCTCTCCAACATTCTGTCTCCTGCTGTCACATCCTCTCCAACAGTCTGCTTCCTGCTGCCACATCCTCTCCAACAGTGTCTCCTGCTGTCACATCATCTCCAACAGTCTGCTTCCTGCTGCCACATCCTCTCCAACAGTCTGTCTCCTGCTGCCACATCCTCTCCAACAGTCTGCCTCCTGCTGTCACATCCTCTTCAACAGTCGGTCTCCTGCTGCCACATCCTCTCCAACATTCTGTCTCCTGCTGTCACATCCTCTCCAACAGTCTGCTTCCTGCTGCCACTTCCTCTCCAACAGTCTGTCTCCTGCTGCCACATCCTCTCCCAACAGTCTGCCTCCTGCTGCCACATCCTCTCCAACAGTCTGCCTCCTGCTGCCACATCCTCTCCAACAGTCTGTCTCCTGCTGTCACATCCTTTCCAACAGTCTGCTTCCTGCTGCCACATCCTCTCCAACAGTGTCTCCTGCTGTCACATCCTCTCCAACAGTCTGCTTCCTGCTGCCACATCCTCTCCAACAGTCTGCTTCCTGCTGCCACATCCTCTCCAACAGTCTGCCTCCTGCTGTCACATCCTCTTCAACAGTCGGTCTCCTGCTGCCACATCCTCTCCAACATTCTGTCTCCTGCTGTCACATCCTCTCCAACAGTCTGCTTCCTGCTGCCACATCCTCTCCAACAGTCTGTCTCCTGCTGCCACATCCTCTCCCAACAGTCTGCCTCCTGCTGCCACATCCTCTCCAACAGTCTGCCTCCTGCTGCCACATCCTCTCCAACATTCTGTCTCCTGCTGTCACATCCTCTCCAACAGTCTGCTTCCTGCTGCCACATCCTCTCCAACAGTGTCTCCTGCTGTCACATCATCTCCAACAGTCTGCTTCCTGCTGCCACATCCTCTCCAACAGTCTGTCTCCTGCTGCCACATCCTCTCCAACAGTCTGTATCCTGCTGTCACATCCTCTCCAACAGTCTGCTTCCTGCTGCCACATCCTCTCCAACAGTCTGTCTCCTGCTGTCACATCCTCTCCAACAGTCTGTCTCCTGCTGTCACATCCTCTCCAACAGTCTGCTTCCTGCTGCCACATCCTCTCCAACAGTCTGTCTCCTGCTGTCACATCCTCTCCAACAGTCTGTCTCCTGCTGTCACATCCTCTCCAACAGTCTGTCTCCTGCTGTCACATCCTCTCCAACAGTCTGCTTCCTGCTGCCACATCCTCTCCAACAGTGCCTCCTGCTGTCACATCCTTTCCAACAGTCTGCTTCCTGCTGCCACATCCTCTCCAACAGTCTGTCCCCTGCTGCCACATCCTCTCCAACAGTCTGTCTCCTGCTGTCACATCCTCTCCAACAGTCTACCTCCTGCTGTCACATCCTCTCCAACAGTCTGCCTCCTGCTGTCACATCCTCTCCAACAGTCTGTCTCCTGCTGTCACATCCTCTCCAACAGTCTGCCTCCTGCTGCCACATCCTCTCCAACAGTCTGTCTCCTGCTGTCACATCCTCTCCAACAGTCTGTCTCCTGCTGTCACATCCTCTCCAACAGTCTGTCTCCTGCTGTCACATCCTCTCCAACAGTCTGCTTCCTGCTGCCACATCCTCTCCAACAGTGTCTCCTGCTGTCACATCCTCTCCAACAGTCTGCCTCCTGCTGTCACATCCTCTCCAACAGTCTGCCTCCTGCTGTCACATCCTCTCCAACAGTCTGTCTCCTGCTGTCACATCCTCTCCAACAGTCTGTCTCCTGCTGTCACATCCTTTCCAACATTCTGCTTCCTGCTGCCACATCCTCTCCAACAGTCTGTCTCCTGCTGTCACATCCTTTCCAACAGTCTGCTTACTGCTGCGACATCCTCTCCAACAGTCTGTCTCCTGCTGTCACATCCTCTCCAACAGTCTGCTTCCTGCTGCCACATCCTCTACAACAGTCTGCCTCCTACTGTCACATCCTCTCCAACAGTGTGCTTCCTGCTGCCACATCCTCTCCAACAGTCTGTCTCCTGCTGTCACATCCTTTCCAACAGTCGGTCTCCTGCTGCCACACCCTCTCCAACAGTCGGCCTCCTGCTGCCACACCCTCTCCAACAGTCTGTCTCCTGCTGTCACATCCTCTCCAACAGTTTGTCTCATGCTGTCACATCCTCTCCAACAGTCTGTCTCCTGCTGCCACACCCTCTCCAACATTCTGTCTCCTGCTGTCACATCCTCTCCAACAGTCTGTCTCCTGCTGCCACATCCTCTCCAACAGTGTCTCCTGCTGCCACGTCCTCTCCAACAGTCTGCCTCCTGCTGCCACATCCTCTCCAACAGTCTGTCTCCTGCTGTCACATCCTCTCCAACAGTCTGTCTCCTGCTGTCACATCCTCTCCAACAGTCTGCCTCCTGCTGCCACATCCTCTCCAACAGTCTGTCTCCTGCTGTCACATCCTCTCCAACAGTCTGTCTCCTGCTGTCACATCCTCTCCAACAGTCTGTCTCCTGCTGTCACATCCTCTCCAACAGTCTGCTTCCTGCTGCCACATCCTCTCCAACAGTGTCTCCTGCTGTCACATCCTCTCCAACAGTCTGCCTCCTGCTGTCACATCCTCTCCAACAGTCTGCCTCCTGCTGTCACATCCTCTCCAACAGTCTGCCTCCTGCTGTCACATCCTCTCCAACAGTCTGTCTCCTGCTGTCACATCCTCTCCAACAGTCTGTCTCCTGCTGCCACATCCTCTCCAACAGTCTGTCTCCTGCTGTCACATCCTTTCCAACAGTCTGCTTCCTGCTGCCACATCCTCTCCAACAGTCTGTCTCCTGCTGTCACATCCTCTCCAACAGTCTGCTTCCTGCTGCCACATCCTCTCCAACAGTCTGCCTCCTGCTGTCACATCCTCTCCAACAGTGTGCTTCCTGCTGCCACATCCTCTCCAACAGTCTGTCTCCTGCTGTCACATCCTTTCCAACAGTCGGTCTCCTGCTGCCACACCCTCTCCAACAGTCGGCCTCCTGCTGCCACACCCTCTCCAACAGTGTCTCCTGCTGTCACATCCTCTCCAACAGTTTGTCTCCTGCTGTCACATCCTCTCCAACAGTCTGTCTCCTGCTGCCACACCCTCTCCAACATTCCGTCTCCTGCTGTCACATCCTCTCCAACAGTCTGTCTCCTGCTGCCACATCCTCTCCAACAGTGTCTCCTGCTGCCACGTCCTCTCCAACAGTCTGTCTCCTGCTGTCACATCCTCTCCAACAGTCTGTCTCCTGCTGTCACATCATCTCCAACAGTCTGCTTCCTGCTGCCACATCCTCTCCAACAGTGCCTCCTGCTGTCACATCCTCTCCAACAGTCTGTCTCCTGCTGCCACATCCTCTCCAACATTCTGTCTCCTGCTGTCACATCCTCTCCAACAGTCTGCTTCCTGCTGCCACATCCTCTCCAACAGTCTGTCTCCTGCTGTCACATCCTCCAACAGTCTGCTTCCTGCTGCCACATCCTCTCCAACAGTCTGCCTCCTGCTGTCACATCCTCTTCAACAGTCGGTCTCCTGCTGCCACATCCTCTCCAATATTCTGTCTCCTGCTGTCACACCCTCTCCAACAGTCTGCTTCCTGCTGCCACATCCTCTCCAACATTCTGTCTCCTGCTGTCACATCCTTTCCAACAGTCTGCTTCCTGCCGCCACATCCTCTCCAACAGTCGGTCTCCTGCTGCCACATCCTCTCCAACATTCTGTCTCCTGCTGTCACATCCTCTCCAACAGTCTGCTTCCTGCTGCCACATCCTCTCCAACAGTCTGTCTCCTGCTGTCACATCCTTTCCAACAGTCTGCTTCCTGCTGCCACATCCTCTCCAACAGTGTCTCCTGCTGTCACATCCTCTCCAACATCCTCTCCAACAGTCTGCTTCCTGCTGCCACATCCTCTCCAACAGTCTGCCTCCTGCTGTCACATCCTCTTCAACAGTCGGTCTCCTGCTGCCACATCCTCTCCAACATTCTGTCTCCTGCTGTCACATCCTCTCCAACAGTCTGCTTCCTGCTGCCACTTCCTCTCCAACAGTCTGTCTCCTGCTGCCACATCCTCTCCCAACAGTCTGCCTCCTGCTGCCACATCCTCTCCAACAGTCTGCCTCCTGCTGCCACATCCTCTCCAACAGTCTGTCTCCTGCTGTCACATCCTTTCCAACAGTCTGCTTCCTGCTGCCACATCCTCTCCAACAGTGTCTCCTGCTGTCACATCCTCTCCAACAGTCTGCTTCCTGCTGCCACATCCTCTCCAACAGTCTGCTTCCTGCTGCCACATCCTCTCCAACAGTCTGCCTCCTGCTGTCACATCCTCTTCAACAGTCGGTCTCCTGCTGCCACATCCTCTCCAACATTCTGTCTCCTGCTGTCACATCCTCTCCAACAGTCTGCTTCCTGCTGCCACATCCTCTCCAACAGTCTGTCTCCTGCTGCCACATCCTCTCCCAACAGTCTGCCTCCTGCTGCCACATCCTCTCCAACAGTCTGCCTCCTGCTGCCACATCCTCTCCAACATTCTGTCTCCTGCTGTCACATCCTCTCCAACAGTCTGCTTCCTGCTGCCACATCCTCTCCAACAGTGTCTCCTGCTGTCACATCCTCTCCAACAGTCTGCTTCCTGCTGCCACATCCTCTCCAACAGTCTGTCTCCTGCTGCCACATCCTCTCCAACAGTCTGTCTCCTGCTGTCACATCCTCTCCAACAGTCTGCTTCCTGCTGCCACATCCTCTCCAACAGTCTGTCTCCTGCTGTCACATCCTCTCCAACAGTCTGTCTCCTGCTGTCACATCCTCTCCAACAGTCTGCTTCCTGCTGCCACATCCTCTCCAACAGTCTGTCTCCTGCTGTCACATCCTCTCCAACAGTCTGTCTCCTGCTGTCACATCCTCTCCAACAGTCTGTCTCCTGCTGTCACATCCTCTCCAACAGTCTGCTTCCTGCTGCCACATCCTCTCCAACAGTGCCTCCTGCTGTCACATCCTCTCCAACAGTCTGTCTCCTGCTGCCACATCCTCTCCAACATTCTGTCTCCTGCTGTCACATCCTCTCCAACAGTCTGCTTCCTGCTGCCACATCCTCTCCAACAGTCTGTCTCCTGCTGTCACATCCTCCAACAGTCTGCTTCCTGCTGCCACATCCTCTCCAACAGTCTGCCTCCTGCTGTCACATCCTCTCCAACAGTCTGTCTCCTGCTGTCACATCCTCTCCAACAGTCTGTCTCCTGCTGTCACATCCTTTCCAACATTCTGCTTCCTGCTGCCACATCCTCTCCAACAGTCTGTCTCCTGCTGTCACATCCTTTCCAACAGTCTGCTTCCTGCTGCGACATCCTCTCCAACAGTCTGTCTCCTGCTGTCACATCCTCTCCAACAGTCTGCTTCCTGCTGCCACATCCTCTCCAACAGTCTGCCTCCTGCTGTCACATTCTCTCCAACAGTGTGCCTCCTGCTGCCACATCCTCTCCAACAGTCTGTCTCCTGCTGTCACATCCTTTCCAACAGTCGGTCTCCTGCTGCCACACCCTCTCCAACAGTCGGCCTCCTGCTGCCACACCCTCTCCAACAGTCTGTCTCCTGCTGTCACATCCTCTCCAACAGTTTGTCTCCTGCTGTCACATCCTCTCCAACAGTCTGTCTCCTGCTGCCACACCCTCTCCAACATTCTGTCTCCTGCTGTCACATCCTCTCCAACAGTCTGTCTCCTGCTGCCACATCCTCTCCAACAGTGTCTCCTGCTGCCACGTCCTCTCCAACAGTCTGCCTCCTGCTGCCACATCCTCTCCAACAGTCTGTCTCCTGCTGTCACATCCTCTCCAACAGTCTGTCTCCTGCTGTCACATCCTCTCCAACAGTCTGCCTCCTGCTGTCACATCCTCTCCAACAGTCTGTCTCCTGCTGTCACATCCTCTCCAACAGTCTGCCTCCTGCTGTCACATCCTCTCCAACAGTCTGTCTCCTGCTGTCACATCCTCTCCAACAGTCTGCCTCCTGCTGCCACATCCTCTCCAACAGTCTGTCTCCTGCTGTCACATCCTCTCCAACAGTCTGTCTCCTGCTGTCACATCCTCTCCAACAGTCTGTCTCCTGCTGTCACATCCTCTCCAACAGTCTGCTTCCTGCTGCCACATCCTCTCCAACAGTGTCTCCTGCTGTCACATCCTCTCCAACAGTCTGCCTCCTGCTGTCACATCCTCTCCAACAGTCTGCCTCCTGCTGTCACATCCTCTCCAACAGTCTGCCTCCTGCTGTCAAATCCTCTCCAACAGTCTGTCTCCTGCTGTCACATCCTCTCCAACAGTCTGTCTCCTGCTGCCACATCCTCTCCAACAGTCTGTCTCCTGCTGTCACATCCTTTCCAACAGTCTGCTTCCTGCTGCCACATCCTCTCCAACAGTCTGTCTCCTGCTGTCACATCCTCTCCAACAGTCTGCTTCCTGCTGCCACATCCTCTCCAACAGTCTGCCTCCTGCTGTCACATCCTCTCCAACAGTGTGCTTCCTGCTGCCACATCCTCTCCAACAGTCTGTCTCCTGCTGTCACATCCTTTCCAACAGTCGGTCTCCTGCTGCCACACCCTCTCCAACAGTCGGCCTCCTGCTGCCACACCCTCTCCAACAGTCTGTCTCCTGCTGTCACATCCTCTCCAACAGTTTGTCTCCTGCTGTCACATCCTCTCCAACAGTCTGTCTCCTGCTGCCACACCCTCTCCAACATTCTGTCTCCTGCTGTCACATCCTCTCCAACAGTCTGTCTCCTGCTGCCACATCCTCTCCAACAGTGTCTCCTGCTGCCACGTCCTCTCCAACAGTCTGCCTCCTGCTGCCACATCCTCTCCAACAGTCTGTCTCCTGCTGTCACATCCTCTCCAACAGTCTGTCTCCTGCTGTCACATCATCTCCAACAGTCTGCTTCCTGCTGCCACATCCTCTCCAACAGTGCCTCCTGCTGTCACATCCTCTCCAACAGTCTGTCTCCTGCTGCCACATCCTCTCCAACATTCTGTCTCCTGCTGTCACATCCTCTCCAACAGTCTGCTTCCTGCTGCCACATCCTCTCCAACAGTCTGTCTCCTGCTGTCACATCCTCCAACAGTCTGCTTCCTGCTGCCAGATCCTCTCCAACAGTCTGCCTCCTGCTGTCACATCCTCTTGAACAGTCGGTCTCCTGCTGCCACATCCTCTCCAATATTCTGTCTCCTGCTGTCACACCCTCTCCAACAGTCTGCTTCCTGCTGCCACATCCTCTCCAACATTCTGTCTCCTGCTGTCACATCCTTTCCAACAGTCTGCTTCCTGCCGCCACATCCTCTCCAACAGTCGGTCTCCTGCTGCCACATCCTCTCCAACATTCTGTCTCCTGCTGTCACATCCTCTCCAACAGTCTGCTTCCTGCTGCCACATCCTCTCCAACAGTCTGTCTCCTGCTGTCACATCCTTTCCAACAGTCTGCTTCCTGCTGCCACATCCTCTCCAACAGTGTCTCCTGCTGTCACATCCTCTCCAACATCCTCTCCAACAGTCTGCTTCCTGCTGCCACATCCTCTCCAACAGTCTGCCTCCTGCTGTCACATCCTCTTCAACAGTCGGTCTCCTGCTGCCACATCCTCTCCAACATTCTGTCTCCTGCTGTCACATCCTCTCCAACAGTCTGCTTCCTGCTGCCACTTCCTCTCCAACAGTCTTTCTCCTGCTGCCACATCCTCTCCCAACAGTCTGCCTCCTGCTGCCACATCCTCTCCAACAGTCTGCCTCCTGCTGCCACATCCTCTCCAACAGTCTGTCTCCTGCTGTCACATCCTTTCCAACAGTCTGCTTCCTGCTGCCACATCCTCTCCAACAGTGTCTCCTGCTGTCACATCCTCTCCAACAGTCTGCTTCCTGCTGCCACATCCTCTCCAACAGTCTGCTTCCTGCTGCCACATCCTCTCCAACAGTCTGCCTCCTGCTGTCACATCCTCTTCAACAGTCGGTCTCCTGCTGCCACATCCTCTCCAACATTCTGTCTCCTGCTGTCACATCCTCTCCAACAGTCTGCTTCCTGCTGCCACATCCTCTCCAACAGTCTGTCTCCTGCTGCCACATCCTCTCCCAACAGTCTGCCTCCTGCTGCCACATCCTCTCCAACAGTCTGCCTCCTGCTGCCACATCCTCTCCAACATTCTGTCTCCTGCTGTCACATCCTCTCCAACAGTCTGCTTCCTGCTGCCACATCCTCTCCAACAGTGTCTCCTGCTGTCACATCCTCTCCAACAGTCTGCTTCCTGCTGCCACATCCTCTCCAACAGTCTGTCTCCTGCTGCCACATCCTCTCCAACAGTCTGTCTCCTGCTGTCACATCCTCTCCAACAGTCTGCTTCCTGCTGCCACATCCTCTCCAACAGTCTGTCTCCTGCTGTCACATCCTCTCCAACAGTCTGTCTCCTGCTGTCACATCCTCTCCAACAGTCTGCTTCCTGCTGCCACATCCTCTCCAACAGTCTGTCTCCTGCTGTCACATCCTCTCCAACAGTCTGTCTCCTGCTGTCACATCCTCTCCAACAGTCTGTCTCCTGCTGTCACATCCTCTCCAACAGTCTGCTTCCTGCTGCCACATCCTCTCCAACAGTGCCTCCTGCTGTCACATCCTCTCCAACAGTCTGTCTCCTGCTGCCACATCCTCTCCAACATTCTGTCTCCTGCTGTCACATCCTCTCCAACAGTCTGCTTCCTGCTGCCACATCCTCTCCAACAGTCTGTCTCCTGCTGTCACATCCTCCAACAGTCTGCTTCCTGCTGCCACATCCTCTCCAACAGTCTGTCTCCTGCTGCCACATCCTCTCCAACATTCTGTCTCCTGCTGTCACATCCTCTCCAACAGTCTGCTTCCTGCTGCCACATCCTCTCCAACAGTCTGTCTCCTGCTGTCACATCCTCTCCAACAGTCTGCCTCCTGCTGTCACATCCTCTCCAACAGTCTGTCTCCTGCTGTCACATCCTCTCCAACAGTCTGCCTCCTGCTGTCACATCCTCTCCAACAGTCTGTCTCCTGCTGTCACATCCTCTCCAACAGTCTGCCTCCTGCTGCCACATCCTCTCCAACAGTCTGTCTCCTGCTGTCACATCCTCTCCAACAGTCTGTCTCCTGCTGTCACATCCTCTCCAACAGTCTGTCTCCTGCTGTCACATCCTCTCCAACAGTCTGCTTCCTGCTGCCACATCCTCTCCAACAGTGTATCCTGCTGTCACATCCTCTCCAACAGTCTGCCTCCTGCTGTCACATCCTCTCCAACAGTCTGCCTCCTGCTGTCACATCCTCTCCAACAGTCTGTCTCCTGCTGTCACATCCTCTCCAACAGTCTGTCTCCTGCTGTCACATCCTTTCCAACATTCTGCTTCCTGCTGCCACATCCTCTCCAACAGTCCGTCTCCTGCTGTCACATCCTTTCCAACAGTCTGCTTCCTGCTGCGACATCCTCTCCAACAGTCTGTCTCCTGCTGTCACATCCTCTCCAACAGTCTGCTTCCTGCTGCCACATCCTCTCCAACAGTCTGCCTCCTGCTGTCACATCCTCTCCAACAGTGTGCTTCCTGCTGCCACATCCTCTCCAACAGTCTGTCTCCTGCTGTCACATCCTTTCCAACAGTCGGTCTCCTGCTGCCACACCCTCTCCAACAGTCGGCCTCCTGCTGCCACACCCTCTCCAACAGTCTGTCTCCTGCTGTCACAACCTCTCCAACAGTTTGTCTCCTGCTGTCACATCCTCTACAACAGTCTGTCTCCTGCTGCCACACCCTCTCCAACATTCGGTCTCCTGCTGTCACATCCTCTCCAACAGTCTGTCTCCTGCTGCCACATCCTCTCCAACAGTGTCTCCTGCTGCCACGTCCTCTCCAACAGTCTGCCTCCTGCTGCCACATCCTCTCCAACAGTCTGTCTCCTGCTGTCACATCCTCTCCAACAGTCTGTCTCCTGCTGTCACATCCTCTCCAACAGTCTGTCTCCTGCTGTCACATCCTCTCCAACAGTCTGTCTCCTGCTGTCACATCCTCCAACAGTCTGCTTCCTGCTGCCACATCCTCTCCAACAGTCTGCCTCCTGCTGTCACATCCTCTTCAACAGTCGGTCTCCTGCTGCCACATCCTCTCCAATATTCTGTCTCCTGCTGTCACATCCTCTCCAACAGTCTGCTTCCTGCTGCCACATCCTCTCCAACATTCTGTCTCCTGCTGTCACATCCTTTCCAACAGTCTGCTTCCTGCTGCCACATCCTCTCCAACAGTCGGTCTCCTGCTGCCACATCCTCTCCAACATTCTGTCTCCTGCTGTCACATCCTCTCCAACAGTCTGCTTCCTGCTGCCACATCCTCTCCAACAGTCTGTCTCCTGCTGTCACATCCTTTCCAACAGTCTGCTTCCTGCTGCCACATCCTCTCCAACAGTGTCTCCTGCTGTCACATCCTCTCCAACATCCTCTCCAACAGTCTGCTTCCTGCTGCCACATCCTCTCCAACAGTCTGCCTCCTGCTGTCACATCCTCTTCAACAGTCGGTCTCCTGCTGCCACATCCTCTCCAACATTCTGTCTCCTGCTGTCACATCCTCTCCAACAGTCTGCTTCCTGCTGTCACATCCTCTCCAACAGTCTGTCTCCTGCTGCCACATCCTCTCCCAACAGTCTGCCTCCTGCTGCCACATCCTCTCCAACAGTCTGCCTCCTGCTGCCACATCCTCTCCAACAGTCTGTCTCCTGCTGTCACATCCTTTCCAACAGTCTGCTTCCTGCTGCCACATCCTCTCCAACAGTGTCTCCTGCTGTCACATCCTCTCCAACAGTCTGCTTCCTGCTGCCACATCCTCTCCAACAGTCTGCTTCCTGCTGCCACATCCTCTCCAACAGTCTGCCTCCTGCTGTCACATCCTCTTCAACAGTCGGTCTCCTGCTGCCACATCCTCTCCAACATTCTGTCTCCTGCTGTCACATCCTCTCCAACAGTCTGCTTCCTGCTGCCACATCCTCTCCAACAGTCTGTCTCCTGCTGCCACATCCTCTCCCAACAGTCTGCCTCCTGCTGCCACATCCTCTCCAACAGTCTGCCTCCTGCTGCCACATCCTCTCCAACATTCTGTCTCCTGCTGTCACATCCTCTCCAACAGTCTGCTTCCTGCTGCCACATCCTCTCCAACAGTGTCTCCTGCTGTCACATCCTCTCCAACAGTCTGCTTCCTGCTGCCACATCCTCTCCAACAGTCTGTCTCCTGCTGCCACATCCTCTCCAACAGTCTGTCTCCTGCTGTCACATCCTCTCCAACAGTCTGCTTCCTGCTGCCACATCCTCTCCAACAGTCTGTCTCCTGCTGTCACATCCTCTCCAACAGTCTGTCTCCTGCTGTCACATCCTCTCCAACAGTCTGCTTCCTGCTGCCACATCCTCTCCAACAGTCTGTCTCCTGCTGTCACATCCTCTCCAACAGTCTGTCTCCTGCTGTCACATCCTCTCCAACAGTCTGTCTCCTGCTGTCACATCCTCTCCAACAGTCTGCTTCCTGCTGCCACATCCTCTCCAACAGTGCCTCCTGCTGTCACATCCTCTCCAACAGTCTGTCTCCTGCTGCCACATCCTCTCCAACATTCTGTCTCCTGCTGTCACATCCTCTCCAACAGTCTGCTTCCTGCTGCCACATCCTCTCCAACAGTCTGTCTCCTGCTGTCACATCCTCCAACAGTCTGCTTCCTGCTGCCACATCCTCTCCAACAGTCTGCCTCCTGCTGTCACATCCTCTTCAACAGTCGGTCTCCTGCTGCAACATCCTCTCCAATATTCTGTCTCCTGCTGTCACATCCTCTCCAACAGTCTGCTTCCTGCTGCCACATCCTCTCCAACATTCTGTCTCCTGCTGTCACATCCTTTCCAACAGTCTGCTTCCTGCTGCCACATCCTCTACAACAGTCGGTCTCCTGATGCCACATCCTCTCCAACAGTCTGCTTCCTGCTGCCACATCCTCTCCAACAGTCTGTCTCCTGCTGTCACATCCTTTCCAACAGTCTGCTTCCTGCTGCCACATCCTCTCCAACAGTGTCTCCTGCTGTCACATCCTCTCAAACAGTCTGCTTCCTGCTGCCACATCCTCTCCAACAGTCTGCTTCCTGCTGCCACATCCTCTCCAACAGTCTGCCTCCTGCTGCCACACCATCTCCAACAGTCTGTCTCCTGCTGCCACATCCTCTCCCAACAGTCTGCCTCCTGCTGCCACATCCTCTCCAACAGTCTGCCTCCTGCTGCCACATCCTCTCCAACAGTCTGTCTCCTGCTGTCACATCCTTTCCAACAGTCTGCTTCCTGCTGCCACATCCTCTCCAACAGTGTCTCCTGCTGTCACATCCTCTCCAACAGTCTGCTTCCTGCTGCCACATCCTCTCCAACAGTCTGCTTCCTGCTGCCACATCCTCTCCAACAGTCTGTCTCCTGCTGCCACATCCTCTCCAATAGTCTGTCTCCTGCTGTCACATCCTCCAACAGTCTGCTTCCTGCTGCCACATCCTCTCCAACAGTCTGCCTCCTGCTGTCACATCCTCTTCAACAGTCGGTCTCCTGCTGCAACATCCTCTCCAATATTCTGTCTCCTGCTGTCACATCCTCTCCAACAGTCTGCTTCCTGCTGCCACATCCTCTCCAACATTCTGTCTCCTGCTGTCACATCCTTTCCAACAGTCTGCTTCCTGCTGCCACATCCTCTCCAACAGTCGGGCTCCTGCTGCCACATCCTCTCCAACATTCTGTCTCCTGCTGTCACATCCTCTCCAACAGTCTGCTTCCTGCTGTCACATCCTCTCAAACAGTCTGCTTCCTGCTGCCACATCCTCTCCAACAGTCTGCTTCCTGCTGCCACATCCTCTCCAACAGTCTGCCTCCTGCTGTCACATCCTCTTCAACAGTCGGTCTCCTGCTGCCACATCCTCTCCAACATTCTGTCTCCTGCTGTCACATCCTCTCCAACAGTCTGCTTCCTGCTGCCACATCCTCTCCAACAGTCTGTCTCCTGCTGCCACATCCTCTCCCAACAGTCTGCCTCCTGCTGCCACATCCTCTCCAACAGTCTGCCTCCTGCTGCCACATCCTCTCCAACAGTCTGTCTCCTGCTGTCACATCCTTTCCAACAGTCTGCTTCCTGCTGCCACATCCTCTCCAACAGTGTCTCCTGCTGTCACATCCTCTCCAACAGTCTGCTTCCTGCTGCCACATCCTCTCCAACAGTCTGCTTCCTGCTGCCACATCCTCTCCAACAGTCTGCCTCCTGCTGTCACATCCTCTTCAACAGTCGGTCTCCTGCTGCCACATCCTCTCCAACATTCTGTCTCCTGCTGTCACATCCTCTCCAACAGTCTGCTTCCTGCTGCCACATCCTCTCCAACAGTCTGTCTCCTGCTGCCACATCCTCTCCCAACAGTCTGCCTCCTGTTGCCACATCCTCTCCAACAGTCTGCCTCCTGCTGCCACATCCTCTCCAACATTCTGTCTCCTGCTGTCACATCCTCTCCAACAGTCTGCTTCCTGCTGCCACATCCTCTCCAACAGTGTCTCCTGCTGTCACATCCTCTCCAACAGTCTGCTTCCTGCTGCCACATCCTCTCCAACAGTCTGTCTCCTGCTGCCACATCCTCTCCAACAGTCTGTCTCCTGCTGTCACATCCTTTCCAACAGTCTGCTTCCTGCTGCCACATCCTCTCCAACAGTGTCTCCTGCTGTCACATCCTCTCCAACAGTCTGCTTCCTGCTGCCACATCCTCTCCAACAGTCTGCTTCCTGCTGCCACATCCTCTCCAACAGTCTGCCTCCTGCTGTCACATCCTCTTCAACAGTCGGTCTCCTGCTGCCACATCCTCTCCAACATTCTGTCTCCTGCTGTCACATCCTCTCCAACAGTCTGCTTCCTGCTGCCACATCCTCTCCAACAGTCTGCCTCCTGCTGTCACATCCTCTTCAACAGTCGGTCTCCTGCTGCAACATCCTCTCCAATATTCTGTCTCCTGCTGTCACATCCTCTCCAACAGTCTGCTTCCTGCTGCCACATCCTCTCCAACATTCTGTCTCCTGCTGTCACATCCTTTCCAACAGTCTGCTTCCTGCTGCCACATCCTCTACAACAGTCGGTCTCCTGATGCCACATCCTCTCCAACAGTCTGCTTCCTGCTGCCACATCCTCTCCAACAGTCTGTCTCCTGCTGTCACATCCTTTCCAACAGTCTGCTTCCTGCTGCCACATCCTCTCCAACAGTGTCTCCTGCTGTCACATCCTCTCAAACAGTCTGCTTCCTGCTGCCACATCCTCTCCAACAGTCTGCTTCCTGCTGCCACATCCTCTCCAACAGTCTGCCTCCTGCTGCCACACCATCTCCAACAGTCTGTCTCCTGCTGCCACATCCTCTCCCAACAGTCTGCCTCCTGCTGCCACATCCTCTCCAACAGTCTGCCTCCTGCTGCCACATCCTCTCCAACAGTCTGTCTCCTGCTGTCACATCCTTTCCAACAGTCTGCTTCCTGCTGCCACATCCTCTCCAACAGTGTCTCCTGCTGTCACATCCTCTCCAACAGTCTGCTTCCTGCTGCCACATCCTCTCCAACAGTCTGCTTCCTGCTGCCACATCCTCTCCAACAGTCTGTCTCCTGCTGCCACATCCTCTCCAATAGTCTGTCTCCTGCTGTCACATCCTCCAACAGTCTGCTTCCTGCTGCCACATCCTCTCCAACAGTCTGCCTCCTGCTGTCACATCCTCTTCAACAGTCGGTCTCCTGCTGCAACATCCTCTCCAATATTCTGTCTCCTGCTGTCACATCCTCTCCAACAGTCTGCTTCCTGCTGCCACATCCTCTCCAACATTCTGTCTCCTGCTGTCACATCCTTTCCAACAGTCTGCTTCCTGCTGCCACATCCTCTCCAACAGTCGGGCTCCTGCTGCCACATCCTCTCCAACATTCTGTCTCCTGCTGTCACATCCTCTCCAACAGTCTGCTTCCTGCTGTCACATCCTCTCAAACAGTCTGCTTCCTGCTGCCACATCCTCTCCAACAGTCTGCTTCCTGCTGCCACATCCTCTCCAACAGTCTGCCTCCTGCTGTCACATCCTCTTCAACAGTCGGTCTCCTGCTGCCACATCCTCTCCAACAGTGTCTCCTGCTGTCACATCCTCTCCAACAGTCTGCTTCCTGCTGCCACATCCTCTCCAACAGTCTGCTTCCTGCTGCCACATCCTCTCCAACAGTCTGCCTCCTGCTGTCACATCCTCTTCAACAGTCGGTCTCCTGCTGCCACATCCTCTCCAACATTCTGTCTCCTGCTGTCACATCCTCTCCAACAGTCTGCTTCCTGCTGCCACATCCTCTCCAACAGTCTGTCTCCTGCTGCCACATCCTCTCCCAACAGTCTGCCTCCTGTTGCCACATCCTCTCCAACAGTCTGCCTCCTGCTGCCACATCCTCTCCAACATTCTGTCTCCTGCTGTCACATCCTCTCCAACAGTCTGCTTCCTGCTGCCACATCCTCTCCAACAGTGTCTCCTGCTGTCACATCCTCTCCAACAGTCTGCTTCCTGCTGCCACATCCTCTCCAACAGTCTGTCTCCTGCTGCCACATCCTCTCCAACAGTCTGTCTCCTGCTGTCACATCCTTTCCAACAGTCTGCTTCCTGCTGCCACATCCTCTCCAACAGTGTCTCCTGCTGTCACATCCTCTCCAACAGTCTGCTTCCTGCTGCCACATCCTCTCCAACAGTCTGCTTCCTGCTGCCACATCCTCTCCAACAGTCTGCCTCCTGCTGTCACATCCTCTTCAACAGTCGGTCTCCTGCTGCCACATCCTCTCCAACATTCTGTCTCCTGCTGTCACATCCTCTCCAACAGTCTGCTTCCTGCTGCCACATCCTCTCCAACAGTCTGTCTCCTGCTGCCACATCCTCTCCCAACAGTCTGCCTCCTGCTGCCACATCCTCTCCAACAGTCTGCCTCCTGCTGCCACATCCTCTCCAACATTCTGTCTCCTGCTGTCACATCCTCTCCAACAGTCTGCTTCCTGCTGCCACATCCTCTCCAACAGTGTCTCCTGCTGTCACATCCTCTCCAACAGTCTGCTTCCTGCTGCCACATCCTCTCCAACAGTCTGTCTCCTGCTGCCACATCCTCTCCAACAGTCTGTCTCCTGCTGTCACATCCTCTCCAACAGTCTGCTTCCTGCTGCCACATCCTCTCCAACAGTCTGTCTCCTGCTGTCACATCCTCTCCAACAGTCTGTCTCCTGCTGTCACATCCTCTCCAACAGTCTGTCTCCTGCTGTCACATCCTCTCCAACAGTCTGCTTCCTGCTGCCACATCCTCTCCAACAGTGTATCCTGCTGTCGCATCCTCTCCAACAGTCTGCCTCCTGCTGTCACATCCTCTCCAACAGTCTGCCTCCTGCTGTCACATCCTCTCCAACAGTCTGTCTCCTGCTGTCACATCCTCTCCAACAGTCTGTCTCCTGCTGTCACATCCTTTCCAACATTCTGCTTCCTGCTGCCACATCCTCTCCAACAGTCCGTCTCCTGCTGTCACATCCTTTCCAACAGTCTGCTTCCTGCTGCGACATCCTCTCCAACAGTCTGTCTCCTGCTGTCACATCCTCTCCAACAGTCTGCTTCCTGCTGCCACATCCTCTCCAACAGTCTGCCTCCTGCTGTCACATCCTCTCCAACAGTGTGCTTCCTGCTGCCACATCCTCTCCAACAGTCTGTCTCCTGCTGTCACATCCTTTCCAACAGTCGGTCTCCTGCTGCCACACCCTCTCCAACAGTCGGCCTCCTGCTGCCACACCCTCTCCAACAGTCTGTCTCCTGCTGTCACATCCTCTCCAACAGTTTGTCTCCTGCTGTCACATCCTCTACAACAGTCTGTCTCCTGCTGCCACACCCTCTCCAACATTCTGTCTCCTGCTGTCACATCCTCTCCAACAGTCTGTCTCCTGCTGCCACATCCTCTCCAACAGTGTCTCCTGCTGCCACGTCCTCTCCAACAGTCTGCCTCCTGCTGCCACATCCTCTCCAACAGTCTGTCTCCTGCTGTCACATCCTCTCCAACAGTCTGTCTCCTGCTGTCACATCCTCTCCAACAGTCTGTCTCCTGCTGTCACATCCTCTCCAACAGTCTGTCTCCTGCTGTCACATCCTCCAACAGTCTGCTTCCTGCTGCCACATCCTCTCCAACAGTCTGCCTCCTGCTGTCACATCCTCTTCAACAGTCGGTCTCCTGCTGCCACATCCTCTCCAATATTCTGTCTCCTGCTGTCACATCCTCTCCAACAGTCTGCTTCCTGCTGCCACATCCTCTCCAACATTCTGTCTCCTGCTGTCACATCCTTTCCAACAGTCTGCTTCCTGCTGCCACATCCTCTCCAACAGTCGGTCTCCTGCTGCCACATCCTCTCCAACATTCTGTCTCCTGCTGTCACATCCTCTCCAACAGTCTGCTTCCTGCTGCCACATCCTCTCCAACATTCTGTCTCCTGCTGTCACATCCTTTCCAACAGTCTGCTTCCTGCTGCCACATCCTCTCCAACAGTGTCTCCTGCTGTCACATCCTCTCCAACATCCTCTCCAACAGTCTGCTTCCTGCTGCCACATCCTCTCCAACAGTCTGCCTCCTGCTGTCACATCCTCTTCAACAGTCGGTCTCCTGCTGCCACATCCTCTCCAACATTCTGTCTCCTGCTGTCACATCCTCTCCAACAGTCTGCTTCCTGCTGCCACATCCTCTCCAACAGTCTGTCTCCTGCTGCCACATCCTCTCCCAACAGTCTGCCTCCTGCTGCCACATCCTCTCCAACAGTCTGCCTCCTGCTGCCACATCCTCTCCAACAGTCTGTCTCCTGCTGTCACATCCTTTCCAACAGTCTGCTTCCTGCTGCCACATCCTCTCCAACAGTGTCTCCTGCTGTCACATCCTCTCCAACAGTCTGCTTCCTGCTGCCACATCCTCTCCAACAGTCTGCTTCCTGCTGCCACATCCTCTCCAACAGTCTGCCTCCTGCTGTCACATCCTCTTCAACAGTCGGTCTCCTGCTGCCACATCCTCTCCAACATTCTGTCTCCTGCTGTCACATCCTCTCCAACAGTCTGCTTCCTGCTGCCACATCCTCTCCAACAGTCTGTCTCCTGCTGCCACATCCTCTCCCAACAGTCTGCCTCCTGCTGCCACATCCTCTCCAACAGTCTGCCTCCTGCTGCCACATCCTCTCCAACATTCTGTCTCCTGCTGTCACATCCTCTCCAACAGTCTGCTTCCTGCTGCCACATCCTCTCCAACAGTGTCTCCTGCTGTCACATCCTCTCCAACAGTCTGCTTCCTGCTGCCACATCCTCTCCAACAGTCTGTCTCCTGCTGCCACATCCTCTCCAACAGTCTGTCTCCTGCTGTCACATCCTCTCCAACAGTCTGCTTCCTGCTGCCACATCCTCTCCAACAGTCTGTCTCCTGCTGTCACATCCTCTCCAACAGTCTGTCTCCTGCTGTCACATCCTCTCCAACAGTCTGCTTCCTGCTGCCACATCCTCTCCAACAGTCTGTCTCCTGCTGTCACATCCTCTCCAACAGTCTGTCTCCTGCTGTCACATCCTCTCCAACAGTCTGTCTCCTGCTGTCACATCCTCTCCAACAGTCTGCTTCCTGCTGCCACATCCTCTCCAACAGTGCCTCCTGCTGTCACATCCTCTCCAACAGTCTGTCTCCTGCTGCCACATCCTCTCCAACATTCTGTCTCCTGCTGTCACATCCTCTCCAACAGTCTGCTTCCTGCTGCCACATCCTCTCCAACAGTCTGTCTCCTGCTGTCACATCCTCCAACAGTCTGCTTCCTGCTGCCACATCCTCTCCAACAGTCTGCCTCCTGCTGTCACATCCTCTTCAACAGTCGGTCTCCTGCTGCAACATCCTCTCCAATATTCTGTCTCCTGCTGTCACATCCTCTCCAACAGTCTGCTTCCTGCTGCCACATCCTCTCCAACATTCTGTCTCCTGCTGTCACATCCTTTCCAACAGTCTGCTTCCTGCTGCCACATCCTCTACAACAGTCGGTCTCCTGATGCCACATCCTCTCCAACAGTCTGCTTCCTGCTGCCACATCCTCTCCAACAGTCTGTCTCCTGCTGTCACATCCTTTCCAACAGTCTGCTTCCTGCTGCCACATCCTCTCCAACAGTGTCTCCTGCTGTCACATCCTCTCAAACAGTCTGCTTCCTGCTGCCACATCCTCTCCAACAGTCTGCTTCCTGCTGCCACATCCTCTCCAACAGTCTGCCTCCTGCTGCCACACCATCTCCAACAGTCTGTCTCCTGCTGCCACATCCTCTCCCAACAGTCTGCCTCCTGCTGCCACATCCTCTCCAACAGTCTGCCTCCTGCTGCCACATCCTCTCCAACAGTCTGTCTCCTGCTGTCACATCCTTTCCAACAGTCTGCTTCCTGCTGCCACATCCTCTCCAACAGTGTCTCCTGCTGTCACATCCTCTCCAACAGTCTGCTTCCTGCTGCCACATCCTCTCCAACAGTCTGCTTCCTGCTGCCACATCCTCTCCAACAGTCTGTCTCCTGCTGCCACATCCTCTCCAATAGTCTGTCTCCTGCTGTCACATCCTCCAACAGTCTGCTTCCTGCTGCCACATCCTCTCCAACAGTCTGCCTCCTGCTGTCACATCCTCTTCAACAGTCGGTCTCCTGCTGCAACATCCTCTCCAATATTCTGTCTCCTGCTGTCACATCCTCTCCAACAGTCTGCTTCCTGCTGCCACATCCTCTCCAACATTCTGTCTCCTGCTGTCACATCCTTTCCAACAGTCTGCTTCCTGCTGCCACATCCTCTCCAACAGTCGGGCTCCTGCTGCCACATCCTCTCCAACATTCTGTCTCCTGCTGTCACATCCTCTCCAACAGTCTGCTTCCTGCTGTCACATCCTCTCAAACAGTCTGCTTCCTGCTGCCACATCCTCTCCAACAGTCTGCTTCCTGCTGCCACATCCTCTCCAACAGTCTGCCTCCTGCTGTCACATCCTCTTCAACAGTCGGTCTCCTGCTGCCACATCCTCTCCAACATTCTGTCTCCTGCTGTCACATCCTCTCCAACAGTCTGCTTCCTGCTGCCACATCCTCTCCAACAGTCTGTCTCCTGCTGCCACATCCTCTCCCAACAGTCTGCCTCCTGCTGCCACATCCTCTCCAACAGTCTGCCTCCTGCTGCCACATCCTCTCCAACAGTCTGTCTCCTGCTGTCACATCCTTTCCAACAGTCTGCTTCCTGCTGCCACATCCTCTCCAACAGTGTCTCCTGCTGTCACATCCTCTCCAACAGTCTGCTTCCTGCTGCCACATCCTCTCCAACAGTCTGCTTCCTGCTGCCACATCCTCTCCAACAGTCTGCCTCCTGCTGTCACATCCTCTCCAACAGTCTGCTTCCTGCTGCCACATCCTCTCCAACAGTGTCTCCTGCTGTCACATCCTCTCCAACAGTCTGCTTCCTGCTGCCACATCCTCTCCAACAGTCTGTCTCCTGCTGCCACATCCTCTCCAACAGTCTGTCTCCTGCTGTCACATCCTCTCCAACAGTCTGCTTCCTGCTGCCACATCCTCTCCAACAGTCTGTCTCCTGCTGTCACATCCTCTCCAACAGTCTGTCTCCTGCTGTCACATCCTCTCCAACAGTCTGTCTCCTGCTGTCACATCCTCTCCAACAGTCTGCTTCCTGCTGCCACATCCTCTCCAACAGTGTATCCTGCTGTCACATCCTCTCCAACAGTCTGCCTCCTGCTGTCACATCCTCTCCAACAGTCTGCCTCCTGCTGTCACATCCTCTCCAACAGTCTGTCTCCTGCTGTCACATCCTCTCCAACAGTCTGTCTCCTGCTGTCACATCCTTTCCAACATTCTGCTTCCTGCTGCCACATCCTCTCCAACAGTCCGTCTCCTGCTGTCACATCCTTTCCAACAGTCTGCTTCCTGCTGCGACATCCTCTCCAACAGTCTGTCTCCTGCTGTCACATCCTCTCCAACAGTCTGCTTCCTGCTGCCACATCCTCTCCAACAGTCTGCCTCCTGCTGTCACATCCTCTCCAACAGTGTGCTTCCTGCTGCCACATCCTCTCCAACAGTCTGTCTCCTGCTGTCACATCCTTTCCAACAGTCGGTCTCCTGCTGCCACACCCTCTCCAACAGTCGGCCTCCTGCTGCCACACCCTCTCCAACAGTCTGTCTCCTGCTGTCACATCCTCTCCAACAGTTTGTCTCCTGCTGTCACATCCTCTACAACAGTCTGTCTCCTGCTGCCACACCCTCTCCAACATTCTGTCTCCTGCTGTCACATCCTCTCCAACAGTCTGTCTCCTGCTGCCACATCCTCTCCAACAGTGTCTCCTGCTGCCACGTCCTCTCCAACAGTCTGCCTCCTGCTGCCACATCCTCTCCAACAGTCTGTCTCCTGCTGTCACATCCTCTCCAACAGTCTGTCTCCTGCTGTCACATCCTCTCCAACAGTCTGTCTCCTGCTGTCACATCCTCTCCAACAGTCTGTCTCCTGCTGTCACATCCTCCAACAGTCTGCTTCCTGCTGCCACATCCTCTCCAACAGTCTGCCTCCTGCTGTCACATCCTCTTCAACAGTCGGTCTCCTGCTGCCACATCCTCTCCAATATTCTGTCTCCTGCTGTCACATCCTCTCCAACAGTCTGCTTCCTGCTGCCACATCCTCTCCAACATTCTGTCTCCTGCTGTCACATCCTTTCCAACAGTCTGCTTCCTGCTGCGACATCCTCTCCAACAGTCTGTCTCCTGCTGTCACATCCTCTCCAACAGTCTGCTTCCTGCTGCCACATCCTCTCCAACAGTCTGCCTCCTGCTGTCACATCCTCTCCAACAGTGTGCTTCCTGCTGCCACATCCTCTCCAACAGTCTGTCTCCTGCTGTCACATCCTTTCCAACAGTCGGTCTCCTGCTGCCACACCCTCTCCAACAGTCGGCCTCCTGCTGCCACACCCTCTCCAACAGTCTGTCTCCTGCTGTCACATCCTCTCCAACAGTTTGTCTCCTGCTGTCACATCCTCTACAACAGTCTGTCTCCTGCTGCCACACCCTCTCCAACATTCTGTCTCCTGCTGTCACATCCTCTCCAACAGTCTGTCTCCTGCTGCCACATCCTCTCCAACAGTGTCTCCTGCTGCCACGTCCTCTCCAACAGTCTGCCTCCTGCTGCCACATCCTCTCCAACAGTCTGTCTCCTGCTGTCACATCCTCTCCAACAGTCTGTCTCCTGCTGTCACATCCTCTCCAACAGTCTGTCTCCTGCTGTCACATCCTCTCCAACAGTCTGTCTCCTGCTGTCACATCCTCCAACAGTCTGCTTCCTGCTGCCACATCCTCTCCAACAGTCTGCCTCCTGCTGTCACATCCTCTTCAACAGTCGGTCTCCTGCTGCCACATCCTCTCCAATATTCTGTCTCCTGCTGTCACATCCTCTCCAACAGTCTGCTTCCTGCTGCCACATCCTCTCCAACATTCTGTCTCCTGCTGTCACATCCTTTCCAACAGTCTGCTTCCTGCTGCCACATCCTCTCCAACAGTCGGTCTCCTGCTGCCACATCCTCTCCAACATTCTGTCTCCTGCTGTCACATCCTCTCCAACAGTCTGCTTCCTGCTGCCACATCCTCTCCAACATTCTGTCTCCTGCTGTCACATCCTTTCCAACAGTCTGCTTCCTGCTGCCACATCCTCTCCAACAGTGTCTCCTGCTGTCACATCCTCTCCAACATCCTCTCCAACAGTCTGCTTCCTGCTGCCACATCCTCTCCAACAGTCTGCCTCCTGCTGTCACATCCTCTTCAACAGTCGGTCTCCTGCTGCCACATCCTCTCCAACATTCTGTCTCCTGCTGTCACATCCTCTCCAACAGTCTGCTTCCTGCTGCCACATCCTCTCCAACAGTCTGTCTCCTGCTGCCACATCCTCTCCCAACAGTCTGCCTCCTGCTGCCACATCCTCTCCAACAGTCTGCCTCCTGCTGCCACATCCTCTCCAACAGTCTGTCTCCTGCTGTCACATCCTTTCCAACAGTCTGCTTCCTGCTGCCACATCCTCTCCAACAGTGTCTCCTGCTGTCACATCCTTTCCAACAGTCGGTCTCCTGCTGCCACACCCTCTCCAACAGTCGGCCTCCTGCTGCCACACCCTCTCCAACAGTCTGTCTCCTGCTGTCACATCCTCTCCAACAGTTTGTCTCCTGCTGTCACATCCTCTACAACAGTCTGTCTCCTGCTGCCACACCCTCTCCAACATTCTGTCTCCTGCTGTCACATCCTCTCCAACAGTCTGTCTCCTGCTGCCACATCCTCTCCAACAGTGTCTCCTGCTGCCACGTCCTCTCCAACAGTCTGCCTCCTGCTGCCACATCCTCTCCAACAGTCTGTCTCCTGCTGTCACATCCTCTCCAACAGTCTGTCTCCTGCTGTCACATCCTCTCCAACAGTCTGTCTCCTGCTGTCACATCCTCTCCAACAGTCTGTCTCCTGCTGTCACATCCTCCAACAGTCTGCTTCCTGCTGCCACATCCTCTCCAACAGTCTGCCTCCTGCTGTCACATCCTCTTCAACAGTCGGTCTCCTGCTGCCACATCCTCTCCAATATTCTGTCTCCTGCTGTCACATCCTCTCCAACAGTCTGCTTCCTGCTGCCACATCCTCTCCAACATTCTGTCTCCTGCTGTCACATCCTTTCCAACAGTCTGCTTCCTGCTGCCACATCCTCTCCAACAGTCGGTCTCCTGCTGCCACATCCTCTCCAACATTCTGTCTCCTGCTGTCACATCCTCTCCAACAGTCTGCTTCCTGCTGCCACATCCTCTCCAACATTCTGTCTCCTGCTGTCACATCCTTTCCAACAGTCTGCTTCCTGCTGCCACATCCTCTCCAACAGTGTCTCCTGCTGTCACATCCTCTCCAACATCCTCTCCAACAGTCTGCTTCCTGCTGCCACATCCTCTCCAACAGTCTGCCTCCTGCTGTCACATCCTCTTCAACAGTCGGTCTCCTGCTGCCACATCCTCTCCAACATTCTGTCTCCTGCTGTCACATCCTCTCCAACAGTCTGCTTCCTGCTGCCACATCCTCTCCAACAGTCTGTCTCCTGCTGCCACATCCTCTCCCAACAGTCTGCCTCCTGCTGCCACATCCTCTCCAACAGTCTGCCTCCTGCTGCCACATCCTCTCCAACAGTCTGTCTCCTGCTGTCACATCCTTTCCAACAGTCTGCTTCCTGCTGCCACATCCTCTCCAACAGTGTCTCCTGCTGTCACATCCTCTCCAACAGTCTGCTTCCTGCTGCCACATCCTCTCCAACAGTCTGCTTCCTGCTGCCACATCCTCTCCAACAGTCTGCCTCCTGCTGTCACATCCTCTTCAACAGTCGGTCTCCTGCTGCCACATCCTCTCCAACATTCTGTCTCCTGCTGTCACATCCTCTCCAACAGTCTGCTTCCTGCTGCCACATCCTCTCCAACAGTCTGTCTCCTGCTGCCACATCCTCTCCCAACAGTCTGCCTCCTGCTGCCACATCCTCTCCAACAGTCTGCCTCCTGCTGCCACATCCTCTCCAACATTCTGTCTCCTGCTGTCACATCCTCTCCAACAGTCTGCTTCCTGCTGCCACATCCTCTCCAACAGTGTCTCCTGCTGTCACATCCTCTCCAACAGTCTGCTTCCTGCTGCCACATCCTCTCCAACAGTCTGTCTCCTGCTGCCACATCCTCTCCAACAGTCTGTCTCCTGCTGTCACATCCTCTCCAACAGTCTGCTTCCTGCTGCCACATCCTCTCCAACAGTCTGTCTCCTGCTGTCACATCCTCTCCAACAGTCTGTCTCCTGCTGTCACATCCTCTCCAACAGTCTGCTTCCTGCTGCCACATCCTCTCCAACAGTCTGTCTCCTGCTGTCACATCCTCTCCAACAGTCTGTCTCCTGCTGTCACATCCTCTCCAACAGTCTGTCTCCTGCTGTCACATCCTCTCCAACAGTCTGCTTCCTGCTGCCACATCCTCTCCAACAGTGCCTCCTGCTGTCACATCCTCTCCAACAGTCTGTCTCCTGCTGCCACATCCTCTCCAACATTCTGTCTCCTGCTGTCACATCCTCTCCAACAGTCTGCTTCCTGCTGCCACATCCTCTCCAACAGTCTGTCTCCTGCTGTCACATCCTCCAACAGTCTGCTTCCTGCTGCCACATCCTCTCCAACAGTCTGCCTCCTGCTGTCACATCCTCTTCAACAGTCGGTCTCCTGCTGCAACATCCTCTCCAATATTCTGTCTCCTGCTGTCACATCCTCTCCAACAGTCTGCTTCCTGCTGCCACATCCTCTCCAACATTCTGTCTCCTGCTGTCACATCCTTTCCAACAGTCTGCTTCCTGCTGCCACATCCTCTACAACAGTCGGTCTCCTGATGCCACATCCTCTCCAACAGTCTGCTTCCTGCTGCCACATCCTCTCCAACAGTCTGTCTCCTGCTGTCACATCCTTTCCAACAGTCTGCTTCCTGCTGCCACATCCTCTCCAACAGTGTCTCCTGCTGTCACATCCTCTCAAACAGTCTGCTTCCTGCTGCCACATCCTCTCCAACAGTCTGCTTCCTGCTGCCACATCCTCTCCAACAGTCTGCCTCCTGCTGCCACACCATCTCCAACAGTCTGTCTCCTGCTGCCACATCCTCTCCCAACAGTCTGCCTCCTGCTGCCACATCCTCTCCAACAGTCTGCCTCCTGCTGCCACATCCTCTCCAACAGTCTGTCTCCTGCTGTCACATCCTTTCCAACAGTCTGCTTCCTGCTGCCACATCCTCTCCAACAGTGTCTCCTGCTGTCACATCCTCTCCAACAGTCTGCTTCCTGCTGCCACATCCTCTCCAACAGTCTGCTTCCTGCTGCCACATCCTCTCCAACAGTCTGTCTCCTGCTGCCACATCCTCTCCAATAGTCTGTCTCCTGCTGTCACATCCTCCAACAGTCTGCTTCCTGCTGCCACATCCTCTCCAACAGTCTGCCTCCTGCTGTCACATCCTCTTCAACAGTCGGTCTCCTGCTGCAACATCCTCTCCAATATTCTGTCTCCTGCTGTCACGTCCTCTCCAACAGTCTGCTTCCTGCTGCCACATCCTCTCCAACATTCTGTCTCCTGCTGTCACATCCTTTCCAACAGTCTGCTTCCTGCTGCCACATCCTCTCCAACAGTCGGGCTCCTGCTGCCACATCCTCTCCAACATTCTGTCTCCTGCTGTCACATCCTCTCCAACAGTCTGCTTCCTGCTGTCACATCCTCTCAAACAGTCTGCTTCCTGCTGCCACATCCTCTCCAACAGTCTGCTTCCTGCTGCCACATCCTCTCCAACAGTCTGCCTCCTGCTGTCACATCCTCTTCAACAGTCGGTCTCCTGCTGCCACATCCTCTCCAACATTCTGTCTCCTGCTGTCACATCCTCTCCAACAGTCTGCTTCCTGCTGCCACATCCTCTCCAACAGTCTGTCTCCTGCTGCCACATCCTCTCCCAACAGTCTGCCTCCTGCTGCCACATCCTCTCCAACAGTCTGCCTCCTGCTGCCACATCCTCTCCAACAGTCTGTCTCCTGCTGTCACATCCTTTCCAACAGTCTGCTTCCTGCTGCCACATCCTCTCCAACAGTGTCTCCTGCTGTCACATCCTCTCCAACAGTCTGCTTCCTGCTGCCACATCCTCTCCAACAGTCTGCTTCCTGCTGCCACATCCTCTCCAACAGTCTGCCTCCTGCTGTCACATCCTCTCCAACAGTCTGCTTCCTGCTGCCACATCCTCTCCAACAGTGTCTCCTGCTGTCACATCCTCTCCAACAGTCTGCTTCCTGCTGCCACATCCTCTCCAACAGTCTGTCTCCTGCTGCCACATCCTCTCCAACAGTCTGTCTCCTGCTGTCACATCCTCTCCAACAGTCTGCTTCCTGCTGCCACATCCTCTCCAACAGTCTGTCTCCTGCTGTCACATCCTCTCCAACAGTCTGTCTCCTGCTGTCACATCCTCTCCAACAGTCTGTCTCCTGCTGTCACATCCTCTCCAACAGTCTGCTTCCTGCTGCCACATCCTCTCCAACAGTGTATCCTGCTGTCACATCCTCTCCAACAGTCTGCCTCCTGCTGTCACATCCTCTCCAACAGTCTGCCTCCTGCTGTCACATCCTCTCCAACAGTCTGTCTCCTGCTGTCACATCCTCTCCAACAGTCTGTCTCCTGCTGTCACATCCTTTCCAACATTCTGCTTCCTGCTGCCACATCCTCTCCAACAGTCCGTCTCCTGCTGTCACATCCTTTCCAACAGTCTGCTTCCTGCTGCGACATCCTCTCCAACAGTCTGTCTCCTGCTGTCACATCCTCTCCAACAGTCTGCTTCCTGCTGCCACATCCTCTCCAACAGTCTGCCTCCTGCTGTCACATCCTCTCCAACAGTGTGCTTCCTGCTGCCACATCCTCTCCAACAGTCTGTCTCCTGCTGTCACATCCTTTCCAACAGTCGGTCTCCTGCTGCCACACCCTCTCCAACAGTCGGCCTCCTGCTGCCACACCCTCTCCAACAGTCTGTCTCCTGCTGTCACATCCTCTCCAACAGTTTGTCTCCTGCTGTCACATCCTCTACAACAGTCTGTCTCCTGCTGCCACACCCTCTCCAACATTCTGTCTCCTGCTGTCACATCCTCTCCAACAGTCTGTCTCCTGCTGCCACATCCTCTCCAACAGTGTCTCCTGCTGCCACGTCCTCTCCAACAGTCTGCCTCCTGCTGCCACATCCTCTCCAACAGTCTGTCTCCTGCTGTCACATCCTCTCCAACAGTCTGTCTCCTGCTGTCACATCCTCTCCAACAGTCTGTCTCCTGCTGTCACATCCTCTCCAACAGTCTGTCTCCTGCTGTCACATCCTCCAACAGTCTGCTTCCTGCTGCCACATCCTCTCCAACAGTCTGCCTCCTGCTGTCACATCCTCTTCAACAGTCGGTCTCCTGCTGCCACATCCTCTCCAATATTCTGTCTCCTGCTGTCACATCCTCTCCAACAGTCTGCTTCCTGCTGCCACATCCTCTCCAACATTCTGTCTCCTGCTGTCACATCCTTTCCAACAGTCTGCTTCCTGCTGCCACATCCTCTCCAACAGTCGGTCTCCTGCTGCCACATCCTCTCCAACATTCTGTCTCCTGCTGTCACATCCTCTCCAACAGTCTGCTTCCTGCTGCCACATCCTCTCCAACAGTCTGTCTCCTGCTGTCACATCCTTTCCAACAGTCTGCTTCCTGCTGCCACATCCTCTCCAACAGTGTCTCCTGCTGTCACATCCTCTCCAACATCCTCTCCAACAGTCTGCTTCCTGCTGCCACATCCTCTCCAACAGTCTGCCTCCTGCTGTCACATCCTCTTCAACAGTCGGTCTCCTGCTGCCACATCCTCTCCAACATTCTGTCTCCTGCTGTCACATCCTCTCCAACAGTCTGCTTCCTGCTGCCACATCCTCTCCAACAGTCTGTCTCCTGCTGCCACATCCTCTCCCAACAGTCTGCCTCCTGCTGCCACATCCTCTCCAACAGTCTGCCTCCTGCTGCCACATCCTCTCCAACAGTCTGTCTCCTGCTGTCACATCCTTTCCAACAGTCTGCTTCCTGCTGCCACATCCTCTCCAACAGTGTCTCCTGCTGTCACATCCTCTCCAACAGTCTGCTTCCTGCTGCCACATCCTCTCCAACAGTCTGCTTCCTGCTGCCACATCCTCTCCAACAGTCTGCCTCCTGCTGTCACATCCTCTTCAACAGTCGGTCTCCTGCTGCCACATCCTCTCCAACATTCTGTCTCCTGCTGTCACATCCTCTCCAACAGTCTGCTTCCTGCTGCCACATCCTCTCCAACAGTCTGTCTCCTGCTGCCACATCCTCTCCCAACAGTCTGCCTCCTGCTGCCACATCCTCTCCAACAGTCTGCCTCCTGCTGCCACATCCTCTCCAACATTCTGTCTCCTGCTGTCACATCCTCTCCAACAGTCTGCTTCCTGCTGCCACATCCTCTCCAACAGTGTCTCCTGCTGTCACATCCTCTCCAACAGTCTGCTTCCTGCTGCCACATCCTCTCCAACAGTCTGTCTCCTGCTGCCACATCCTCTCCAACAGTCTGTCTCCTGCTGTCACATCCTCTCCAACAGTCTGCTTCCTGCTGCCACATCCTCTCCAACAGTCTGTCTCCTGCTGTCACATCCTCTCCAACAGTCTGTCTCCTGCTGTCACATCCTCTCCAACAGTCTGCTTCCTGCTGCCACATCCTCTCCAACAGTCTGTCTCCTGCTGTCACATCCTCTCCAACAGTCTGTCTCCTGCTGTCACATCCTCTCCAACAGTCTGTCTCCTGCTGTCACATCCTCTCCAACAGTCTGCTTCCTGCTGCCACATCCTCTCCAACAGTGCCTCCTGCTGTCACATCCTCTCCAACAGTCTGTCTCCTGCTGCCACATCCTCTCCAACATTCTGTCTCCTGCTGTCACATCCTCTCCAACAGTCTGCTTCCTGCTGCCACATCCTCTCCAACAGTCTGTCTCCTGCTGTCACATCCTCCAACAGTCTGCTTCCTGCTGCCACATCCTCTCCAACAGTCTGCCTCCTGCTGTCACATCCTCTTCAACAGTCGGTCTCCTGCTGCAACATCCTCTCCAATATTCTGTCTCCTGCTGTCACATCCTCTCCAACAGTCTGCTTCCTGCTGCCACATCCTCTCCAACATTCTGTCTCCTGCTGTCACATCCTTTCCAACAGTCTGCTTCCTGCTGCCACATCCTCTACAACAGTCGGTCTCCTGATGCCACATCCTCTCCAACAGTCTGCTTCCTGCTGCCACATCCTCTCCAACAGTCTGTCTCCTGCTGTCACATCCTTTCCAACAGTCTGCTTCCTGCTGCCACATCCTCTCCAACAGTGTCTCCTGCTGTCACATCCTCTCAAACAGTCTGCTTCCTGCTGCCACATCCTCTCCAACAGTCTGCTTCCTGCTGCCACATCCTCTCCAACAGTCTGCCTCCTGCTGCCACACCATCTCCAACAGTCTGTCTCCTGCTGCCACATCCTCTCCCAACAGTCTGCCTCCTGCTGCCACATCCTCTCCAACAGTCTGCCTCCTGCTGCCACATCCTCTCCAACAGTCTGTCTCCTGCTGTCACATCCTTTCCAACAGTCTGCTTCCTGCTGCCACATCCTCTCCAACAGTGTCTCCTGCTGTCACATCCTCTCCAACAGTCTGCTTCCTGCTGCCACATCCTCTCCAACAGTCTGCTTCCTGCTGCCACATCCTCTCCAACAGTCTGTCTCCTGCTGCCACATCCTCTCCAATAGTCTGTCTCCTGCTGTCACATCCTCCAACAGTCTGCTTCCTGCTGCCACATCCTCTCCAACAGTCTGCCTCCTGCTGTCACATCCTCTTCAACAGTCGGTCTCCTGCTGCAACATCCTCTCCAATATTCTGTCTCCTGCTGTCACATCCTCTCCAACAGTCTGCTTCCTGCTGCCACATCCTCTCCAACATTCTGTCTCCTGCTGTCACATCCTTTCCAACAGTCTGCTTCCTGCTGCCACATCCTCTCCAACAGTCGGGCTCCTGCTGCCACATCCTCTCCAACATTCTGTCTCCTGCTGTCACATCCTCTCCAACAGTCTGCTTCCTGCTGTCACATCCTCTCAAACAGTCTGCTTCCTGCTGCCACATCCTCTCCAACAGTCTGCTTCCTGCTGCCACATCCTCTCCAACAGTCTGCCTCCTGCTGTCACATCCTCTTCAACAGTCGGTCTCCTGCTGCCACATCCTCTCCAACATTCTGTCTCCTGCTGTCACATCCTCTCCAACAGTCTGCTTCCTGCTGCCACATCCTCTCCAACAGTCTGTCTCCTGCTGCCACATCCTCTCCCAACAGTCTGCCTCCTGCTGCCACATCCTCTCCAACAGTCTGCCTCCTGCTGCCACATCCTCTCCAACAGTCTGTCTCCTGCTGTCACATCCTTTCCAACAGTCTGCTTCCTGCTGCCACATCCTCTCCAACAGTGTCTCCTGCTGTCACATCCTCTCCAACAGTCTGCTTCCTGCTGCCACATCCTCTCCAACAGTCTGCTTCCTGCTGCCACATCCTCTCCAACAGTCTGCCTCCTGCTGTCACATCCTCTTCAACAGTCGGTCTCCTGCTGCCACATCCTCTCCAACATTCTGTCTCCTGCTGTCACATCCTCTCCAACAGTCTGCTTCCTGCTGCCACATCCTCTCCAACAGTCTGTCTCCTGCTGCCACATCCTCTCCCAACAGTCTGCCTCCTGTTGCCACATCCTCTCCAACAGTCTGCCTCCTGCTGCCACATCCTCTCCAACATTCTGTCTCCTGCTGTCACATCCTCTCCAACAGTCTGCTTCCTGCTGCCACATCCTCTCCAACAGTGTCTCCTGCTGTCACATCCTCTCCAACAGTCTGCTTCCTGCTGCCACATCCTCTCCAACAGTCTGTCTCCTGCTGCCACATCCTCTCCAACAGTCTGTCTCCTGCTGTCACATCCTTTCCAACAGTCTGCTTCCTGCTGCCACATCCTCTCCAACAGTGTCTCCTGCTGTCACATCCTCTCCAACAGTCTGCTTCCTGCTGCCACATCCTCTCCAACAGTCTGCTTCCTGCTGCCACATCCTCTCCAACAGTCTGCCTCCTGCTGTCACATCCTCTTCAACAGTCGGTCTCCTGCTGCCACATCCTCTCCAACATTCTGTCTCCTGCTGTCACATCCTCTCCAACAGTCTGCTTCCTGCTGCCACATCCTCTCCAACAGTCTGTCTCCTGCTGCCACATCCTCTCCCAACAGTCTGCCTCCTGCTGCCACATCCTCTCCAACAGTCTGCCTCCTGCTGCCACATCCTCTCCAACATTCTGTCTCCTGCTGTCACATCCTCTCCAACAGTCTGCTTCCTGCTGCCACATCCTCTCCAACAGTGTCTCCTGCTGTCACATCCTCTCCAACAGTCTGCTTCCTGCTGCCACATCCTCTCCAACAGTCTGTCTCCTGCTGCCACATCCTCTCCAACAGTCTGTCTCCTGCTGTCACATCCTCTCCAACAGTCTGCTTCCTGCTGCCACATCCTCTCCAACAGTCTGTCTCCTGCTGTCACATCCTCTCGAACAGTCTGCTTCCTGCTGCCACATCCTCTCCAACAGTCTGTCTCCTGCTGTCACATCCTTTCCAACAGTCGGTCTCCTGCTGCCACACCCTCTCCAACAGTCGGCCTCCTGCTGCCACACCCTCTCCAACAGTCTGTCTCCTGCTGTCACATCCTCTCCAACAGTTTGTCTCCTGCTGTCACATCCTCTCCAACAGTCTGTCTCCTGCTGCCACACCCTCTCCAACATTCTGTCTCCTGCTGTCACATCCTCTCCAACAGTCTGTCTCCTGCTGCCACATCCTCTCCAACAGTGTCTCCTGCTGCCACGTCCTCTCCAACAGTCTGCCTCCTGCTGCCACATCCTCTCCAACAGTCTGTCTCCTGCTGTCACATCCTCTCCAACAGTCTGCCTCCTGCTGTCACATCCTCTCCAACAGTCTGTCTCCTGCTGTCACATCCTCTCCAACAGTCTGCCTCCTGCTGCCACATCCTCTCCAACAGTCTGTCTCCTGCTGTCACATCCTCTCCAACAGTCTGTCTCCTGCTGTCACATCCTCTCCAACAGTCTGTCTCCTGCTGTCACATCCTCTCCAACAGTCTGCTTCCTGCTGCCACATCCTCTCCAACAGTGTCTCCTGCTGTCACATCCTCTCCAACAGTCTGCCTCCTGCTGTCACATCCTCTCCAACAGTCTGCCTCCTGCTGTCACATCCTCTCCAACAGTCTGCCTCCTGCTGTCACATCCTCTCCAACAGTCTGTCTCCTGCTGTCACATCCTCTCCAACAGTCTGTCTCCTGCTGCCACATCCTCTCCAACAGTCTGTCTCCTGCTGTCACATCCTTTCCAACAGTCTGCTTCCTGCTGCCACATCCTCTCCAACAGTCTGTCTCCTGCTGTCACATCCTCTCCAACAGTCTGCTTCCTGCTGCCACATCCTCTCCAACAGTCTGCCTCCTGCTGTCACATCCTCTCCAACAGTGTGCTTCCTGCTGCCACATCCTCTCCAACAGTCTGTCTCCTGCTGTCACATCCTTTCCAACAGTCGGTCTCCTGCTGCCACACCCTCTCCAACAGTCGGCCTCCTGCTGCCACACCCTCTCCAACAGTCTGTCTCCTGCTGTCACATCCTCTCCAACAGTTTGTCTCCTGCTGTCACATCCTCTACAACAGTCTGTCTCCTGCTGCCACACCCTCTCCAACATTCTGTCTCCTGCTGTCACATCCTCTCCAACAGTCTGTCTCCTGCTGCCACATCCTCTCCAACAGTGTCTCCTGCTGCCACGTCCTCTCCAACAGTCTGCCTCCTGCTGCCACATCCTCTCCAACAGTCTGTCTCCTGCTGTCACATCCTCTCCAACAGTCTGTCTCCTGCTGTCACATCATCTCCAACAGTCTGCTTCCTGCTGCCACATCCTCTCCAACAGTGCCTCCTGCTGTCACATCCTCTCCAACAGTCTGTCTCCTGCTGCCACATCCTCTCCAACATTCTGTCTCCTGCTGTCACATCCTCTCCAACAGTCTGCTTCCTGCTGCCACATCCTCTCCAACAGTCTGTCTCCTGCTGTCACATCCTCCAACAGTCTGCTTCCTGCTGCCACATCCTCTCCAACAGTCTGCCTCCTGCTGTCACATCCTCTTCAACAGTCGGTCTCCTGCTGCCACATCCTCTCCAATATTCTGTCTCCTGCTGTCACACCCTCTCCAACAGTCTGCTTCCTGCTGCCACATCCTCTCCAACATTCTGTCTCCTGCTGTCACATCCTTTCCAACAGTCTGCTTCCTGCCGCCACATCCTCTCCAACAGTCGGTCTCCTGCTGCCACATCCTCTCCAACATTCTGTCTCCTGCTGTCACATCCTCTCCAACAGTCTGCTTCCTGCTGCCACATCCTCTCCAACAGTCTGTCTCCTGCTGTCACATCCTTTCCAACAGTCTGCTTCCTGCTGCCACATCCTCTCCAACATTCTGTCTCCTGCTGTCACATCCTTTCCAACAGTCTGCTTCCTGCCGCCACATCCTCTCCAACAGTCGGTCTCCTGCTGCCACATCCTCTCCAACATTCTGTCTCCTGCTGTCACATCCTCTCCAACAGTCTGCTTCCTGCTGCCACATCCTCTCCAACAGTCTGTCTCCTGCTGTCACATCCTTTCCAACAGTCTGCTTCCTGCTGCCACATCCTCTCCAACAGTGTCTCCTGCTGTCACATCCTCTCCAACAGTCTGCTTCCTGCTGCCACATCCTCTCCAACAGTCTGCTTCCTGCTGCCACATCCTCTCCAACAGTCTGCCTCCTGCTGTCACATCCTCTTCAACAGTCGGTCTCCTGCTGCCACATCCTCTCCAACATTCTGTCTCCTGCTGTCACATCCTCTCCAACAGTCTGCTTCCTGCTGCCACATCCTCTCCAACAGTCTGTCTCCTGCTGCCACATCCTCTCCCAACAGTCTGCCTCCTGCTGCCACATCCTCTCCAACAGTCTGCCTCCTGCTGCCACATCCTCTCCAACATTCTGTCTCCTGCTGTCACATCCTCTCCAACAGTCTGCTTCCTGCTGCCACATCCTCTCCAACAGTGTCTCCTGCTGTCACATCCTCTCCAACAGTCTGCTTCCTGCTGCCACATCCTCTCCAACAGTCTGTCTCCTGCTGCCACATCCTCTCCAACAGTCTGTCTCCTGCTGTCACATCCTCTCCAACAGTCTGCTTCCTGCTGCCACATCCTCTCCAACAGTCTGTCTCCTGCTGTCACATCCTCTCCAACAGTCTGTCTCCTGCTGTCACATCCTCTCCAACAGTCTGCTTCCTGCTGCCACATCCTCTCCAACAGTCTGTCTCCTGCTGTCACATCCTCTCCAACAGTCTGTCTCCTGCTGTCACATCCTCTCCAACAGTCTGTCTCCTGCTGTCACATCCTCTCCAACAGTGCCTCCTGCTGTCACATCCTCTCCAACAGTCTGTCTCCTGCTGCCACATCCTCTCCAACATTCTGTCTCCTGCTGTCACATCCTCTCCAACAGTCTGCTTCCTGCTGCCACATCCTCTCCAACAGTCTGTCTCCTGCTGTCACATCCTCCAACAGTCTGCTTCCTGCTGCCACATCCTCTCCAACAGTCTGCTTCCTGCTGCCACATCCTCTCCAACAGTCTGCCTCCTGCTGTCACATCCTCTTCAACAGTCGGTCTCCTGCTGCCACATCCTCTCCAACATTCTGTCTCCTGCTGTCACATCCTCTCCAACAGTCTGCTTCCTGCTGCCACATCCTCTCCAACAGTCTGTCTCCTGCTGCCACATCCTCTCCCAACAGTCTGCCTCCTGCTGCCACATCCTCTCCAACAGTCTTTCTCCTGCTGCCACATCCTCTCCAACATTCTGTCTCCTGCTGTCACATCCTCTCCAACAGTCTGCTTCCTGCTGCCACATCCTCTCCAACAGTGTCTCCTGCTGTCACATCCTCTCCAACAGTCTGCTTCCTGCTGCCACATCCTCTCCAACAGTCTGTCTCCTGCTGCCACATCCTCTCCAACAGTCTGTCTCCTGCTGTCACATCCTCTCCAACAGTCTGCCTCCTGCTGCCACATCCTCTCCAACAGTCTGTCTCCTGCTGTCACATCCTCTCCAACAGTCTGCCTCCTGCTGTCACATCCTCTCCAACAGTCTGCCTCCTGCTGTCACATCCTCTCCAACAGTCTGTCTCCTGCTGTCACATCCTCTCCAACAGTCTGCCTCCTGCTGTCACATCCTCTCCAACAGTCTGTCTCCTGCTGTCACATCCTCTCCAACAGTCTGCCTCCTGCTGCCACATCCTCTCCAACAGTCTGTCTCCTGCTGTCACATCCTCTCCAACAGTCTGTCTCCTGCTGTCACATCCTCTCCAACAGTCTGTCTCCTGCTGTCACATCCTCTCCAACAGTCTGCTTCCTGCTGCCACATCCTCTCCAACAGTGTCTCCTGCTGTCACATCCTCTCCAACAGTCTGCCTCCTGCTGTCACATCCTCTCCAACAGTCTGCCTCCTGCTGTCACATCCTCTCCAACAGTCTGTCTCCTGCTGTCACATCCTCTCCAACAGTCTGTCTCCTGCTGTCACATCCTTTCCAACATTCTGCTTCCTGCTGCCACATCCTCTCCAACAGTCTGTCTCCTGCTGTCACATCCTTTCCAACAGTCTGCTTCCTGCTGCGACATCCTCTCCAACAGTCTGTCTCCTGCTGTCACATCCTCTCCAACAGTCTGCTTCCTGATGCCACATCCTCTCCAACAGTCTGCCTCCTGCTGTCACATCCTCTCCAACAGTGTGCTTCCTGCTGCCACATCCTCTCCAACAGTCTGTCTCCTGCTGTCACATCCTTTCCAACAGTCGGTCTCCTGCTGCCACACCCTCTCCAACAGTCGGCCTCCTGCTGCCACACCCTCTCCAACAGTCTGTCTCCTGCTGTCACATCCTCTCCAACAGTTTGTCTCCTGCTGTCACATCCCCTCCAACAGTCTGTCTCCTGCTGCCACACCCTCTCCAACATTCTGTCTCCTGCTGTCACATCCTCTCCAACAGTCTGTCTCCTGCTGCCACATCCTCTCCAACAGTGTCTCCTGCTGCCACGTCCTCTCCAACAGTCTGCCTCCTGCTGCCACATCCTCTCCAACAGTCTGTCTCCTGCTGTCACATCCTCTCCAACAGTCTGTCTCCTGCTGTCACATCCTCTCCAACAGTCTGTCTCCTGCTGTCACATCCTCTCCAACAGTCTGCTTCCTGCTGCCACATCCTCTCCAACAGTGCCTCCTGCTGTCACATCCTCTCCAACAGTCTGTCTCCTGCTGCCACATCCTCTCCAACATTCTGTCTCCTGCTGTCACATCCTCTCCAACAGTGTGCTTCCTGCTGCCACATCCTCTCCAACAGTCTGTCTCCTGCTGTCACATCCTCCAACAGTCTGCTTCCTGCTGCCACATCCTCTCCAACAGTCTGCCTCCTGCTGTCACATCCTCTTCAACAGTCGGTCTCCTGCTGCCACATCCTCTCCAATATTCTGTCTCCTGCTGTCACATCCTCTCCAACAGTCTGCTTCCTGCTGCCACATCCTCTCCAACATTCTGTCTCCTGCTGTCACATCCTTTCCAACAGTCTGCTTCCTGCTGCCACATCCTCTCCAACAGTCGGTCTCCTGCTGCCACATCCTCTCCAACATTCTGTCTCCTGCTGTCACATCCTCTCCAACAGTCTGCTTCCTGCTGCCACATCCTCTCCAACAGTCTGTCTCCTGCTGTCACATCCTTTCCAACAGTCTGCTTCCTGCTGCCACATCCTCTCCAACAGTGTCTCCTGCTGTCACATCCTCTCCAACATCCTCTCCAACAGTCTGCTTCCTGCTGCCACATCCTCTCCAACAGTCTGCCTCCTGCTGTCACATCCTCTTCAACAGTCGGTCTCCTGCTGCCACATCCTCTCCAACATTCTGTCTCCTGCTGTCACATCCTCTCCAACAGTCTGCTTCCTGCTGCCACATCCTCTCCAACAGTGTCTCCTGCTGTCACATCATCTCCAACAGTCTGCTTCCTGCTGCCACATCCTCTCCAACAGTCTATCTCCTGCTGCCACATCCTCTCCAACAGTCTGTCTCCTGCTGTCACATCCTCTCCAACAGTCTGCTTCCTGCTGCCACATCCTCTCCAACAGTCTGTCTCCTGCTGTCACATCCTCTCCAACAGTCTGTCTCCTGCTGTCACATCCTCTCCAACAGTCTGCTTCCTGCTGCCACATCCTCTCCAACAGTCTGTCTCCTGCTGTCACATCCTCTCCAACAGTCTGTCTCCTGCTGTCACATCCTCTCCAACAGTCTGTCTCCTGCTGTCACATCCTCTCCAACAGTCTGCTTCCTGCTGCCACATCCTCTCCAACAGTGCCTCCTGCTGTCACATCCTCTCCAACAGTCTGTCTCCTGCTGCCACATCCTCTCCAACATTCTGTCTCCTGCTGTCACATCCTCTCCAACAGTCTGTCTCCTGCTGTCACATCCTCCAACAGTCTGCTTCCTGCTGCCACATCCTCTCCAACAGTCTGTCCCCTGCTGCCACATCCTCTCCAACAGTCTGTCTCCTGCTGTCACATCCTCTCCAACAGTCTGCCTCCTGCTGTCACATCCTCTCCAACAGTCTGCCTCCTGCTGTCACATCCTCTCCAACAGTCTGTCTCCTGCTGTCACATCCTCTCCAACAGTCTGCCTCCTGCTGCCACATCCTCTCCAACAGTCTGTCTCCTGCTGTCACATCCTCTCCAACAGTCTGTCTCCTGCTGTCACATCCTCTCCAACAGTCTGTCTCCTGCTGTCACATCCTCTCCAACAGTCTGCTTCCTGCTGCCACATCCTCTCCAACAGTGTCTCCTGCTGTCACATCCTCTCCAACAGTCTGCCTCCTGCTGTCACATCCTCTCCAACAGTCTGCCTCCTGCTGTCACATCCTCTCCAACAGTCTGTCTCCTGCTGTCACATCCTCTCCAACAGTCTGTCTCCTGCTGTCACATCCTTTCCAACATTCTGCTTCCTGCTGCCACATCCTCTCCAACAGTCTGTCTCCTGCTGTCACATCCTTTCCAACAGTCTGCTTCCTGCTGCGACATCCTCTCCAACAGTCTGTCTCCTGCTGTCACATCCTCTCCAACAGTCTGCTTCCTGCTGCCAAATCCTCTCCAACAGTCTGCCTCCTGCTGTCACATCCTCTCCAACAGTGTGCTTCCTGCTGCCACATCCTCTCCAACAGTCTGTCTCCTGCTGTCACATCCTTTCCAACAGTCGGTCTCCTGCTGCCACACCCTCTCCAACAGTCGGCCTCCTGCTGCCACACCCTCTCCAACAGTCTGTCTCCTGCTGTCACATCCTCTCCAACAGTTTGTCTCCTGCTGTCACATCCTCTCCAACAGTCTGTCTCCTGCTGCCACACCCTCTCCAACATTCTGTCTCCTGCTGTCACATCCTCTCCAACAGTCTGTCTCCTGCTGCCACATCCTCTCCAACAGTGTCTCCTGCTGCCACGTCCTCTCCAACAGTCTGCCTCCTGCTGCCACATCCTCTCCAACAGTCTGTCTCCTGCTGTCACATCCTCTCCAACAGTCTGTCTCCTGCTGTCACATCCTCTCCAACAGTCTGCCTCCTGCTGTCACATCCTCTCCAACAGTCTGTCTCCTGCTGTCACATCCTCTCCAACAGTCTGCCTCCTGCTGTCACATCCTCTCCAACAGTCTGTCTCCTGCTGTCACATCCTCTCCAACAGTCTGCCTCCTGCTGCCACATCCTCTCCAACAGTCTGTCTCCTGCTGTCACATCCTCTCCAACAGTCTGTCTCCTGCTGTCACATCCTCTCCAACAGTCTGTCTCCTGCTGTCACATCCTCTCCAACAGTCTGCTTCCTGCTGCCACATCCTCTCCAACAGTGTCTCCTGCTGTCACATCCTCTCCAACAGTTTGCCTCCTGCTGTCACATCCTCTCCAACAGTCTGTCTCCTGCTGTCACATCCTCTCCAACAGTCTGTCTCCTGCTGTCACATCCTCTCCAACAGTCTGCTTCCTGCTGCCAAATCCTCTCCAACAGTCTGCCTCCTGCTGTCACATCCTCTCCAACAGTGTGCTTCCTGCTGCCACATCCTCTCCAACAGTCTGTCTCCTGCTGTCACATCCTTTCCAACAGTCGGTCTCCTGCTGCCACACCCTCTCCAACAGTCGGCCTCCTGCTGCCACACCCTCTCCAACAGTCTGTCTCCTGCTGTCACATCCTCTCCAACAGTTTGTCTCCTGCTGTCACATCCTCTCCAACAGTCTGTCTCCTGCTGCCACACCCTCTCCAACATTCTGTCTCCTGCTGTCACATCCTCTCCAACAGTCTGTCTCCTGCTGCCACATCCTCTCCAACAGTGTCTCCTGCTGCCACGTCCTCTCCAACAGTCTGCCTCCTGCTGCCACATCCTCTCCAACAGTCTGTCTCCTGCTGTCACATCCTCTCCAACAGTCTGTCTCCTGCTGTCACATCCTCTCCAACAGTCTGCCTCCTGCTGTCACATCCTCTCCAACAGTCTGTCTCCTGCTGTCACATCCTCTCCAACAGTCTGCCTCCTGCTGTCACATCCTCTCCAACAGTCTGTCTCCTGCTGTCACATCCTCTCCAACAGTCTGCCTCCTGCTGCCACATCCTCTCCAACAGTCTGTCTCCTGCTGTCACATCCTCTCCAACAGTCTGTCTCCTGCTGTCACATCCTCTCCAACAGTCTGTCTCCTGCTGTCACATCCTCTCCAACAGTCTGCTTCCTGCTGCCACATCCTCTCCAACAGTGTCTCCTGCTGTCACATCCTCTCCAACAGTCTGCCTCCTGCTGTCACATCCTCTCCAACAGTCTGCCTCCTGCTGTCACATCCTCTCCAACAGTCTGCCTCCTGCTGTCACATCCTCTCCAACAGTCTGTCTCCTGCTGTCACATCCTCTCCAACAGTCTGTCTCCTGCTGCCACATCCTCTCCAACAGTCTGTCTCCTGCTGTCACATCCTTTCCAACAGTCTGCTTCCTGCTGCCACATCCTCTCCAACAGTCTGTCTCCTGCTGTCACATCCTCTCCAACAGTCTGCTTCCTGCTGCCACATCCTCTCCAACAGTCTGCCTCCTGCTGTCACATCCTCTCCAACAGTGTGCTTCCTGCTGCCACATCCTCTCCAACAGTCTGTCTCCTGCTGTCACATCCTTTCCAACAGTCGGTCTCCTGCTGCCACACCCTCTCCAACAGTCGGCCTCCTGCTGCCACACCCTCTCCAACAGTCTGTCTCCTGCTGTCACATCCTCTCCAACAGTTTGTCTCCTGCTGTCACATCCTCTCCAACAGTCTGTCTCCTGCTGCCACACCCTCTCCAACATTCCGTCTCCTGCTGTCACATCCTCTCCAACAGTCTGTCTCCTGCTGCCACATCCTCTCCAACAGTGTCTCCTGCTGCCACGTCCTCTCCAACAGTCTGCCTCCTGCTGCCACATCCTCTCCAACAGTCTGTCTCCTGCTGTCACATCCTCTCCAACAGTCTGTCTCCTGCTGTCACATCATCTCCAACAGTCTGCTTCCTGCTGCCACATCCTCTCCAACAGTGCCTCCTGCTGTCACATCCTCTCCAACAGTCTGTCTCCTGCTGCCACATCCTCTCCAACATTCTGTCTCCTGCTGTCACATCCTCTCCAACAGTCTGCTTCCTGCTGCCACATCCTCTCCAACAGTCTGTCTCCTGCTGTCACATCCTCCAACAGTCTGCTTCCTGCTGCCACATCCTCTCCAACAGTGTCTCCTGCTGTCACATCCTCTCCAACATCCTCTCCAACAGTCTGCTTCCTGCTGCCACATCCTCTCCAACAGTCTGTCTCCTGCTGCCACATCCTCTCCAACAGTCTGTCTCCTGCTGTCACATCATCTCCAACAGTCTGCTTCCTGCTGCCACATCCTCTCCAACAGTCTGTCTCCTAATGTCACATCCTTTCCAACAGTCGGTCTCCTGCTGCCACACCCTCTCCAACAGTCGGCCTCCTGCTGCCACACCCTCTCCAACAGTCTGTCTCCTGCTGTCACATCCTCTCCAACAGTCTGTCTCCTGCTGCCACATCCTCTCCAACAGTCTGTCTCCTGCTGTCACATCCTTTCCAACAGTCTGCTTCCTGCTGCCACATCCTCTCCAACAGTCGGTCTCCTGCTGCCACATCCTCTCAAACATTCTGTCTCCTGCTGTCACATCCTCTCCAACAGTCTGTCTCCTGCTGTCACATCCTCTCCAACAGTCTGTCTCCTGCTGCCACATCCTCTCCAACAGTCTGCCTCCTGCTGCCACATCCTCTCCAACATTCTGTCTCCTGCTATCACATCCTCTCCAACAGTCTGTCTCCTGCTGCCACATCCTCTCCAACAGTCTGTCTCCTGCTGCCACATCCTCTCCCAACAGTCTGCCTCCTGCTGCCACATCCTCTCCAACAGTCTGCCCCCTGCTGCCACATCCTCTCCAACATTCTGTCTCCTGCTGTCACATCCTCTCCAACAGTCTGTCTCCTGCTGTCACATCCTCTCCAACAGTCTGCCTCCTGCTGTCACATCCTCTCCAACAGTCTGCCTCCTGCTGTCACATCCTCTCCAACAGTCTGCCTCCTGCTGTCACATCCTCTCCAACAGTCTGTCTCCTGCTGTCACATCCTCTCCAACAGTCTGCTTCCTGCTGCCGCATCCTCTCCAACCTTCTGTCTCCTGCTGTCACATCCTTTCCAACAGTCTGCTTCCTGCTGCCACATCCTCTCCAACAGTCGGTCTCCTGCTGCCACATCCTCTCCAACATTCTGTCTCCTGCTGTCACATCCTCTCCAACAGTCTGCTTCCTGCTGCCACATCCTCTCCAACAGTCTGTCTCCTGCTGTCACATCCTTTCCAACAGTCTGCTTCCTGCTGCCACATCCTCTCCAACAGTGTCTCCTGCTGTCACATCCTCTCCAACAGTCTGCTTCCTGCTGCCACATCCTCTCCAACAGTCTGTCTCCTGCTGCCACATCCTCTCCAACAGTCTGTCTCCTGCTGTCACATCATCTCCAACAGTCTGCTTCCTGCTGCCACATCCTCTCCAACAGTCTGTCTCCTAATGTCACATCCTTTCCAACAGTCGGTCTCCTGCTGCCACACCCTCTCCAACAGTCGGCCTCCTGCTGCCACACCCTCTCCAACAGTCTGTCTCCTGCTGTCACATCCTCTCCAACAGTCTGTCTCCTGCTGCCACATCCTCTCCAACAGTCTGTCTCCTGCTGTCACATCCTTTCCAACAGTCTGCTTCCTGCTGCCACATCCTCTCCAACAGTCGGTCTCCTGCTGCCACATCCTCTCAAACATTCTGTCTCCTGCTGTCACATCCTCTCCAACAGTCTGTCTCCTGCTGTCACATCCTCTCCAACAGTCTGTCTCCTGCTGCCACATCCTCTCCAACAGTCTGCCTCCTGCTGCCACATCCTCTCCAACATTCTGTCTCCTGCTATCACATCCTCTCCAACAGTCTGTCTCCTGCTGTCACATCCTCTCCAACAGTCTGCTTCCTGCTGCCACATCCTCTCCAACAGTCTGTCTCCTGCTGCCACATCCTCTCCCAACAGTCTGCCTCCTGCTGCCACATCCTCTCCAACAGTCTGCCCCCTGCTGCCACATCCTCTCCAACATTCTGTCTCCTGCTGTCACATCCTCTCCAACAGTCTGTCTCCTGCTGTCACATCCTCTCCAACAGTCTGCCTCCTGCTGTCACATCCTCTCCAACAGTCTGCCTCCTGCTGTCACATCCTTTCCAACAGTCTGCTTCCTGCTGCCACATCCTCTCCAACAGTGTATCCTGCTGTCACATCCTCTCCAACAGTCTGCTTCCTGCTGCCACATCCTCTCCAACAGTCTGTCTCCTGCTGCCACATCCTCTCCAACAGTCTGTCTCCTGCTGTCACATCCTCTCCAACATTCTGTCTCCTGCTGTCACATCCTCTCCAACAGTCTGTCTCCTGCTGTCACACCCTCTCCAACAGTCGGCCTCCTGCTGCCACACCCTCTCCAACAGTCTGTCTCCTGCTGTCACATCCTCTCCAACAGTCTGTCTCCTGCTGCCACATCCTCTCCAACAGTCTGTCTCCTGCTGTCACATCCTTTCCAACAGTCTGCTTCCTGCTGCCACATCCTCTCCAACAGTCGGTCTCCTGCTGCCACATCCTCTCAAACATTCTGTCTCCTGCTGTCACATCCTCTCCAACAGTCTGTCTCCTGCTGTCATCCTCTCCAACAGTCTGTCTCCTGCTGCCACATCCTCTCCAACAGTCTGCCTCCTGCTGCCACATCCTCTCCAACATTCTGTCTCCTGCTGTCACATCCTCTCCAACAGTCTGCTTCCTGCTGCCACATCCTCTCCAACAGTCTGTCTCCTGCTGCCACATCCTCTCCAACAGTCTGTCTCCTGCTGTCACATACTCTCCAACAGTCTGCTTCCTGCTGCCACTTCCTCTCCAACAGTCTGTCTCCTGCTGCCACATCCTCTCCCAACAGTCTGCCTCCTGCTGCCACATCCTCTCCAACAGTCTGCCTCCTGCTGCCACATCCTCTCCAACATTCTGTCTCCTGCTGTCACATCCTCTCCAACAGTCTGCTTCCTGCTGCCACATCCTCTCCAACAGTCTGTCTCCTGCTGTCACATCCTCTCCAACAGTCTGCTTCCTGCTGCCACATCCTCTCCAACAGTCTGCCTCCTGCTGTCACATCCTCTTCAACAGTCGGTCTCCTGCTGCCACATCCTCTCCAACATTCTGTCTCCTGCTGTCACATCCTCTCCAACAGTCTGCTTCCTGCTGCCACATCCTCTCCAACAGTCTGTCTCCTGCTGTCACATCCTTTCCAACAGTCTGCTTCCTGCTGCCACATCCTCTCCAACAGTCGGTCTCCTGCTGCCACATCCTCTCCAACATTCTGTCTCCTGCTGTCACATCCTCTCCAACAGTCTGCTTCCTGCTGCCACATCCTCTCCAACAGTCTGTCTCCTGCTGTCACATCCTTTCCAACATTCTGCTTCCTGCTGCCACATCCTCTCCAACAGTCTGTCTCCTGCTGTCACATCCTTTCCAACAGTCTGCTTCCTGCTGCCACATCCTCTCCAACAGTCTGTCTCCTGCTGTCACATCCTCTCCAACAGTCTGCTTCCTGCTGCCACATCCTCTCCAACAGTCTGCCTCCTGCTGTCACATCCTCTCCAACAGTCTGCTTCCTGCTGCCACATCCTCTCCAACAGTCTGTCTCCTGCTGTCACATCCTTTCCAACAGTCGGTCTCCTGCTGCCACACCCTCTCCAACAGTCGGCCTCCTGCTGCCACACCCTCTCCAACAGTCTGTCTCCTGCTGTCACATCCTCTCCAACAGTTTGTCTCCTGCTGTCACATCCTCTCCAACAGTCTGTCTCCTGCTGTCACATCCTCTCCAACATTCTGTCTCCTGCTGTCACATCCTCTCCAACAGTCTGCTTCCTGCTGCCACATCCTCTCCAACAGTCTGTCTCCTGCTGTCACACCCTCTCCAACAGTCGGACTCCTGCTGCCACACCCTCTCCAACAGTCTGTCTCCTGCTGTCACATCCTCTCCAACAGTCTGTCTCCTGCTGCCACATCCTCTCCAACAGTCTGTCTCCTGCTGTCACATCCTTTCCAACAGTCTGCTTCCTGCTGCCACATCCTCTCCAACAGTCGGTCTCCTGCTGCCACATCCTCTCAAACATTCTGTCTCCTGCTGTCACATCCTCTCCAACAGTCTGTCTCCTGCTGTCATCCTCTCCAACAGTCTGTCTCCTGCTGCCACATCCTCTCCAACAGTCTGCCTCCTGCTGCCACATCCTCTCCAACATTCTGTCTCCTGCTGTCACATCCTCTCCAACAGTCTGCTTCCTGCTGCCACATCCTCTCCAACAGTCTGTCTCCTGCTGCCACATCCTCTCCAACAGTCTGTCTCCTGCTGTCACATCCTCTCCAACAGTCTGCTTCCTGCTGCCACATCCTCTCCAACAGTCTGTCTCCTGCTGCCACATCCTCTCCCAACAGTCTGCCTCCTGCTGCCACATCCTCTCCAACAGTCGGTCTCCTGCTGCCACATCCTCTCCAACAGTCTGTCTCCTGCTGTCACATCCTTTCCAACATTCTGCTTCCTGCTGCCACATCCTCTCCAACAGTCTGTCTCCTGCTGTCACATCCTTTCCAACAGTCTGCTTCCTGCTGCCACATCCTCTCCAACAGTCTGTCTCCTGCTGTCACATCCTCTCCAACAGTCTGTCCCCTGCTGCCACACCCTCTCCAACATTCTGTCTCCTGCTGTCACATCCTCTCCAACAGTCTGTCTCCTGCTGCCACATCCTCTCCAACAGTGTCTCCTGCTGCCACATCCTCTCCAACAGTCTGTCTCCTGCTGCCACATCCTCTCCAACAGTCTGCCTCCTGCTGCCACATCCTCTCCAACAGTCTGTCTCCTGCTGTCACATCCTCTCCAACAGTCTGTCTCCTGCTGTCACATCCTCTCCAACAGTCTGTCTCCTGCTGTCACATCCTCTCCAACAGTCTGCTTCCTGCTGCCACATCCTCTCCAACAGTGCCTCCTGCTGTCACATCCTCTCCAACAGTCTGTCTCCTGCTGCCACATCCTCTCCAACATTCTGTCTCCTGCTGTCACATCCTCTCCAACAGTCTGCTTCCTGCTGCCACATCCTCTCCAACAGTCTGTCTCCTGCTGTCACATCCTCCAACAGTCTGCTTCCTGCTGCCACATCCTCTCCAACAGTCTGCCTCCTGCTGTCACATCCTCTTCAACAGTCGGTCTCCTGCTGCCACATCCTCTCCAATATTCTGTCTCCTGCTGTCACATCCTCTCCAACAGTCTGCTTCCTGCTGCCACATCCTCTCCAACATTCTGTCTCCTGCTGTCACATCCTTTCCAACAGTCTGCTTCCTGCTGCCACATCCTCTCCAACATTCTGTCTCCTGCTGTCACATCCTCTCCAACAGTCTGCTTCCTGCTGCCACATCCTCTCCAACAGTCTTTCTCCTGCTGTCACATCCTTTCCAACAGTCTGCTTCCTGCTGCCACATCCTCTCCAACAGTGTCTCCTGCTGTCACATCCTCTCCAACAGTCTGCTTCCTGCTGCCACATCCTCTCCAACAGTCTGCTTCCTGCTGCCACATCCTCTCCAACAGTCTGCCTCCTGCTGTCAAATCCTCTTCAACAGTCGGTCTCCTGCTGCCACATCCTCTCCAACATTCTGTCTCCTGCTGTCACATCCTCTCCAACAGTCTGCTTCCTGCTGCCACATCCTCTCCAACAGTCTGTCTCCTGCTGCCACATCCTCTCCCAACAGTCTGCCTCCTGCTGCCACATCCTCTCCAACAGTCTGCCTCCTGCTGCCACATCCTCTCCAACAGTCTGTCTCCTGCTGTCACATCCTTTCCAACAGTCTGCTTCCTGCAGCCACATCCTCTCCAACAGTCTGCTTCCTGCTGCCACATCCTCTCCAACAGTCTGCCTCCTGCTGTCACATCCTCTTCAACAGTCGGTCTCCTGCTGCCACATCCTCTCCAACATTCTGTCTCCTGCTGTCACATCCTCTCCAACAGTCTGCTTCCTGCTGCCACATCCTCTCCAACAGTCTGTCTCCTGCTGCCACATTCTCTCCCAACAGTCTGCCTCCTGCTGCCACATCCTCTCCAACAGTCTGCCTCCTGCTGCCACATCCTCTCCAACATTCTGTCTCCTGCTGTCACATCCTCTCCAACAGTCTGCTTCCTGCTGCCACATCCTCTCCAACAGTCTGTCTCCTGCTTTCAGATCCTCTCCAACAGTCTGCTTCCTGCTGCCACATCCTCTCCAACAGTCTGCCTCCTGCTGTCACATCCTCTTCAACAGTCGGTCTCCTGCTGCCACATCCTCTCCAACATTCTGTCTCCTGCTGCCACATCCTCTCCAACAGTCTGTCTCCTGCTGTCACATCCTCTCCAACAGTCTGTCTCCTGCTGCCACATCCTGTCCAACAGTCTGTCTCCTGCTGCCACATCCTCTCCAACAGTCTGCCTCCTGCTGCCACATCCTCTCCAACAGTCTGTCTCCTGCTGTCACATCCTCTCCAACAGTCTGTCTCCTGCTGTCACATCCTCTCCAACAGTCTGTCTCCTGCTGCCACATCCTCTCCAACAGTCTGCCTCCTGCTGCCACATCCTCTCCAACATTCATTCTCCTGCTGTCACATCCTCTCCAACAGTCTGTCTCCTGCTGTCACATCCTCTCCAACAGTCTGCTTCCTGCTGCCACATCCTCTCCAAAAGTCTGTCTCCTGCTGCCACATCCTCTCCCAACAGTCTGCCTCCTGCTGCCACATCCTCTCCAACAGTCTGCCTCCTGCTGCCACATCCTCTCCAACATTCTGTCTCCTGCTGTCACATCCTCTCCAACAGTCTGCTTCCTGCTGCCACATCCTCTCCAACAGTCTGTCTCCTGCTGTCACATCCTCCAACAGTCTGCTTCCTGCTGCCACATCCTCTCCAACAGTCTGCCTCCTGCTGTCACATCCTCTTCAACAGTCGGTCTCCTGCTGCCACATCCTCTCCAACATTCTGTCTCCTGCTGTCACATCCTCTCCAACAGTCTGCTTCCTGCTGCCGCATCCTCTCCAACCTTCTGTCTCCTGCTGTCACATCCTTTCCAACAGTCTGCTTCCTGCTGCCACATCCTCTCCAACAGTCGGTCTCCTGCTGCCACATCCTCTCCAACATTCTGTCTCCTGCTGTCACATCCTCTCCAACAGTCTGCTTCCTGCTGCCACATCCTCTCCAACAGTCTGTCTCCTGCTGTCACATCCTTTCCAACAGTCTGCTTCCTGCTGCCACATCCTCTCCAACAGTGTCTCCTGCTGTCACATCCTCTCCAACAGTCTGCTTCCTGCTGCCACATCCTCTCCAACAGTCTGTCTCCTGCTGCCACATCCTCTCCAACAGTCTGTCTCCTGCTGTCACATCATCTCCAACAGTCTGCTTCCTGCTGCCACATCCTCTCCAACAGTCTGTCTCCTAATGTCACATCCTTTCCAACAGTCGGTCTCCTGCTGCCACACCCTCTCCAACAGTCGGCCTCCTGCTGCCACACCCTCTCCAACAGTCTGTCTCCTGCTGTCACATCCTCTCCAACAGTCTGTCTCCTGCTGCCACATCCTCTCCAACAGTCTGTCTCCTGCTGTCACATCCTTTCCAACAGTCTGCTTCCTGCTGCCACATCCTCTCCAACAGTCGGTCTCCTGCTGCCACATCCTCTCAAACATTCTGTCTCCTGCTGTCACATCCTCTCCAACAGTCTGTCTCCTGCTGTCACATCCTCTCCAACAGTCTGTCTCCTGCTGCCACATCCTCTCCAACAGTCTGCCTCCTGCTGCCACATCCTCTCCAACATTCTGTCTCCTGCTATCACATCCTCTCCAACAGTCTGTCTCCTGCTGTCACATCCTCTCCAACAGTCTGCTTCCTGCTGCCACATCCTCTCCAACAGTCTGTCTCCTGCTGCCACATCCTCTCCCAACAGTCTGCCTCCTGCTGCCACATCCTCTCCAACAGTCTGCCCCCTGCTGCCACATCCTCTCCAACATTCTGTCTCCTGCTGTCACATCCTCTCCAACAGTCTGTCTCCTGCTGTCACATCCTCTCCAACAGTCTGCCTCCTGCTGTCACATCCTCTCCAACAGTCTGCCTCCTGCTGTCACATCCTCTCCAACAGTCTGCCTCCTGCTGTCACATCCTCTCCAACAGTCTGTCTCCTGCTGTCACATCCTCTCCAACAGTCTGTCTCCTGCTGTCACATCCTCTCCAACAGTCTGCTTCCTGCTGCCACATCCTCTCCAACAGTGCCTCCTGCTGTCACATCCTTTCCAACAGTCTGTCTCCTGCTGTCACATCCTCTCCAACAGTCTGCCTCCTGCTGTCACATCCTCTCCAACAGTCTGCCTCCTGCTGTCACATCCTCTCCAACAGTCTGTCTCCTGCTGTCACATCCTCTCCAACAGTCTGCCTCCTGCTGTCACATCCTCTCCAACAGTCTGTCTCCTGCTGTCACATCCTCTCCAACAGTCTGCCTCCTGCTGCCACATCCTCTCCAACAGTCTGTCTCCTGCTGTCACATCCTCTCCAACAGTCTGTCTCCTGCTGTCACATCCTCTCCAACAGTCTGCTTCCTGCTGCCACATCCTCTCCAACAGTGCCTCCTGCTGTCACATCCTCTCCAACAGTCTGTCTCCTGCTGCCACATCCTCTCCAACAGTGTCTCCTGCTGTCACATCCTCTCCAACAGTCTGCCTCCTGCTGTCACATCCTCTCCAACAGTCTGCCTCCTGCTGTCACATCCTCTCCAACAGTCTGTCTCCTGCTGTCACATCCTCTCCAACAGTCTGTCTCCTGCTGCCACATCCTCTCCAACAGTCTGTCTCCTTCTGTCACATCCTCTCCAACAGTCTTCTTCCTGCTGCCACATCCTCTCCAACAGTCTGTCTCCTGCTGCCACATCCTCTCCAACAGTCTGTCTCCTGCTGTCACATCCTCTCCAACATTCTGCTTCCTGCTGCCACATCCTCTCCAACAGTCTGCTTCCTGCTGCCACATCCTCTCCAACAGTCTGTCTCCTGCTGTCACATCCTTTCCAACAGTCTGCTTCCTGCTGCCACATCCTCTCCAACAGTCTGCCTCCTGCTGCCACATCCTCTCCAACATTCTGTCTCCTGCTGTCACATCATCTCCAACAGTCTGCTTCCTGCTGCCACATCCTCTCCAACAGTCTGTCTCCTGCTGTCACATCCTCCAACAGTCTGCTTCCTGCTGCCACATCCTCTCCAACAGTCTGCCTCCTGCTGTCACATCCTCTTCAACAGTCGGTCTCCTGCTGCCACATCCTCTCCAACATTCTGTCTCCTGCTGTCACATCCTCTCCAACAGTCTGCTTCCTGCTGCCACATCCTCTCCAACATTCTGTCTCCTGCTGTCACACCCTTTCCAACAGTCTGCTTCCTGCTGCCACATCCTCTCCAACAGTCGGTCTCCTGCTGCCACATCCTCTCCAACATTCTGTCTCCTGCTGTCACATCCTCTCCAACAGTCTGCTTCCTGCTGCCACATCCTCTCCAACAGTCTGTCTCCTGCTGTCACATCCTTTCCAACAGTCTGCTTCCTGCTGCCACATCCTCTCCAACAGTGTCTCCTGCTGTCACATCCTCTCCAACAGTCTGCTTCCTGCTGCCACATCCTCTCCAACAGTCTGTCTCCTGCTGCCACATCCTCTCCAACAGTCTGTCTCCTGCTGTCACATCCTCTCCAACATTCTGTCTCCTGCTGTCACATCCTCTCCAACAGTCTGTCTCCTGCTGTCACACCCTCTCCAACAGTCGGCCTCCTGCTGCCACACCCTCTCCAACAGTCTGTCTCCTGCTGTCACATCCTCTCCAACAGTCTGTCTCCTGCTGCCACATCCTCTCCAACAGTCTGTCTCCTGCTGTCACATCCTTTCCAACAGTCTGCTTCCTGCTGCCACATCCTCTCCAACAGTCGGTCTCCTGCTGTCACATCCTCTCCAACAGTCTGCCTCCTGCTGTCACATCCTCTCCAACAGTCTGCCTCCTGCTGTCACATCCTCTCCAACAGTCTGTCTCCTGCTGTCACATCCTCTCCAACAGTCTGCCTCCTGCTGTCACATCCTCTCCAACAGTCTGTCTCCTGCTGTCACATCCTCTCCAACAGTCTGCCTCCTGCTGCCACATCCTCTCCAACAGTCTGTCTCCTGCTGTCACATCCTCTCCAACAGTCTGTCTCCTGCTGTCACATCCTCTCCAACAGTCTGCTTCCTGCTGCCACATCCTCTCCAACAGTGCCTCCTGCTGTCACATCCTCTCCAACAGTCTGTCTCCTGCTGCCACATCCTCTCCAACAGTGTCTCCTGCTGTCACATCCTCTCCAACAGTCTGCCTCCTGCTGTCACATCCTCTCCAACAGTCTGCCTCCTGCTGTCACATCCTCTCCAACAGTCTGTCTCCTGCTGTCACATCCTCTCCAACAGTCTGTCTCCTGCTGCCACATCCTCTCCAACAGTCTGTCTCCTGCTGTCACATCCTCTCCAACAGTCTTCTTCCTGCTGCCACATCCTCTCCAAAAGTCTGTCTCCTGCTGCCACATCCTCTCCAACAGTCTGTCTCCTGCTGTCACATCCTCTCCAACATTCTGCTTCCTGCTGCCACATCCTCTCCAACAGTCTGCTTCCTGCTGCCACATCCTCTCCAACAGTCTGTCTCCTGCTGTCACATCCTTTCCAACAGTCTGCTTCCTGCTGCCACATCCTCTCCAACAGTCTGCCTCCTGCTGCCACATCCTCTCCAACATTCTGTCTCCTGCTGTCACATCCTCTCCAACAGTCTGCTTCCTGCTGCCACATCCTCTCCAACAGTCTGTCTCCTGCTGTCACATCCTCCAACAGTCTGCTTCCTGCTGCCACATCCTCTCCAACAGTCTGCCTCCTGCTGTCACATCCTCTTCAACAGTCGGTCTCCTGCTGCCACATCCTCTCCAACATTCTGTCTCCTGCTGTCACATCCTCTCCAACAGTCTGCTTCCTGCTGCCACATCCTCTCCAACATTCTGTCTCCTGCTGTCACACCCTTTCCAACAGTCTGCTTCCTGCTGCCACATCCTCTCCAACAGTCGGTCTCCTGCTGCCACATCCTCTCCAACATTCTGTCTCCTGCTGTCACTTCCTCTCCAACAGTCTGCTTCCTGCTGCCACATCCTCTCCAACAGTCTGTCTCCTGCTGTCACATCCTTTCCAACAGTCTGCTTCCTGCTGCCACATCCTCTCCAACAGTGTCTCCTGCTGTCACATCCTCTCCAACAGTCTGCTTCCTGCTGCCACATCCTCTCCAACAGTCTGTCTCCTGCTGCCACATCCTCTCCAACAGTCTGTCTCCTGCTGTCACATCCTCTCCAACATTCTGTCTCCTGCTGTCACATCCTCTCCAACAGTCTGTCTCCTGCTGTCACACCCTCTCCAACAGTCGGCCTCCTGCTGCCACACCCTCTCCAACAGTCTGTCTCCTGCTGTCACATCCTCTCCAACAGTCTGTCTCCTGCTGCCACATCCTCTCCAACAGTCTGTCTCCTGCTGTCACATCCTTTCCAACAGTCTGCTTCCTGCTGCCACATCCTCTCCAACAGTCGGTCTCCTGCTGCCACATCCTCTCAAACATTCTGTCTCCTGCTGTCACATCCTCTCCAACAGTCTGTCTCCTGCTGTCATCCTCTCCAACAGTCTGTCTCCTGCTGCCACATCCTCTCCAACAGTCTGCCTCCTGCTGCCACATCCTCTCCAACATTCTGTCTCCTGCTGTCACATCCTCTCCAACAGTCTGCTTCCTGCTGCCACATCCTCTCCAACAGTCTGTCTCCTGCTGCCACATCCTCTCCAACAGTCTGTCTCCTGCTGTCACATACTCTCCAACAGTCTGCTTCCTGCTGCCACTTCCTCTCCAACAGTCTGTCTCCTGCTGCCACATCCTCTCCCAACAGTCTGCCTCCTGCTGCCACATCCTCTCCAACAGTCTGCCTCCTGCTGCCACATCCTCTCCAACATTCTGTCTCCTGCTGTCACATCCTCTCCAACAGTCTGCTTCCTGCTGCCACATCCTCTCCAACAGTCTGTCTCCTGCTGTCACATCCTCTCCAACAGTCTGCTTCCTGCTGCCACATCCTCTCCAACAGTCTGCCTCCTGCTGTCACATCCTCTTCAACAGTCGGTCTCCTGCTGCCACATCCTCTCCAACATTCTGTCTCCTGCTGTCACATCCTCTCCAACAGTCTGCTTCCTGCTGCCACATCCTCTCCAACAGTCTGTCTCCTGCTGTCACATCCTTTCCAACAGTCTGCTTCCTGCTGCCACATCCTCTCCAACAGTCGGTCTCCTGCTGCCACATCCTCTCCAACATTCTGTCTCCTGCTGTCACATCCTCTCCAACAGTCTGCTTCCTGCTGCCACATCCTCTCCAACAGTCTGTCTCCTGCTGTCACATCCTTTCCAACATTCTGCTTCCTGCTGCCACATCCTCTCCAACAGTCTGTCTCCTGCTGTCACATCCTTTCCAACAGTCTGCTTCCTGCTGCCACATCCTCTCCAACAGTCTGTCTCCTGCTGTCACATCCTCTCCAACAGTCTGCTTCCTGCTGCCACATCCTCTCCAACAGTCTGCCTCCTGCTGTCACATCCTCTCCAACAGTCTGCTTCCTGCTGCCACATCCTCTCCAACAGTCTGTCTCCTGCTGTCACATCCTTTCCAACAGTCGGTCTCCTGCTGCCACACCCTCTCCAACAGTCGGCCTCCTGCTGCCACACCCTCTCCAACAGTCTGTCTCCTGCTGTCACATCCTCTCCAACAGTTTGTCTCCTGCTGTCACATCCTCTCCAACAGTCTGTCTCCTGCTGTCACATCCTCTCCAACATTCTGTCTCCTGCTGTCACATCCTCTCCAACAGTCTGCTTCCTGCTGCCACATCCTCTCCAACAGTCTGTCTCCTGCTGTCACACCCTCTCCAACAGTCGGACTCCTGCTGCCACACCCTCTCCAACAGTCTGTCTCCTGCTGTCACATCCTCTCCAACAGTCTGTCTCCTGCTGCCACATCCTCTCCAACAGTCTGTCTCCTGCTGTCACATCCTTTCCAACAGTCTGCTTCCTGCTGCCACATCCTCTCCAACAGTCGGTCTCCTGCTGCCACATCCTCTCAAACATTCTGTCTCCTGCTGTCACATCCTCTCCAACAGTCTGTCTCCTGCTGTCATCCTCTCCAACAGTCTGTCTCCTGCTGCCACATCCTCTCCAACAGTCTGCCTCCTGCTGCCACATCCTCTCCAACATTCTGTCTCCTGCTGTCACATCCTCTCCAACAGTCTGCTTCCTGCTGCCACATCCTCTCCAACAGTCTGTCTCCTGCTGCCACATCCTCTCCAACAGTCTGTCTCCTGCTGTCACATCCTCTCCAACAGTCTGCTTCCTGCTGCCACATCCTCTCCAACAGTCTGTCTCCTGCTGCCACATCCTCTCCCAACAGTCTGCCTCCTGCTGCCACATCCTCTCCAACAGTCGGTCTCCTGCTGCCACATCCTCTCCAACAGTCTGTCTCCTGCTGTCACATCCTTTCCAACATTCTGCTTCCTGCTGCCACATCCTCTCCAACAGTCTGTCTCCTGCTGTCACATCCTTTCCAACAGTCTGCTTCCTGCTGCCACATCCTCTCCAACAGTCTGTCTCCTGCTGTCACATCCTCTCCAACAGTCTGCTTCCTGCTGCCACATCCTCACCAACAGTCTGCCTCCTGCTGTCACATCCTCTCCAACAGTCTGCTTCCTGCTGCCACATCCTCTCCAACAGTCTGTCTCCTGCTGTCACATCCTTTCCAACAGTCTGCTTCCTGCTGCCACATCCTCTCCAACAGTCTGTCTCCTGCTGCCACATCCTCTCCAACAGTCTGCCTCCTGCTGCCACATCCTCTCCAACAGTCTGTCTCCTGCTGTCACATCCTCTCCAACAGTCTGTCTCCTGCTGTCACATCCTCTCCAACAGTCTGTCTCCTGCTGTCACATCCTCTCCAACAGTCTGCTTCCTGCTGCCACATCCTCTCCAACAGTGCCTCCTGCTGTCACATCCTCTCCAACAGTCTGTCTCCTGCTGCCACATCCTCTCCAACATTCTGTCTCCTGCTGTCACATCCTCTCCAACAGTCTGCTTCCTGCTGCCACATCCTCTCCAACATTCTGTCTCCTGCTGTCACATCCTTTCCAACAGTCTGCTTCCTGCTGCCACATCCTCTCCAACAGTCGGTCTCCTGCTGCCACATCCTCTCCAACATTCTGTCTCCTGCTGTCACATCCTCTCCAACAGTCTGCTTCCTGCTGCCACATCCTCTCCAACAGTCTTTCTCCTGCTGTCACATCCTTTCCAACAGTCTGCTTCCTGCTGCCACATCCTCTCCAACAGTGTCTCCTGCTGTCACATCCTCTCCAACAGTCTGCTTCCTGCTGCCACATCCTCTCCAACAGTCTGCTTCCTGCTGCCACATCCTCTCCAACAGTCTGCCTCCTGCTGTCACATCCTCTTCAACAGTCGGTCTCCTGCTGCCACATCCTCTCCAACATTCTGTCTCCTGCTGTCACATCCTCTCCAACAGTCTGCTTCCTGCTGCCACATCCTCTCCAACAGTCTGTCTCCTGCTGCCACATCCTCTCCCAACAGTCTGCCTCCTGCTGCCACATCCTCTCCAACAGTCTGCCTCCTGCTGCCACATCCTCTCCAACAGTCTGTCTCCTGCTGTCACATCCTTTCCAACAGTCTGCTTCCTGCAGCCACATCCTCTCCAACAGTCTGCTTCCTGCTGCCACATCCTCTCCAACAGTCTGCCTCCTGCTGTCACATCCTCTTCAACAGTCGGTCTCCTGCTGCCACATCCTCTCCAACATTCTGTCTCCTGCTGTCACATCCTCTCCAACAGTCTGCTTCCTGCTGCCACATCCTCTCCAACAGTCTGTCTCCTGCTGCCACATTCTCTCCCAACAGTCTGCCTCCTGCTGCCACATCCTCTCCAACAGTCTGCCTCCTGCTGCCACATCCTCTCCAACATTCTGTCTCCTGCTGTCACATCCTCTCCAACAGTCTGCTTCCTGCTGCCACATCCTCTCCAAAAGTCTGTCTCCTGCTTTCAGATCCTCTCCAACAGTCTGCTTCCTGCTGCCATATCCTCTCCAACAGTCTGCCTCCTGCTGTCACATCCTCTTCAACAGTCGGTCTCCTGCTGCCACATCCTCTCCAACATTCTGTCTCCTGCTGCCACATCCTCTCCAACAGTCTGTCTCCTGCTGTCACATCCTCTCCAACAGTCTGTCTCCTGCTGCCACATCCTGTCCAACAGTCTGTCTCCTGCTGCCACATCCTCTCCAACAGTCTGCCTCCTGCTGCCACATCCTCTCCAACAGTCTGTCTCCTGCTGTCACATCCTCTCCAACAGTCTGTCTCCTGCTGTCACATCCTCTCCAACAGTCTGTCTCCTGCTGCCACATCCTCTCCAACAGTCTGCCTCCTGCTGCCACATCCTCTCCAACATTCATTCTCCTGCTGTCACATCCTCTCCAACAGTCTGTCTCCTGCTGTCACATCCTCTCCAACAGTCTGCTTCCTGCTGCCACATCCTCTCCAACAGTCTGTCTCCTGCTGTCACATCCTCCAACAGTCTGCTTCCTGCTGCCACATCCTCTCCAACAGTCTGCCTCCTGCTGTCACATCCTCTCCAACAGTCTGCCTCCTGCTGCCACATCCTCTCCAATATTCTGTCTCCTGCTGTCACATCCTCTCCAACAGTCTGCTTCCTGCTGCCACATCCTCTCCAACATTCTGTCTCCTGCTGTCACATCCTTTCCAACAGTCTGCTTCCTGCTGCCACATCCTCTCCAACAGTCGGTCTCCTGCTGCCACATCCTCTCCAACATTCTGTCTCCTGCTGTCACATCCTCTCCAACAGTCTGCTTCCTGCTGCCACATCCTCTCCAACAGTCTTTCTCCTGCTGTCACATCCTTTCCAACAGTCTGCTTCCTGCTGCCACATCCTCTCCAACAGTGTCTCCTGCTGTCACATCCTCTCCAACAGTCTGCTTCCTGCTGCCACATCCTCTCCAACAGTCTGCTTCCTGCTGCCACATCCTCTCCAACAGTCTGCCTCCTGCTGTCACATCCTCTTCAACAGTCGGTCTCCTGCTGCCACATCCTCTCCAACATTCTGTCTCCTGCTGTCACATCCTCTCCAACAGTCTGCTTCCTGCTGCCACATCCTCTCCAACAGTCTGTCTCCTGCTGCCACATCCTCTCCCAACAGTCTGCCTCCTGCTGCCACATCCTCTCCAACAGTCTGCCTCCTGCTGCCACATCCTCTCCAACAGTCTGTCTCCTGCTGTCACATCCTTTCCAACAGTCTGCTTCCTGCAGCCACATCCTCTCCAACAGTCTGCTTCCTGCTGCCACATCCTCTCCAACAGTCTGCCTCCTGCTGTCACATCCTCTTCAACAGTCGGTCTCCTGCTGCCACATCCTCTCCAACATTCTGTCTCCTGCTGTCACATCCTCTCCAACAGTCTGCTTCCTGCTGCCACATCCTCTCCAACAGTCTGTCTCCTGCTGCCACATTCTCTCCCAACAGTCTGCCTCCTGCTGCCACATCCTCTCCAACAGTCTGCCTCCTGCTGCCACATCCTCTCCAACATTCTGTCTCCTGCTGTCACATCCTCTCCAACAGTCTGCTTCCTGCTGCCACATCCTCTCCAACAGTCTGTCTCCTGCTTTCAGATCCTCTCCAACAGTCTGCTTCCTGCTGCCACATCCTCTCCAACAGTCTGCCTCCTGCTGTCACATCCTCTTCAACAGTCGGTCTCCTGCTGCCACATCCTCTCCAACATTCTGTCTCCTGCTGCCACATCCTCTCCAACAGTCTGTCTCCTGCTGTCACATCCTCTCCAACAGTCTGTCTCCTGCTGCCACATCCTGTCCAACAGTCTGTCTCCTGCTGCCACATCCTCTCCAACAGTCTGCCTCCTGCTGCCACATCCTCTCCAACAGTCTGTCTCCTGCTGTCACATCCTCTCCAACAGTCTGTCTCCTGCTGTCACATCCTCTCCAACAGTCTGTCTCCTGCTGCCACATCCTCTCCAACAGTCTGCCTCCTGCTGCCACATCCTCTCCAACATTCATTCTCCTGCTGTCACATCCTCTCCAACAGTCTGTCTCCTGCTGTCACATCCTCTCCAACAGTCTGCTTCCTGCTGCCACATCCTCTCCAAAAGTCTGTCTCCTGCTGCCACATCCTCTCCCAACAGTCTGCCTCCTGCTGCCACATCCTCTCCAACAGTCTGCCTCCTGCTGCCACATCCTCTCCAACATTCTGTCTCCTGCTGTCACATCCTCTCCAACAGTCTGCTTCCTGCTGCCACATCCTCTCCAACAGTCTGTCTCCTGCTGTCACATCCTCCAACAGTCTGCTTCCTGCTGCCACATCCTCTCCAACAGTCTGCCTCCTGCTGTCACATCCTCTTCAACAGTCGGTCTCCTGCTGCCACATCCTCTCCAACATTCTGTCTCCTGCTGTCACATCCTCTCCAACAGTCTGCTTCCTGCTGCCGCATCCTCTCCAACCTTCTGTCTCCTGCTGTCACATCCTTTCCAACAGTCTGCTTCCTGCTGCCACATCCTCTCCAACAGTCGGTCTCCTGCTGCCACATCCTCTCCAACATTCTGTCTCCTGCTGTCACATCCTCTCCAACAGTCTGCTTCCTGCTGCCACATCCTCTCCAACAGTCTGTCTCCTGCTGTCACATCCTTTCCAACAGTCTGCTTCCTGCTGCCACATCCTCTCCAACAGTGTCTCCTGCTGTCACATCCTCTCCAACAGTCTGCTTCCTGCTGCCACATCCTCTCCAACAGTCTGTCTCCTGCTGCCACATCCTCTCCAACAGTCTGTCTCCTGCTGTCACATCATCTCCAACAGTCTGCTTCCTGCTGCCACATCCTCTCCAACAGTCTGTCTCCTAATGTCACATCCTTTCCAACAGTCGGTCTCCTGCTGCCACACCCTCTCCAACAGTCGGCCTCCTGCTGCCACACCCTCTCCAACAGTCTGTCTCCTGCTGTCATATCCTCTCCAACAGTCTGTCTCCTGCTGCCACATCCTCTCCAACAGTCTGTCTCCTGCTGTCACATCCTTTCCAACAGTCTGCTTCCTGCTGCCACATCCTCTCCAACAGTCGGTCTCCTGCTGCCACATCCTCTCAAACATTCTGTCTCCTGCTGTCACATCCTCTCCAACAGTCTGTCTCCTGCTGTCACATCCTCTCCAACAGTCTGTCTCCTGCTGCCACATCCTCTCCAACAGTCTGCCTCCTGCTGCCACATCCTCTCCAACATTCTGTCTCCTGCTATCACATCCTCTCCAACAGTCTGTCTCCTGCTGTCACATCCTCTCCAACAGTCTGCTTCCTGCTGCCACATCCTCTCCAACAGTCTGTCTCCTGCTGCCACATCCTCTCCCAACAGTCTGCCTCCTGCTGCCACATCCTCTCCAACAGTCTGCCCCCTGCTGCCACATCCTCTCCAACATTCTGTCTCCTGCTGTCACATCCTCTCCAACAGTCTGTCTCCTGCTGTCACATCCTCTCCAACAGTCTGCCTCCTGCTGTCACATCCTCTCCAACAGTCTGCCTCCTGCTGTCACATCCTCTCCAACAGTCTGCCTCCTGCTGTCACATCCTCTCCAACAGTCTGTCTCCTGCTGTCACATCCTCTCCAACAGTCTGCCTCCTGCTGTCACATCCTCTCCAACAGTCTCTCTCCTGCTGCCACATCCTCTCCAACAGTCTGTTTCCTGCTGCCACATCCTCTCCAACAGTCTGCCTCCTGCTGCCACATCCTCTCCAACATTCTGTCTCCTGCTGTCACATCCTCTCCAACAGTCTGCCTCCTGCTGCCACATCCTCTCCAACATTCTGTCTCCTGCTGTCACATCCTCTCCAACAGTCTGCTTCCTGCTGCCACATCCTCTCCAACAGTCTGTCTCCTGCTGTGACATCCTCTCCAACAGTCTGCTTCCTGCTGCCACATCCTCTCCAACAGTCTGCTTCCTGCTGCCACATCCTCTCCAACAGTCTGCCTCCTGCTGCCACATCCTCTCCAACATTCTGTCTCCTGCTGTCACATCCTCTCCAACTGTCTGCCTCCTGCTGCCACATCCTCTCCAACATTCTGTCTCCTGCTGTCACATCCTCTCCAACAGTCTGCTTCCTGCTGCCACATCCTCTCCAACAGTCTGTCTCCTGCTGTGACATCCTCTCCAACAGTCTGCTTCCTGCTGCCACATCCTCTCCAACATTCTGTCTCCTGCTTTCACATCCTTTCCAACAGTCTGCTTCCTGCTGCCACATCCTCTCCAACAGTCGGTCTCCTGCTGCCACATCCTCTCCAACATTCTGTCTCCTGCTGTCACATCCTCTCCAACAGTCTGCTTCCTGCTGCCACATCCTCTCCAACAGTCTGTCTCCTGCTGTCACATCCTTTCCAACAGTCTGCTTCCTGCTGCCACATCCTCTCCAACAGTGTCTCCTGCTGTCACATCCTCTCCAACAGTCTGCTTCCTGCTGCCACATCCTCTCCAACATTCTGTCTCCTGCTGTCACATCCTCTCCAACAGTCTGCTTCCTGCTGCCACATCCTCTCCAACAGTCTGTCTCCTGCTGTCACATCCTCTCCAACAGTCTGCTTCCTGCTGCCACATCCTCTCCAACAGTCTGTCACCTGCTGTCACATCCTCTCCAACAGTCTGCTTCCTGCTGTCACATCCTCTTCAACAGTCGGTCTCCTGCTGCCACATCCTCTCCAACATTCTGTCTCCTGCTGCCACATCCTCTCCAACAGTCTGTCTCCTGCTGTCACATCCTCTCCAACAGTCTGTCTCCTGCTGCCACATCCTGTCCAACAGTCTGTCTCCTGCTGTCACATCCTCTCCAACAGTCTGCCTCCTGCTGCCATATCCTCTCCAACAGTCTGTCTCCTGCTGTCACATCCTCTCCAACAGTCTGTCTCCTGCTGTCACATCCTCTCCAACAGTCTGTCTCCTGCTGCCACATCCTCTCCAACAGTCTGCCTCCTGCTGCCACATCCTCTCCAACATTCTGTCTCCTGCTGTCACATCCTCTCCAACAGTCTGTCTCCTGCTGTCACATCCTCTCCAACAGTCTGCTTCCTGCTGCCACGTCCTCTCCAAAAGTCTGTCTCCTGCTGCCACATCCTCTCCCAACAGTCTGCCTCCTGCTGCCACATCCTCTCCAACATTCTGTCTCCTGCTGTCACATCCTCTCCAACAGTCTGCTTCCTGCTGCCACATCCTCTCCAACAGTCTGTCTCCTGCTGTCACATCCTCCAACAGTCTGCTTCCTGCTGCCACATCCTCTCCAACAGTCTGCCTCCTGCTGTCACATCCTCTTCAACAGTCGGTCTCCTGCTGCCACATCCTCTCCAACATTCTGTCTCCTGCTGTCACATCCTCTCCAACAGTCTGCTTCCTGCTGCCACACCCTCTCCAACATTCGCTCTCCTGCTGTCACATCCTTTCCAACAGTCTGCTTCCTGCTGCCACATCCTCTCCAACAGTCGGTCTCCTGCTGCCACATCCTCTCCAACATTCTGTCTCCTGCTGTCACATCCTCTCCAACAGTCTGCTTCCTGCTGCCACATCCTCTCCAACAGTCTGTCTCCTGCTGCCACATCCTCTCCAACAGTCTGTCTCCTGCTGTCACATCCTCTCCAACAGTCTGCTTCCTGCTGCCACATCCTCTCCAACAGTCTGTCTCCTAATGTCACATCCTTTCCAACAGTCGGTCTCCTGCTGCCACACCCTCTCCAACAGTCGGCCTCCTGCTGCCACACCCTCTCCAACAGTCTGTCTCCTGCTGTCACATCCTCTCCAACAGTCTGTCTCCTGCTGCCACATCCTCTCCAACAGTCTGTCTCCTGCTGTCACATTCTTTCCAACAGTCTGCTTCCTGCTGCCACATCCTCTCCAACAGTCGGTCTCCTGCTGCCACATCCTCTCAAACATTCTGTCTCCTGCTGTCACATCCTCTCCAACAGTCTGTCTCCTGCTGTCACATCCTCTCCAACAGTCTGTCTCCTGCTGCCACATCCTCTCCAACAGTCTGCCTCCTGCTGCCACATCCTCTCCAACATTCTGTCTCCTGCTGTCACATCCTCTCCAACAGTCTGTCTCCTGCTGTCACATCCTCTCCAACAGTCTGCTTCCTGCTGCCACATCCTCTCCAACAGTCTGTCTCCTGCTGTCACATTCTTTCCAACAGTCTGCTTCCTGCTGCCACATCCTCTCCAACAGTCGGTCTCCTGCTGCCACATCCTCTCAAACATTCTGTCTCCTGCTGTCACATCCTCTCCAACAGTCTGTCTCCTGCTGTCACATCCTCTCCAACAGTCTGTCTCCTGCTGCCACATCCTCTCCAACAGTCTGCCTCCTGCTGCCACATCCTCTCCAACATTCTGTCTCCTGCTGTCACATCCTCTCCAACAGTCTGTCTCCTGCTGTCACATCCTCTCCAACAGTCTGCCTCCTGCTGTCACATCCTCTCCAACAGTCTGCCTCCTGCTGTCACATCCTCTCCAACAGTCTGCCTCCTGCTGTCACATCCTCTCCAACAGTCTGTCTCCTGCTGTCACATCCTCTCCAACAGTCTCTCTCCTGCTGCCACATCCTCTCCAACAGTCTGCTTCCTGCTGCCACATCCTCTCCAACAGTCGGTCTCCTGCTGCCACATCCTCTCCAACATTCTGTCTCCTGCTGTCACATCCTCTCCAACAGTCTGCTTCCTGCTGCCACACCCTCTCCAACATTCGCTCTCCTGCTGTCACATCCTTTCCAACAGTCTGCTTCCTGCTGCCACATCCTCTCCAACAGTCGGTCTCCTGCTGCCACATCCTCTCCAACATTCTGTCTCCTGCTGTCACATCCTCTCCAACAGTCTGCTTCCTGCTGCCACATCCTCTCCAACAGTCTGTCTCCTGCTGCCACATCCTCTCCAACAGTCTGTCTCCTGCTGTCACATCCTCTCCAACAGTCTGCTTCCTGCTGCCACATACTCTCCAACAGTCTGTCTCCTAATGTCACATCCTTTCCAACAGTCGGTCTCCTGCTGCCACACCCTCTCCAACAGTCGGCCTCCTGCTGCCACACCCTCTCCAACAGTCTGTCTCCTGCTGTCACATCCTCTCCAACAGTCTGTCTCCTGCTGCCACATCCTCTCCAACAGTCTGTCTCCTGCTGTCACATTCTTTCCAACAGTCTGCTTCCTGCTGCCACATCCTCTCCAACAGTCGGTCTCCTGCTGCCACATCCTCTCAAACATTCTGTCTCCTGCTGTCACATCCTCTCCAACAGTCTGTCTCCTGCTGTCACATCCTCTCCAACAGTCTGTCTCCTGCTGCCACATCCTCTCAAACAGTCTGCCTCCTGCTGCCACATCCTCTCCAACATTCTGTCTCCTGCTGTCACATCCTCTCCAACAGTCTGTCTCCTGCTGTCACATCCTCTCCAACAGTCTGCTTCCTGCTGCCACATCCTCTCCAACAGTCTGTCTCCTGCTGTCACATTCTTTCCAACAGTCTGCTTCCTGCTGCCACATCCTCTCCAACAGTCGGTCTCCTGCTGCCACATCCTCTCAAACATTCTGTCTCCTGCTGTCACATCCTCTCCAACAGTCTGTCTCCTGCTGTCACATCCTCTCCAACAGTCTGTCTCCTGCTGCCACATCCTCTCCAACAGTCTGCCTCCTGCTGCCACATCCTCTCCAACATTCTGTCTCCTGCTGTCACATCCTCTCCAACAGTCTGTCTCCTGCTGTCACATCCTCTCCAACAGTCTGCCTCCTGCTGTCACATCCTCTCCAACAGTCTGCCTCCTGCTGTCACATCCTCTCCAACAGTCTGCCTCCTGCTGTCACATCCTCTCCAACAGTCTGTCTCCTGCTGTCACATCCTCTCCAACAGTCTCTCTCCTGCTGCCACATCCTCTCCAACAGTCTGCTTCCTGCTGCCACATCCTCTCCAACAGTCTGCCTCCTGCTGCCACATCCTCTCCAACATTCTGTCTCCTGCTGTCACATCCTCTCCAACAGTCTGCCTCCTGCTGCCACATCCTCTCCAACATTCTGTCTCCTGCTGTCACATCCTCTCCAACAGTCTGTCTCCTGCTGTCACATCCTCTCCAACAGTCTGCTTCCTGCTGCCACATCCTCTCCAACAGTCTGTCTCCTGCTGTCACATTCTTTCCAACAGTCTGCTTCCTGCTGCCACATCCTCTCCAACAGTCGGTCTCCTGCTGCCACATCCTCTCAAACATTCTGTCTCCTGCTGTCACATCCTCTCCAACAGTCTGTCTCCTGCTGTCACATCCTCTCCAACAGTCTGTCTCCTGCTGCCACATCCTCTCCAACAGTCTGCCTCCTGCTGCCACATCCTCTCCAACATTCTGTCTCCTGCTGTCACATCCTCTCCAACAGTCTGTCTCCTGCTGTCACATCCTCTCCAACAGTCTGCCTCCTGCTGTCACATCCTCTCCAACAGTCTGCCTCCTGCTGTCACATCCTCTCCAACAGTCTGCCTCCTGCTGTCACATCCTCTCCAACAGTCTGTCTCCTGCTGTCACATCCTCTCCAACAGTCTCTCTCCTGCTGCCACATCCTCTCCAACAGTCTGCTTCCTGCTGCCACATCCTCTCCAACAGTCTGCCTCCTGCTGCCACATCCTCTCCAACATTCTGTCTCCTGCTGTCACATCCTCTCCAACAGTCTGCCTCCTGCTGCCACATCCTCTCCAACATTCTGTCTCCTGCTGTCACATCCTCTCCAACAGTCTGTCTCCTGCTGTGACATCCTCTCCAACAGTCTGCTTCCTGCTGCCACATCCTCTCCAACAGTCTGCCTCCTGCTGTCACATCCTCTTCAACAGTCGGTCTCCTGCTGCCACATCCTCTCCAACAGTCTGTCTCCTGCTTCCACATGCTCTCCAACAGTCTGCCTCCTGCTGCCACATCCTCTCCAACAGTCTGTCTCCTGCTGTCACATCCTCTCCAACAGTCTGTCTCCTGCTGTCACATCCTCTCCAACAGTCTGTCTCCTGCTGCCCTATCCTCTCCAACAGTCTGCCTCCTGCTGCCACATCCTCTCCAACATTCTGTCTCCTGCTGTCACATCCTCTCCAACAGTCTGTCTCCTGCTGTCACATCCTCTCCCAACAGTCTGCCTCCTGCTGCCACATCCTCTCCAACAGTCTGCCTCATGCTGCCACATCCTCTCCAACTTTCTGTCTCCTGCTGTCACATCCTCTCCAACAGTCTGTCTCCTGCTGTCACATCCTCTCCAACAGTCTGCTTCCTGCTGCCACATCCTCTCCAACATTCTGTTTCCTGCTGTCACATCCTTTCCAACAGTCTGCTTCCTGCTGCCACATCCTCTCCAACAGTCGGTCTCCTGCTGCCACATCCTCTCCAACATTCTGTCTCCTGCTGTCACATCCTTTCCAACAGTCTGCTTCCTGCTGCCACATCCTCTCCAACAGTCGGTCTCCTGCTGCCACATCCTCTCCAACATTCTGTCTCCTGCTGTCACATCCTTTCCAACAGTCTGCTTCCTGCTGCCACATCCTCTCCAACAGTGTCTCCTGCTGTCACATCCTCTCCAACAGTCTGCTTCCTGCTGCCACTTCCTCTCCAACAGTCTGTCTCCTGCTGCCACATCCTCTCCAACAGTCGGTCTCCTGCTGCCACACCCTCTCCAACAGTCGGCCTCCTGCTGCCACACCCTCTCCAACAGTCTGCTTCCTGCTGCCACATCCTCTCCAACAGTCGGTCTCCTGCTGCCACATCCTCTCAAACATTCTGTCTCCTGCTGTCACATCCTCTCCAACAGTCTGTCTCCTGCTGTCACATCCTCTCCAACAGTCTGTCTCCTGCTGCCACATCCTCTCCAACAGTCTGCCTCCTGCTGCCACATCCTCTCCAACATTCTGTCTCCTGCTTTCACATCCTCTCCAACAGTCTGTCTCCTGCTGCCACATCCTCTCCAACAGTCTGCCTCCTGCTGCCACATCCTCTCCAACATTCTGTCTCCTGCTGTCACATCCTCTCCAACAGTCTGCTTCCTGCTGCCACATCCTCTCCAACAGTCTGTCTCCTGCTGTCACATCCTCTCCAACAGTCTGCTTCCTGCTGCCACATCCTCTCCAACAGTCTGCCTCCTGCTGCCACATCCTCTCCAACATTCTGTCTCCTGCTGTCACATCCTCTCCAACAGTCTGCTTCCTGCTGCCACATCCTCTCCAACAGTCTGCCTCCTGCTGTCACATCCTTTCCAACAGTCTGCTTCCTGCTGCCACATCCTCTCCAACAGTCGGTCTCCTGCTGCCACATCCTCTCCAACATTCTGTCTCCTGCTGTCACATCCTCTCCAACAGTCTGCTTCCTGCTGCCACATCCTCTCCAACAGTCTGTCTCCTGCTGTCACATCCTTTCCAACATTCTGCTTCCTGCTGCCACATCCTCTCCAACAGTCTGTCTCCTGCTGTCACATCCTCTCCAACAGTCTGCTTCCTGCTGCCACATCCTCTCCAACAGTCTGCTTCCTGCTGCCACATCCTCTCCAACAGTCTGTCTCCTGCTGTCACATCCTTTCCAACAGTCTGCTTCCTGCTGCCACATCCTCTCCAACAGTCTGTCTCCTGCTGTCACATCCTCTCCAACAGTCTGCTTTCTGCTGCCACATCCTCTCCAACAGTCTGCCTCCTGCTGTCACATCCTCTCCAACAGTCTGCTTCATGCTGCCACATCCTCTCCAACAGTCTGTCTCCTGCTGTCACATCCTTTCCAACAGTCGGTCTCCTGCTGCCACACCCTCTCCAACAGTCGGCCTCCTGCTGCCACACCCTCTCCAACAGTCTTTCTCCTGCTGTCACATCCTCTCCAACAGTTTGTCTCCTGCTGTCACATCCTCTCCAACAGTCTGTCTCCTGCTGCCACACCCTCTCCAACATTCTGTCTCCTGCTGTCACATCCTCTCCAACAGTCTGTCTCCTGCTGCCACATCCTCTCCAACAGTCTGTCTCCTGCTGCCACATCCTCTCCAACAGTCTGCCTCTTGCTGCCACATCCTCTCCAACAGTCTGTCTCCTGCTGTCACATCCTCTCCAACAGTCTGCCTCCTGCTGTCACATCCTCTCCAACAGTCTGTCTCCTGCTGTCACATCCTCTCCAACAGTCTGCTTCCTGCTGCCACAGCCTCTCCAACAGTGCCTCCTGCTGTCACATCCTCTCCAACAGTCTGTCTCCTGCTGCCACATCCTCTCCAACAGTGTCTCCTGCTGTCACATCCTCTCCAACAGTCTGCCTCCTGCTGTCACATCCTCTCCAACAGTCTGCCTCCTGCTGTCACATCCTCTCCAACAGTCTGCCTCCTGCTGTCACATCCTCTCCAACAGTCTGCCTCCTGCTGTCACATCCTCTCCAACAGTCTGCCTCCTGCTGTCACATCCTCTCCAACAGTCTGCCTCCTGCTGTCACATCCTCTCCAACAGTCTGTCTCCTGCTGCCACATCCTCTCCAACAGTCTGTCTCCTGCTGTCACATCCTCTCCAACAGTCTGCTTCCTGCTGCCACATCCTCTCCAACAGTCTGTCTCCTGCTGTCACATCCTCTCCAACAGTCTGCCTCCTGCTGTCACATCCTCTCCAACAGTCTGCCTCCTGCTGTCACATCCTCTCCAACAGTCTGCCTCCTGCTGTCACATCCTCTCCAACAGTCTGCCTCCTGCTGTCACATCCTCTCCAACAGTCTGCCTCCTGCTGTCACATCCTCTCCAACAGTCTGCCTCCTGCTGTCACATCCTCTCCAACAGTCTGTCTCCTGCTGTCACATCCTCTCCAACAGTCTGCTTCCTGCTGCCACATCCTCTCCAACAGTACCTCCTGCTGTCACATCCTCTCCAACAGTCTGTCTCCTGCTGTCACATCCTCTCCCAACAGTCTGCCTCCTGCTGCCACATCCTCTCCAACAGTCTGCCTCCTGCTGCCACATCCTCTCCAACTTTCTGTCTCCTGCTGTCACATCCTCTCCAACAGTCTGTCTCCTGCTGTCACATCCTCTCCAACAGTCTGCTTCCTGCTGCCACATCCTCTCCAACATTCTGTCTCCTGCTGTCACATCCTTTCCAACAGTCTGCTTCCTGCTGCCACATCCTCTCCAACAGTCGGTCTCCTGCTGCCACATCCTCTCCAACATTCTGTCTCCTGCTGTCACATCCTCTCCAACAGTCTGCTTCCTGCTGCCACATCCTCTCCAACAGTCTGTCTCCTGCTGTCACATCCTTTCCAACAGTCTGCTTCCTGCTGCCACATCCTCTCCAACAGTGTCTCCTACTGTCACATCCTCTCCAACAGTCTGCTTCCTGCTGCCACATCCTCTCCAACAGTCTGTCTCCTGCTGCCACATCCTCGCCAACAGTCTGTCTCCTGCTGTCACATCCTCTCCAACAGTCTACTTCCTGCTGCCACATCCTCTCCAACAGTCTGTCTCCTGCTGTCACATACTTTCCAACAGTCGGTCTCCTGCTGCCACACCCTCTCCAACAGTCGGCCTCCTGCTGCCACACCCTCTCCAACAGTCTGCCTCCTGCTGCCACATCCTCTCCAACATTCTGTCTCCTGCTGTCACATCCTCTCCAACAGTCTGTCTCCTGCTGTCACATCCTCTCCAACAGTCTGCTTCCTGCTGCCACATCCTCTCCAACAGTCTGTCTCCTGCTGCCACATCCTCTCCCAACAGTCTGCCTCCTGCTGCCACATCCTCTCCAACAGTCTGCCTCCTGCTGCCATATCCTCTCCAACATTTTGTCTCCTGCTGTCACATCCTCTCCAACAGTCTGCTTCCTGCTGCCACATCCTCTCCAACAGTCTGTCTCCTGCTGTCACATCCTCTCCAACAGTCTGCTTCCTGCTGCCACATCCTCTCCAACAGTCTGCCTCCTGCTGCCACATCCTCTCCAACATTCTGTCTCCTGCTGTCACATCCTCTCCAACAGTCTGCTTCCTGCTGCCACATCCTCTCCAACAGTCTGCCTCCTGCTGTCACATCCTTTCCAACAGTCTGCTTCCTGCTGCCACATCCTCTCCAACAGTCGGTCTCCTGCTGCCACATCCTCTCCAACATTCTGTCTCCTGCTGTCACATCCTCTCCAACAGTCTGCTTCCTGCTGCCACATCCTCTCCAACAGTCTGTCTCCTGCTGTCACATCCTTTCCAACATTCTGCTTCCTGCTGCCACATCCTCTCCAACAGTCTGTCTCCTGCTGTCACATCCTCTCCAACAGTCTGCTTCCTGCTGCCACATCCTCTCCAACAGTCTGCTTCCTGCTGCCACATCCTCTCCAACAGTCTGTCTCCTGCTGTCACATCCTTTCCAACAGTCTGCTTCCTGCTGCCACATCCTCTCCAACAGTCTGTCTCCTGTTGTCACATCCTCTCCAACAGTCTGCTTCCTGCTGCCACATCCTCTCCAACAGTCTGCCTCCTGCTGTCACATCCTCTCCAACAATCTGCTTCATGCTGCCACATCCTCTCCAACAGTCTGTCTCCTGCTGTCACATCCTTTCCAACAGTCGGTCTCCTGCTGCCACACCCTCTCCAACAGTCGGCCTCCTGCTGCCCCACCCTCTCCAACAGTCTGTCTCCTGCTGTCACATCCTCTCCAACAGTTTGTCTCCTGCTGTCACATCCTCTCCAACAGTCTGCCTCCTGCTGCCACATCCTCTCCAACATTCTGTCTCCTGCTGTCACATCCTCTCCAACAGTCTGTCTCCTGCTGTCACATCCTCTCCCAACAGTCTGCCTCCTGCTGCCACATCCTCTCCAACAGTCTGCCTCATGCTGCCACATCCTCTCCAACTTTCTGTCTCCTGCTGTCACATCCTCTCCAACAGTCTGTCTCCTGCTGTCACATCCTCTCCAACAGTCTGCTTCCTGCTGCCACATCCTCTCCAACATTCTCTCTCCTGCTGTCACATCCTTTCCAACAGTCTGCTTCCTGCTGCCACATCCTCTCCAACAGTCGGTCTCCTGCTGCCACATCCTCTCCAACATTCTGTCTCCTGCTGTCACATCCTTTCCAACAGTCTGCTTCCTGCTGCCACATCCTCTCCAACAGTCGGTCTCCTGCTGCCACATCCTCTCCAACATTCTGTCTCCTGCTGTCACATCCTTTCCAACAGTCTGCTTCCTGCTGCCACATCCTCTCCAACAGTGTCTCCTGCTGTCACATCCTCTCCAACAGTCTGCTTCCTGCTGCCACATCCTCTCCAACAGTCTGTCTCCTGCTGCCACATCCTCTCCAACAGTCGGTCTCCTGCTGCCACACCCTCTCCAACAGTCGGCCTCCTGCTGCCACACCCTCTCCAACAGTCTGCTTCCTGCTGCCACATCCTCTCCAACAGTCGGTCTCCTGCTGCCACATCCTCTCAAACATTCTGTCTCCTGCTGTCACATCCTCTCCAACAGTCTGTCTCCTGCTGTCACATCCTCTCCAACAGTCTGTCTCCTGCTGCCACATCCTCTCCAACAGTCTGCCTCCTGCTGCCACATCCTCTCCAACATTCTGTCTCCTGCTTTCACATCCTCTCCAACAGTCTGTCTCCTGCTGTCACATCCTCTCCAACAGTCTGCTTCCTGCTGCCACATCCTCTCCAACAGTCTGTCTCCTGCTGCCACATCCTCTCCCAACAGTCTGCCTCCTGCTGCCACATCCTCTCCAACAGTCTGCCTCCTGCTGCCACATCCTCTCCAACATTCTGTCTCCTGCTGTCACATCCTCTCCAACAGTCTGTCTCCTGTTGTCACATCCTCTCCAACAGTCTGCTTCCTGCTGCCACATCCTCTCCAACAGTCTGCCTCCTGCTGTCACATCCTCTCCAACAATCTGCTTCATGCTGCCACATCCTCTCCAACAGTCTGTCTCCTGCTGTCACATCCTTTCCAACAGTCGGTCTCCTGCTGCCACACCCTCTCCAACAGTCGGCCTCCTGCTGCCCCACCCTCTCCAACAGTCTGTCTCCTGCTGCCACATCCTCTCCAACAGTCTGCCTCCTGCTGTCACATCCTCTCCAACAGTCTGCTTCATGCTGCCACATCCTCTCCAACAGTCTGTCTCCTGCTGTCACATCCTTTCCAACAGTCGGTCTCCTGCTGCCACACCCTCTCCAACAGTCGGCCTCCTGCTGCCACACCCTCTCCAACAGTCTTTCTCCTGCTGTCACATCCTCTCCAACAGTTTGTCTCCTGCTGTCACATCCTCTCCAACAGTCTGTCTCCTGCTGCCACACCCTCTCCAACATTCTGTCTCCTGCTGTCACATCCTCTCCAACAGTCTGTCTCCTGCTGCCACATCCTCTCCAACAGTCTGTCTCCTGCTGCCACATCCTCTCCAACAGTCTGCCTCTTGCTGCCACATCCTCTCCAACAGTCTGTCTCCTGCTGTCACATCCTCTCCAACAGTCTGCCTCCTGCTGTCACATCCTCTCCAACAGTCTGTCTCCTGCTGTCACATCCTCTCCAACAGTCTGCTTCCTGCTGCCACAGCCTCTCCAACAGTGCCTCCTGCTGTCACATCCTCTCCAACAGTCTGTCTCCTGCTGCCACATCCTCTCCAACAGTGTCTCCTGCTGTCACATCCTCTCCAACAGTCTGCCTCCTGCTGTCACATCCTCTCCAACAGTCTGCCTCCTGCTGTCACATCCTCTCCAACAGTCTGCCTCCTGCTGTCACATCCTCTCCAACAGTCTGCCTCCTGCTGTCACATCCTCTCCAACAGTCTGCCTCCTGCTGTCACATCCTCTCCAACAGTCTGCCTCCTGCTGTCACATCCTCTCCAACAGTCTGTCTCCTGCTGCCACATCCTCTCCAACAGTCTGTCTCCTGCTGTCACATCCTCTCCAACAGTCTGCTTCCTGCTGCCACATCCTCTCCAACAGTCTGTCTCCTGCTGTCACATCCTCTCCAACAGTCTGCCTCCTGCTGTCACATCCTCTCCAACAGTCTGCCTCCTGCTGTCACATCCTCTCCAACAGTCTGCCTCCTGCTGTCACATCCTCTCCAACAGTCTGCCTCCTGCTGTCACATCCTCTCCAACAGTCTGCCTCCTGCTGTCACATCCTCTCCAACAGTCTGCCTCCTGCTGTCACATCCTCTCCAACAGTCTGTCTCCTGCTGTCACATCCTCTCCAACAGTCTGCTTCCTGCTGCCACATCCTCTCCAACAGTACCTCCTGCTGTCACATCCTCTCCAACAGTCTGTCTCCTGCTGTCACATCCTCTCCCAACAGTCTGCCTCCTGCTGCCACATCCTCTCCAACAGTCTGCCTCCTGCTGCCACATCCTCTCCAACTTTCTGTCTCCTGCTGTCACATCCTCTCCAACAGTCTGTCTCCTGCTGTCACATCCTCTCCAACAGTCTGCTTCCTGCTGCCACATCCTCTCCAACATTCTGTCTCCTGCTGTCACATCCTTTCCAACAGTCTGCTTCCTGCTGCCACATCCTCTCCAACAGTCGGTCTCCTGCTGCCACATCCTCTCCAACATTCTGTCTCCTGCTGTCACATCCTCTCCAACAGTCTGCTTCCTGCTGCCACATCCTCTCCAACAGTCTGTCTCCTGCTGTCACATCCTTTCCAACAGTCTGCTTCCTGCTGCCACATCCTCTCCAACAGTGTCTCCTACTGTCACATCCTCTCCAACAGTCTGCTTCCTGCTGCCACATCCTCTCCAACAGTCTGTCTCCTGCTGCCACATCCTCGCCAACAGTCTGTCTCCTGCTGTCACATCCTCTCCAACAGTCTACTTCCTGCTGCCACATCCTCTCCAACAGTCTGTCTCCTGCTGTCACATACTTTCCAACAGTCGGTCTCCTGCTGCCACACCCTCTCCAACAGTCGGCCTCCTGCTGCCACACCCTCTCCAACAGTCTGCCTCCTGCTGCCACATCCTCTCCAACATTCTGTCTCCTGCTGTCACATCCTCTCCAACAGTCTGTCTCCTGCTGTCACATCCTCTCCAACAGTCTGCTTCCTGCTGCCACATCCTCTCCAACAGTCTGTCTCCTGCTGCCACATCCTCTCCCAACAGTCTGCCTCCTGCTGCCACATCCTCTCCAACAGTCTGCCTCCTGCTGCCACATCCTCTCCAACATTTTGTCTCCTGCTGTCACATCCTCTCCAACAGTCTGCTTCCTGCTGCCACATCCTCTCCAACAGTCTGTCTCCTGCTGTCACATCCTCTCCAACAGTCTGCTTCCTGCTGCCACATCCTCTCCAACAGTCTGCCTCCTGCTGCCACATCCTCTCCAACATTCTGTCTCCTGCTGTCACATCCTCTCCAACAGTCTGCTTCCTGCTGCCACATCCTCTCCAACAGTCTGCCTCCTGCTGTCACATCCTTTCCAACAGTCTGCTTCCTGCTGCCACATCCTCTCCAACAGTCGGTCTCCTGCTGCCACATCCTCTCCAACATTCTGTCTCCTGCTGTCACATCCTCTCCAACAGTCTGCTTCCTGCTGCCACATCCTCTCCAACAGTCTGTCTCCTGCTGTCACATCCTTTCCAACATTCTGCTTCCTGCTGCCACATCCTCTCCAACAGTCTGTCTCCTGCTGTCACATCCTCTCCAACAGTCTGCTTCCTGCTGCCACATCCTCTCCAACAGTCTGTCTCCTGCTGCCACATCCTCTCCAACAGTCGGTCTCCTGCTGCCACACCCTCTCCAACAGTCGGCCTCCTGCTGCCACACCCTCTCCAACAGTCTGCTTCCTGCTGCCACATCCTCTCCAACAGTCGGTCTCCTGCTGCCACATCCTCTCAAACATTCTGTCTCCTGCTGTCACATCCTCTCCAACAGTCTGTCTCCTGCTGTCACATCCTCTCCAACAGTCTGTCTCCTGCTGCCACATCCTCTCCAACAGTCTGCCTCCTGCTGCCACATCCTCTCCAACATTCTGTCTCCTGCTTTCACATCCTCTCCAACAGTCTGTCTCCTGCTGTCACATCCTCTCCAACAGTCTGCTTCCTGCTGCCACATCCTCTCCAACAGTCTGTCTCCTGCTGCCACATCCTCTCCCAACAGTCTGCCTCCTGCTGCCACATCCTCTCCAACAGTCTGCCTCCTGCTGCCACATCCTCTCCAACATTCTGTCTCCTGCTGTCACATCCTCTCCAACAGTCTGTCTCCTGTTGTCACATCCTCTCCAACAGTCTGCTTCCTGCTGCCACATCCTCTCCAACAGTCTGCCTCCTGCTGTCACATCCTCTCCAACAATCTGCTTCATGCTGCCACATCCTCTCCAACAGTCTGTCTCCTGCTGTCACATCCTTTCCAACAGTCGGTCTCCTGCTGCCACACCCTCTCCAACAGTCGGCCTCCTGCTGCCCCACCCTCTCCAACAGTCTGTCTCCTGCTGTCACATCCTCTCCAACAGTTTGTCTCCTGCTGTCACATCCTCTCCAACAGTCTGCCTCCTGCTGCCACATCCTCTCCAACATTCTGTCTCCTGCTGTCACATCCTCTCCAACAGTCTGTCTCCTGCTGTCACATCCTCTCCCAACAGTCTGCCTCCTGCTGCCACATCCTCTCCAACAGTCTGCCTCATGCTGCCACATCCTCTCCAACTTTCTGTCTCCTGCTGTCACATCCTCTCCAACAGTCTGTCTCCTGCTGTCACATCCTCTCCAACAGTCTGCTTCCTGCTGCCACATCCTCTCCAACATTCTGTCTCCTGCTGTCACATCCTTTCCAACAGTCTGCTTCCTGCTGCCACATCCTCTCCAACAGTCGGTCTCCTGCTGCCACATCCTCTCCAACATTCTGTCTCCTGCTTTCACATCCTTTCCAACAGTCTGCTTCCTGCTGCCACATCCTCTCCAACAGTCGGTCTCCTGCTGCCACATCCTCTCCAACATTCTGTCTCCTGCTGTCACATCCTTTCCAACAGTCTGCTTCCTGCTGCCACATCCTCTCCAACAGTGTCTCCTGCTGTCACATCCTCTCCAACAGTCTGCTTCCTGCTGCCACATCCTCTCCAACAGTCTGTCTCCTGCTGCCACATCCTCTCCAACAGTCGGTCTCCTGCTGCCACACCCTCTCCAACAGTCGGCCTCCTGCTGCCACACCCTCTCCAACAGTCTGCTTCCTGCTGCCACATCCTCTCCAACAGTCGGTCTCCTGCTGCCACATCCTCTCAAACATTCTGTCTCCTGCTGTCACATCCTCTCCTACAGTCTGTCTCCTGCTGTCACATCCTCTCCAACAGTCTGTCTCCTGCTGCCACATCCTCTCCAACAGTCTGCCTCCTGCTGCCACATCCTCTCCAACATTCTGTCTCCTGCTTTCACATCCTCTCCAACAGTCTGTCTCCTGCTGTCACATCCTCTCCAACAGTCTGCTTCCTGCTGCCACATCCTCTCCAACAGTCTGTCTCCTGCTGCCACATCCTCTCCCAACAGTCTGCCTCCTGCTGCCACATCCTCTCCAACAGTCTGCCTCCTGCTGCCACATCCTCTCCAACATTCTGTCTCCTGCTGTCACATCCTCTCCAACAGTCTGCTTCCTGCTGCCACATCCTCTCCAACAGTCTGTCTCCTGCTGTCACATCCTCTCCAACAGTCTGCTTCCTGCTGCCACATCCTCTCCAACAGTCTGCCTCCTGCTGCCACATCCTCTCCAACATTCTGTCTCCTGCTGTCACATCCTCTCCAACAGTCTGCTTCCTGCTGCCACATCCTCTCCAACAGTCTGCCTCCTGCTGTCACATCCTTTCCAACAGTCTGCTTCCTGCTGCCACATCCTCTCCAACAGTCGGTCTCCTGCTGCCACATCCTCTCCAACATTCTGTCTCCTGCTGTCACATCCTCTCCAACAGTCTGCTTCCTGCTGCCACATCCTCTCCAACAGTCTGTCTCCTGCTGTCACATCCTTTCCAACATTCTGCTTCCTGCTGCCACATCCTATCCAACAGTCTGTCTCCTGCTGTCACATCCTCTCCAACAGTCTGCTTCCTGCTGCCACATCCTCTCCAACAGTCTGCTTCCTGCTGCCACATCCTCTCCAACAGTTGGTCTCCTGCTGCCACATCCTCTCCAACATTCTGTCTCCTGCTGTCACATCCTCTCCAACAGTCTGCTTCCTGCTGCCACATCCTCTCCAACAGTCTGTCTCCTGCTGTCACATCCTTTCCAACAGTCTGCTTCCTGCTGCCACATCCTCTCCAACAGTGTCTCCTGCTGTCACATCCTCTCCAACAGTCTGCTTCCTGCTGCCACATCCTCTCCAACATTCTGTCTCCTGCTGTCACATCCTCTCCAACAGTCTGCTTCCTGCTGCCACATCCTCTCCAACAGTCTGTCTCCTGCTGTCACATCCTCTCCAACAGTCTGCTTCCTGCTGCCACATCCTCTCCAACAGTCTGTCACCTGCTGTCACATCCTCTCCAACAGTCTGCTTCCTGCTGTCACATCCTCTTCAACAGTCGGTCTCCTGCTGCCACATCCTCTCCAACATTCTGTCTCCTGCTGCCACATCCTCTCCAACAGTCTGTCTCCTGCTGTCACATCCTCTCCAACAGTCTGTCTCCTGCTGCCACATCCTGTCCAACAGTCTGTCTCCTGCTGTCACATCCTCTCCAACAGTCTGCCTCCTGCTGCCATATCCTCTCCAACAGTCTGTCTCCTGCTGTCACATCCTCTCCAACAGTCTGTCTCCTGCTGTCACATCCTCTCCAACAGTCTGTCTCCTGCTGCCACATCCTCTCCAACAGTCTGCCTCCTGCTGCCACATCCTCTCCAACATTCTGTCTCCTGCTGTCACATCCTCTCCAACAGTCTGTCTCCTGCTGTCACATCCTCTCCAACAGTCTGCTTCCTGCTGCCACGTCCTCTCCAAAAGTCTGTCTCCTGCTGCCACATCCTCTCCCAACAGTCTGCCTCCTGCTGCCACATCCTCTCCAACATTCTGTCTCCTGCTGTCACATCCTCTCCAACAGTCTGCTTCCTGCTGCCACATCCTCTCCAACAGTCTGTCTCCTGCTGTCACATCCTCCAACAGTCTGCTTCCTGCTGCCACATCCTCTCCAACAGTCTGCCTCCTGCTGTCACATCCTCTTCAACAGTCGGTCTCCTGCTGCCACATCCTCTCCAACATTCTGTCTCCTGCTGTCACATCCTCTCCAACAGTCTGCTTCCTGCTGCCACACCCTCTCCAACATTCGCTCTCCTGCTGTCACATCCTTTCCAACAGTCTGCTTCCTGCTGCCACATCCTCTCCAACAGTCGGTCTCCTGCTGCCACATCCTCTCCAACATTCTGTCTCCTGCTGTCACATCCTCTCCAACAGTCTGCTTCCTGCTGCCACATCCTCTCCAACAGTCTGTCTCCTGCTGCCACATCCTCTCCAACAGTCTGTCTCCTGCTGTCACATCCTCTCCAACAGTCTGCTTCCTGCTGCCACATCCTCTCCAACAGTCTGTCTCCTAATGTCACATCCTTTCCAACAGTCGGTCTCCTGCTGCCACACCCTCTCCAACAGTCGGCCTCCTGCTGCCACACCCTCTCCAACAGTCTGTCTCCTGCTGTCACATCCTCTCCAACAGTCTGTCTCCTGCTGCCACATCCTCTCCAACAGTCTGTCTCCTGCTGTCACATTCTTTCCAACAGTCTGCTTCCTGCTGCCACATCCTCTCCAACAGTCGGTCTCCTGCTGCCACATCCTCTCAAACATTCTGTCTCCTGCTGTCACATCCTCTCCAACAGTCTGTCTCCTGCTGTCACATCCTCTCCAACAGTCTGTCTCCTGCTGCCACATCCTCTCCAACAGTCTGCCTCCTGCTGCCACATCCTCTCCAACATTCTGTCTCCTGCTGTCACATCCTCTCCAACAGTCTGTCTCCTGCTGTCACATCCTCTCCAACAGTCTGCTTCCTGCTGCCACATCCTCTCCAACAGTCTGTCTCCTGCTGTCACATTCTTTCCAACAGTCTGCTTCCTGCTGCCACATCCTCTCCAACAGTCGGTCTCCTGCTGCCACATCCTCTCAAACATTCTGTCTCCTGCTGTCACATCCTCTCCAACAGTCTGTCTCCTGCTGTCACATCCTCTCCAACAGTCTGTCTCCTGCTGCCACATCCTCTCCAACAGTCTGCCTCCTGCTGCCACATCCTCTCCAACATTCTGTCTCCTGCTGTCACAGCCTCTCCAACAGTCTGTCTCCTGCTGTCACATCCTCTCCAACAGTCTGCCTCCTGCTGTCACATCCTCTCCAACAGTCTGCCTCCTGCTGTCACATCCTCTCCAACAGTCTGCCTCCTGCTGTCACATCCTCTCCAACAGTCTGTCTCCTGCTGTCACATCCTCTCCAACAGTCTCTCTCCTGCTGCCACATCCTCTCCAACAGTCTGCTTCCTGCTGCCACATCCTCTCCAACAGTCTGCCTCCTGCTGCCACATCCTCTCCAACATTCTGTCTCCTGCTGTCACATCCTCTCCAACAGTCTGCCTCCTGCTGCCACATCCTCTCCAACATTCTGTCTCCTGCTGTCACATCCTCTCCAACAGTCTGTCTCCTGCTGTCACATCCTCTCCAACAGTCTGCTTCCTGCTCCCACATCCTCTCCAACAGTCTGTCTCCTGCTGTCACATTCTTTCCAACAGTCTGCTTCCTGCTGCCACATCCTCTCCAACAGTCGGTCTCCTGCTGCCACATCCTCTCAAACATTCTGTCTCCTGCTGTCACATCCTCTCCAACAGTCTGTCTCCTGCTGTCACATCCTCTCCAACAGTCTGTCTCCTGCTGCCACATCCTCTCCAACAGTCTGCCTCCTGCTGCCACATCCTCTCCAACATTCTGTCTCCTGCTGTCACATCCTCTCCAACAGTCTGTCTCCTGCTGTCACATCCTCTCCAACAGTCTGCCTCCTGCTGTCACATCCTCTCCAACAGTCTGCCTCCTGCTGTCACATCCTCTCCAACAGTCTGCCTCCTGCTGTCACATCCTCTCCAACAGTCTGTCTCCTGCTGTCACATCCTCTCCAACAGTCTCTCTCCTGCTGCCACATCCTCTCCAACAGTCTGCTTCCTGCTGCCACATCCTCTCCAACAGTCTGCCTCCTGCTGCCACATCCTCTCCAACATTCTGTCTCCTGCTGTCACATCCTCTCCAACAGTCTGCCTCCTGCTGCCACATCCTCTCCAACATTCTGTCTCCTGCTGTCACATCCTCTCCAACAGTCTGTCTCCTGCTGTGACATCCTCTCCAACAGTCTGCTTCCTGCTGCCACATCCTCTCCAACAGTCTGCCTCCTGCTGTCACATCCTCTTCAACAGTCGGTCTCCTGCTGCCACATCCTCTCCAACAGTCTGTCTCCTGCTTCCACATGCTCTCCAACAGTCTGCCTCCTGCTGCCACATCCTCTCCAACAGTCTGTCTCCTGCTGTCACATCCTCTCCAACAGTCTGTCTCCTGCTGTCACATCCTCTCCAACAGTCTGTCTCCTGCTGCCCTATCCTCTCCAACAGTCTGCCTCCTGCTGCAGCATCCTCTCCAACATTCTGTCTCCTGCTGTCACATCCTCTCCAACAGTCTGTCTCCTGCTGTCACATCCTCTCCCAACAGTCTGCCTCCTGCTGCCACATCCTCTCCAACAGTCTGCCTCATGCTGCCACATCCTCTCCAACTTTCTGTCTCCTGCTGTCACATCCTCTCCAACAGTCTGTCTCCTGCTGTCACATCCTCTCCAACAGTCTGCTTCCTGCTGCCACATCCTCTCCAACATTCTGTCTCCTGCTGTCACATCCTTTCCAACAGTCTGCTTCCTGCTGCCACATCCTCTCCAACAGTCGGTCTCCTGCTGCCACATCCTCTCCAACATTCTGTCTCCTGCTGTCACATCCTTTCCAACAGTCTGCTTCCTGCTGCCACATCCTCTCCAACAGTCGGTCTCCTGCTGCCACATCCTCTCCAACATTCTGTCTCCTGCTGTCACATCCTTTCCAACAGTCTGCTTCCTGCTGCCACATCCTCTCCAACAGTGTCTCCTGCTGTCACATCCTCTCCAACAGTCTGCTTCCTGCTGCCACTTCCTCTCCAACAGTCTGTCTCCTGCTGCCACATCCTCTCCAACAGTCGGTCTCCTGCTGCCACACCCTCTCCAACAGTCGGCCTCCTGCTGCCACACCCTCTCCAACAGTCTGCTTCCTGCTGCCACATCCTCTCCAACAGTCGGTCTCCTGCTGCCACATCCTCTCAAACATTCTGTCTCCTGCTGTCACATCCTCTCCAACAGTCTGTCTCCTGCTGTCACATCCTCTCCAACAGTCTGTCTCCTGCTGCCACATCCTCTCCAACAGTCTGCCTCCTGCTGCCACATCCTCTCCAACATTCTGTCTCCTGCTTTCACATCCTCTCCAACAGTCTGTCTCCTGCTGCCACATCCTCTCCAACAGTCTGCCTCCTGCTGCCACATCCTCTCCAACATTCTGTCTCCTGCTGTCACATCCTCTCCAACAGTCTGCTTCCTGCTGCCACATCCTCTCCAACAGTCTGTCTCCTGCTGTCACATCCTCTCCAACAGTCTGCTTCCTGCTGCCACATCCTCTCCAACAGTCTGCCTCCTGCTGCCACATCCTCTCCAACATTCTGTCTCCTGCTGTCACATCCTCTCCAACAGTCTGCTTCCTGCTGCCACATCCTCTCCAACAGTCTGCCTCCTGCTGTCACATCCTTTCCAACAGTCTGCTTCCTGCTGCCACATCCTCTCCAACAGTCGGTCTCCTGCTGCCACATCCTCTCCAACATTCTGTCTCCTGCTGTCACATCCTCTCCAACAGTCTGCTTCCTGCTGCCACATCCTCTCCAACAGTCTGTCTCCTGCTGTCACATCCTTTCCAACATTCTGCTTCCTGCTGCCACATCCTCTCCAACAGTCTGTCTCCTGCTGTCACATCCTCTCCAACAGTCTGCTTCCTGCTGCCACATCCTCTCCAACAGTCTGCTTCCTGCTGCCACATCCTCTCCAACAGTCTGTCTCCTGCTGTCACATCCTTTCCAACAGTCTGCTTCCTGCTGCCACATCCTCTCCAACAGTCTGTCTCCTGCTGTCACATCCTCTCCAACAGTCTGCTTCCTGCTGCCACATCCTCTCCAACAGTCTGCCTCCTGCTGTCACATCCTCTCCAACAGTCTGCTTCATGCTGCCACATCCTCTCCAACAGTCTGTCTCCTGCTGTCACATCCTTTCCAACAGTCGGTCTCCTGCTGCCACACCCTCTCCAACAGTCGGCCTCCTGCTGCCACACCCTCTCCAACAGTCTTTCTCCTGCTGTCACATCCTCTCCAACAGTTTGTCTCCTGCTGTCACATCCTCTCCAACAGTCTGTCTCCTGCTGCCACACCCTCTCCAACATTCTGTCTCCTGCTGTCACATCCTCTCCAACAGTCTGTCTCCTGCTGCCACATCCTCTCCAACAGTCTGTCTCCTGCTGCCACATCCTCTCCAACAGTCTGCCTCTTGCTGCCACATCCTCTCCAACAGTCTGTCTCCTGCTGTCACATCCTCTCCAACAGTCTGCCTCCTGCTGTCACATCCTCTCCAACAGTCTGTCTCCTGCTGTCACATCCTCTCCAACAGTCTGCTTCCTGCTGCCACAGCCTCTCCAACAGTGCCTCCTGCTGTCACATCCTCTCCAACAGTCTGTCTCCTGCTGCCACATCCTCTCCAACAGTGTCTCCTGCTGTCACATCCTCTTCAACAGTCTGCCTCCTGCTGTCACATCCTCTCCAACAGTCTGCCTCCTGCTGTCACATCCTCTCCAACAGTCTGCCTCCTGCTGTCACATCCTCTCCAACAGTCTGCCTCCTGCTGTCACATCCTCTCCAACAGTCTGCCTCCTGCTGTCACATCCTCTCCAACAGTCTGCCTCCTGCTGTCACATCCTCTCCAACAGTCTGTCTCCTGCTGCCACATCCTCTCCAACAGTCTGTCTCCTGCTGTCACATCCTCTCCAACAGTCTGCTTCCTGCTGCCACATCCTCTCCAACAGTCTGTCTCCTGCTGTCACATCCTCTCCAACAGTCTGCCTCCTGCTGTCACATCCTCTCCAACAGTCTGCCTCCTGCTGTCACATCCTCTCCAACAGTCTGCCTCCTGCTGTCACATCCTCTCCAACAGTCTGCCTCCTGCTGTCACATCCTCTCCAACAGTCTGCCTCCTGCTGTCACATCCTCTCCAACAGTCTGCCTCCTGCTGTCACATCCTCTCCAACAGTCTGTCTCCTGCTGTCACATCCTCTCCAACAGTCTGCTTCCTGCTGCCACATCCTCTCCAACAGTACCTCCTGCTGTCACATCCTCTCCAACAGTCTGTCTCCTGCTGTCACATCCTCTCCCAACAGTCTGCCTCCTGCTGCCACATCCTCTCCAACAGTCTGCCTCCTGCTGCCACATCCTCTCCAACTTTCTGTCTCCTGCTGTCACATCCTCTCCAACAGTCTGTCTCCTGCTGTCACATCCTCTCCAACAGTCTGTCTCCTGCTGTCACATCCTTTCCAACAGTCTGCTTCCTGCTGCCACATCCTCTCCAACAGTCGGTCTCCTGCTGCCACATCCTCTCCAACATTCTGTCTCCTGCTGTCACATCCTCTCCAACAGTCTGCTTCCTGCTGCCACATCCTCTCCAACAGTCTGTCTCCTGCTGTCACATCCTTTCCAACAGTCTGCTTCCTGCTGCCACATCCTCTCCAACAGTGTCTCCTACTGTCACATCCTCTCCAACAGTCTGCTTCCTGCTGCCACATCCTCTCCAACAGTCTGTCTCCTGCTGCCACATCCTCTCCAACAGTCTGTCTCCTGCTGTCACATCCTCTCCAACAGTCTACTTCCTGCTGCCACATCCTCTCCAACAGTCTGTCTCCTGCTGTCACATACTTTCCAACAGTCGGCCTCCTGCTGCCACACCCTCTCCAACAGTCTGCCTCCTGCTGCCACATCCTCTCCAACATTCTGTCTCCTGCTGTCACATCCTCTCCAACAGTCTGTCTCCTGCTGTCACATCCTCTCCAACAGTCTGCTTCCTGCTGCCACATCCTCTCCAACAGTCTGTCTCCTGCTGCCACATCCTCTCCCAACAGTCTGCCTCCTGCTGCCACATCCTCTCCAACAGTCTGCCTCCTGCTGCCACATCCTCTCCAACATTCTGTCTCCTGCTGTCACATCCTCTCCAACAGTCTGCTTCCTGCTGCCACATCCTCTCCAACAGTCTGTCTCCTGCTGTCACATCCTCTCCAACAGTCTGCTTCCTGCTGCCACATCCTCTCCAACAGTCTGCCTCCTGCTGCCACATCCTCTCCAACATTCTGTCTCCTGCTGTCACATCCTCTCCAACAGTCTGCTTCCTGCTGCCACATCCTCTCCAACAGTCTGCCTCCTGCTGTCACATCCTTTCCAACAGTCTGCTTCCTGCTGCCACATCCTCTCCAACAGTCGGTCTCCTGCTGCCACATCCTCTCCAACATTCTGTCTCCTGCTGTCACATCCTCTCCAACAGTCTGCTTCCTGCTGCCACATCCTCTCCAACAGTCTGTCTCCTGCTGTCACATCCTTTCCAACATTCTGCTTCCTGCTGCCACATCCTCTCCAACAGTCTGTCTCCTGCTGTCACATCCTCTCCAACAGTCTGCTTCCTGCTGCCACATCCTCTCCAACAGTCTGCTTCCTGCTGCCACATCCTCTCCAACAGTCTGTCTCCTGCTGTCACATCCTTTCCAACAGTCTGCTTCCTGCTGCCACATCCTCTCCAACAGTCTGTCTCCTGTTGTCACATCCTCTCCAACAGTCTGCTTCCTGCTGCCACATCCTCTCCAACAGTCTGCCTCCTGCTGTCACATCCTCTCCAACAATCTGCTTCATGCTGCCACATCCTCTCCAACAGTCTGTCTCCTGCTGTCACATCCTTTCCAACAGTCGGTCTCCTGCTGCCACACCCTCTCCAACAGTCGGCCTCCTGCTGCCCCACCCTCTCCAACAGTCTGTCTCCTGCTGTCACATCCTCTCCAACAGTTTGTCTCCTGCTGTCACATCCTCTCCAACAGTCTGCCTCCTGCTGCCACATCCTCTCCAACATTCTGTCTCCTGCTGTCACATCCTCTCCAACAGTCTGTCTCCTGCTGTCACATCCTCTCCCAACAGTCTGCCTCCTGCTGCCACATCCTCTCCAACAGTCTGCCTCATGCTGCCACATCCTCTCCAACTTTCTGTCTCCTGCTGTCACATCCTCTCCAACAGTCTGTCTCCTGCTGTCACATCCTCTCCAACAGTCTGCTTCCTGCTGCCACATCCTCTCCAACATTCTCTCTCCTGCTGTCACATCCTTTCCAACAGTCTGCTTCCTGCTGCCACATCCTCTCCAACAGTCGGTCTCCTGCTGCCACATCCTCTCCAACATTCTGTCTCCTGCTGTCACATCCTTTCCAACAGTCTGCTTCCTGCTGCCACATCCTCTCCAACAGTCGGTCTCCTGCTGCCACATCCTCTCCAACATTCTGTCTCCTGCTGTCACATCCTTTCCAACAGTCTGCTTCCTGCTGCCACATCCTCTCCAACAGTGTCTCCTGCTGTCACATCCTCTCCAACAGTCTGCTTCCTGCTGCCACATCCTCTCCAACAGTCTGTCTCCTGCTGCCACATCCTCTCCAACAGTCGGTCTCCTGCTGCCACACCCTCTCCAACAGTCGGCCTCCTGCTGCCACACCCTCTCCAACAGTCTGCTTCCTGCTGCCACATCCTCTCCAACAGTCGGTCTCCTGCTGCCACATCCTCTCAAACATTCTGTCTCCTGCTGTCACATCCTCTCCAACAGTCTGTCTCCTGCTGTCACATCCTCTCCAACAGTCTGTGTCCTGCTGCCACATCCTCTCCAACAGTCTGCCTCCTGCTGCCACATCCTCTCCAACATTCTGTCTCCTGCTTTCACATCCTCTCCAACAGTCTGTCTCCTGCTGTCACATCCTCTCCAACAGTCTGCTTCCTGCTGCCACATCCTCTCCAACAGTCTGTCTCCTGCTGCCACATCCTCTCCCAACAGTCTGCCTCCTGCTGCCACATCCTCTCCAACAGTCTGCCTCCTGCTGCCACATCCTCTCCAACATTCTGTCTCCTGCTGTCACATCCTCTCCAACAGTCTGTCTCCTGTTGTCACATCCTCTCCAACAGTCTGCTTCCTGCTGCCACATCCTCTCCAACAGTCTGCCTCCTGCTGTCACATCCTCTCCAACAATCTGCTTCATGCTGCCACATCCTCTCCAACAGTCTGTCTCCTGCTGTCACATCCTTTCCAACAGTCGGTCTCCTGCTGCCACACCCTCTCCAACAGTCGGCCTCCTGCTGCCCCACCCTCTCCAACAGTCTGTCTCCTGCTGTCACATCCTCTCCAACAGTTTGTCTCCTGCTGTCACATCCTCTCCAACAGTCTGCCTCCTGCTGCCACATCCTCTCCAACATTCTTTCTCCTGCTGCCACATCCTCTCCAACAGTCTGCCTCATGCTGCCACATCCTCTCCAACTTTCTGTCTCCTGCTGTCACATCCTCTCCAACAGTCTGTCTCCTGCTGCCACATCCTCTCCAACAGTCTGCCTCATGCTGCCACATCCTCTCCAACTTTCTGTCTCCTGCTGTCACATCCTCTCCAACTTTCTGTCTCCTGCTGTCACATCCTCTCCAACAGTCTGTCTCCTGCTGTCACATCCTCTCCAACAGTCTGCTTCCTGCTGCCACATCCTCTCCAACATTCTGTCTCCTGCTGTCACATCCTTTCCAACAGTCTGCTTCCTGCTGCCACATCCTCTCCAACAGTCGGTCTCCTGCTGCCACATCCTCTCCAACATTCTGTCTCCTGCTGTCACATCCTTTCCAACAGTCTGCTTCCTGCTGCCACATCCTCTCCAACAGTCGGTCTCCTGCTGCCACATCCTCTCCAACATTCTGTCTCCTGCTGTCACATCCTTTCCAACAGTCTGCTTCCTGCTGCCACATCCTCTCCAACAGTGTCTCCTGCTGTCACATCCTCTCCAACAGTCTGCTTCCTGCTGCCACATCCTCTCCAACAGTCTGTCTCCTGCTGCCACATCCTCTCCAACAGTCGGTCTCCTGCTGCCACACCCTCTCCAACAGTCGGCCTCCTGCTGCCACACCCTCTCCAACAGTCTGCTTCCTGCTGCCACATCCTCTCCAACAGTCGGTCTCCTGCTGCCACATCCTCTCAAACATTCTGTCTCCTGCTGTCACATCCTCTCCAACAGTCTGTCTCCTGCTGTCACATCCTCTCCAACAGTCTGTCTCCTGCTGCCACATCCTCTCCAACAGTCTGCCTCCTGCTGCCACATCCTCTCCAACATTCTGTCTCCTGCTTTCACATCCTCTCCAACAGTCTGTCTCCTGCTGTCACATCCTCTCCAACAGTCTGCTTCCTGCTGCCACATCCTCTCCAACAGTCTGTCTCCTGCTGCCACATCCTCTCCCAACAGTCTGCCTCCTGCTGCCACATCCTCTCCAACAGTCTGCCTCCTGCTGCCACATCCTCTCCAACATTCTGTCTCCTGCTGTCACATCCTCTCCAACAGTCTGTCTCCTGTTGTCACATCCTCTCCAACAGTCTGCTTCCTGCTGCCACATCCTCTCCAACAGTCTGCCTCCTGCTGTCACATCCTCTCCAACAATCTGCTTCATGCTGCCACATCCTCTCCAACAGTCTGTCTCCTGCTGTCACATCCTTTCCAACAGTCGGTCTCCTGCTGCCACACCCTCTCCAACAGTCGGCCTCCTGCTGCCCCACCCTCTCCAACAGTCTGTCTCCTGCTGTCACATCCTCTCCAACAGTTTGTCTCCTGCTGTCACATCCTCTCCAACAGTCTGCCTCCTGCTGCCACATCCTCTCCAACATTCTGTCTCCTGCTGTCACATCCTCTCCAACAGTCTGTCTCCTGCTGTCACATCCTCTCCCAACAGTCTGCCTCCTGCTGCCACATCCTCTCCAACAGTCTGCCTCATGCTGCCACATCCTCTCCAACTTTCTGTCTCCTGCTGTCACATCCTCTCCAACAGTCTGTCTCCTGCTGTCACATCCTCTCCAACAGTCTGCTTCCTGCTGCCACATCCTCTCCAACATTCTGTCTCCTGCTGTCACATCCTTTCCAACAGTCTGCTTCCTGCTGCCACATCCTCTCCAACAGTCGGTCTCCTGCTGCCACATCCTCTCCAACATTCTGTCTCCTGCTGTCACATCCTTTCCAACAGTCTGCTTCCTGCTGCCACATCCTCTCCAACAGTCGGTCTCCTGCTGCCACATCCTCTCCAACATTCTGTCTCCTGCTGTCACATCCTTTCCAACAGTCTGCTTCCTGCTGCCACATCCTCTCCAACAGTGTCTCCTGCTGTCACATCCTCTCCAACAGTCTGCTTCCTGCTGCCACATCCTCTCCAACAGTCTGTCTCCTGCTGCCACATCCTCTCCAACAGTCGGTCTCCTGCTGCCACACCCTCTCCAACAGTCGGCCTCCTGCTGCCACACCCTCTCCAACAGTCTGCTTCCTGCTGCCACATCCTCTCAAACATTCTGTCTCCTGCTGTCACATCCTCTCCTACAGTCTGTCTCCTGCTGTCACATCCTCTCCAACAGTCTGTCTCCTGCTGCCACATCCTCTCCAACAGTCTGCCTCCTGCTGCCACATCCTCTCCAACATTCTGTCTCCTGCTTTCACATCCTCTCCAACAGTCTGTCTCCTGCTGTCACATCCTCTCCAACAGTCTGCTTCCTGCTGCCACATCCTCTCCAACAGTCTGTCTCCTGCTGCCACATCCTCTCCCAACAGTCTGCCTCCTGCTGCCACATCCTCTCCAACAGTCTGCCTCCTGCTGCCACATCCTCTCCAACATTCTGTCTCCTGCTGTCACATCCTCTCCAACAGTCTGCTTCCTGCTGCCACATCCTCTCCAACAGTCTGTCTCCTGCTGTCACATCCTCTCCAACAGTCTGCTTCCTGCTGCCACATCCTCTCCAACAGTCTGCCTCCTGCTGCCACATCCTCTCCAACATTCTGTCTCCTGCTGTCACATCCTCTCCAACAGTCTGCTTCCTGCTGCCACATCCTCTCCAACAGTCTGCCTCCTGCTGTCACATCCTTTCCAACAGTCTGCTTCCTGCTGCCACATCCTCTCCAACAGTCGGTCTCCTGCTGCCACATCCTCTCCAACATTCTGTCTCCTGCTGTCACATCCTCTCCAACAGTCTGCTTCCTGCTGCCACATCCTCTCCAACAGTCTGTCTCCTGCTGTCACATCCTTTCCAACATTCTGCTTCCTGCTGCCACATCCTATCCAACAGTCTGTCTCCTGCTGTCACATCCTCTCCAACAGTCTGCTTCCTGCTGCCACATCCTCTCCAACAGTCTGCTTCCTGCTGCCACATCCTCTCCAACAGTCTGTCTCCTGCTGTCACATCCTTTCCAACAGTCTGCTTCCTGCTGCCACATCCTCTCCAACAGTCTGTCTCCTGCTGTCACATCCTCTCCAACAGTCTGCTTCCTGCTGCCACATCCTCTCCAACAGTCTGCCTCCTGCTGTCACATCCTCTCCAACAGTCTGCTTCATGCTGCCACATCCTCTCCAACAGTCTGTCTCCTGCTGTCACATCCTCTCCAACAGTCTGCCTCCTGCTGTCACATCCTCTCCAACAGTCTGTCTCCTGCTGTCACATCCTCTCCAACAGTCTGCTTCCTGCTGCCACATCCTCTCCAACAGTGCCTCCTGCTGTCACATCCTCTCCAACAGTCTGTCTCCTGCTGCCACATCCTCTCCAACAGTGTCTCCTGCTGTCACATCCTCTCCAACAGTCTGCCTCCTGCTGTCACATCCTCTCCAACAGTCTGCCTCCTGCTGTCACATCCTCTCCAACAGTCTGCCTCCTGCTGTCACATCCTCTCCAACAGTCTGCCTCCTGCTGTCACATCCTCTCCAACAGTCTGCCTCCTGCTGTCACATCCTCTCCAACAGTCTGTCTCCTGCTGTCACATCCTCTCCAACAGTCTGTCTCCTGCTGCCACATCCTCTCCAACAATCTGTCTCCTGCTGTCACATCCTCTCCAACAGTCTGCTTCCTGCTGCCACATCCTCTCCAACAGTCTGTCTCCTGCTGTCACATCCTCTCCAACAGTCTGCCTCCTGCTGTCACATCCTCTCCAACAGTCTGCCTCCTGCTGTCACATCCTCTCCAACAGTCTGCCTCCTGCTGTCACATCCTCTCCAACAGTCTGCCTCCTGCTGTCACATCCTCTCCAACAGTCTGCCTCCTGCTGTCACATCCTCTCCAACAGTCTGCCTCCTGCTGTCACATCCTCTCCAACAGTCTGTCTCCTGCTGTCACATCCTCTCCAACAGTCTGCTTCCTGCTGCCACATCCTCTCCAACAGTACCTCCTGCTGTCACATCCTCTCCAACAGTCTGTCTCCTGCTCTCACATCCTCTCCCAACAGTCTGCCTCCTGCTGCCACATCCTCTCCAACAGTCTGCCTCCTGCTGCCACATCCTCTCCAACTTTCTGTCTCCTGCTGTCACATCCTCTCCAACAGTCTGTCTCCTGCTGTCACATCCTCTCCAACAGTCTGCTTCCTGCTGCCACATCCTCTCCAACATTCTGTCTCCTGCTGTCACATCCTTTCCAACAGTCTGCTTCCTGCTGCCACATCCTCTCCAACAGTCGGTCTCCTGCTGCCACATCCTCTCCAACATTCTGTCTCCTGCTGTCACATCCTCTCCAACAGTCTGCTTCCTGCTGCCACATCCTCTCCAACAGTCTGTCTCCTGCTGTCACATCCTTTCCAACAGTCTGCTTCCTGCTGCCACATCCTCTCCAACAGTGTCTCCTACTGTCACATCCTCTCCAACAGTCTGCTTCCTGCTGCCACATCCTCTCCAACAGTCTGTCTCCTGCTGCCACATCCTCTCCAACAGTCTGTCTCCTGCTGTCACATCCTCTCCAACAGTCTACTTCCTGCTGCCACATCCTCTCCAACAGTCTGTCTCCTGCTGTCACATACTTTCCAACAGTCGGTCTCCTGCTGCCACACCCTCTCCAACAGTCGGCCTCCTGCTGCCACACCCTCTCCAACAGTCTGCCTCCTGCTGCCACATCCTCTCCAACATTCTGTCTCCTGCTGTCACATCCTCTCCAACAGTCTGTCTCCTGCTGTCACATCCTCTCCAACAGTCTGCTTCCTGCTGCCACATCCTCTCCAACAGTCTGTCTCCTGCTGCCACATCCTCTCCCAACAGTCTGCCTCCTGCTGCCACATCCTCTCCAACAGTCTGCCTCCTGCTGCCACATCCTCTCCAACATTCTGTCTCCTGCTGTCACATCCTCTCCAACAGTCTGCTTCCTGCTGCCACATCCTCTCCAACAGTCTGTCTCCTGCTGTCACATCCTCTCCAACAGTCTGCTTCCTGCTGCCACATCCTCTCCAACAGTCTGCCTCCTGCTGCCACATCCTTTCCAACATTCTGTCTCCTGCTGTCACATCCTCTCCAACAGTCTGCTTCCTGCTGCCACATCCTCTCCAACAGTCTGCCTCCTGCTGTCACATCCTTTCCAACAGTCTGCTTCCTGCTGCCACATCCTCTCCAACAGTCGGTCTCCTGCTGCCACATCCTCTCCAACATTCTGTCTCCTGCTGTCACATCCTCTCCAACAGTCTGCTTCCTGCTGCCACATCCTCTCCAACAGTCTGTCTCCTGCTGTCACATCCTTTCCAACATTCTGCTTCCTGCTGCCACATCCTCTCCAACAGTCTGTCTCCTGCTGTCACATCCTCTCCAACAGTCTGCTTCCTGCTGCCACATCCTCTCCAACAGTCTGCTTCCTGCTGCCACATCCTCTCCAACAGTCTGTCTCCTGCTGTCACATCCTTTCCAACAGTCTGCTTCCTGCTGCCACATCCTCTCCAACAGTCTGTCTCCTGTTGTCACATCCTCTCCAACAGTCTGCTTCCTGCTGCCACATCCTCTCCAACAGTCTGCCTCCTGCTGTCATATCCTCTCCAACAATCTGCTTCATGCTGCCACATCCTCTCCAACAGTCTGTCTCCTGCTGTCACATCCTTTCCAACAGTCGGTCTCCTGCTGCCACACCCTCTCCAACAGTCGGCCTCCTGCTGCCCCACCCTCTCCAACAGTCTGTCTCCTGCTGTCACATCCTCTCCAACAGTTTGTCTCCTGCTGTCACATCCTCTCCAACAGTCTGTCTCCTGCTGCCACACCCTCTCCAACATTCTGTCTCCTGCTGTCACATCCTCTCCAACAGTCTGTCTCCTGCTGCCACATCCTCTCCAACAGTCTGTCTCCTGTTGTCACATCCTCTCCAACAGTCTGCTTCCTGCTGCCACATCCTCTCCAACAGTCTGCCTCCTGCTGTCACATCCTCTCCAACAATCTGCTTCATGCTGCCACATCCTCTCCAACAGTCTGTCTCCTGCTGTCACATCCTTTCCAACAGTCGGTCTCCTGCTGCCACACCCTCTCCAACAGTCGGCCTCCTGCTGCCACACCCTCTCCAACAGTCTGTCTCCTGCTGTCACATCCTCTCCAACAGTTTGTCTCCTGCTGTCACATCCTCTCCAACAGTCTGTCTCCTGCTGTCACATCCTCTCCAACAGTTTGTCTCCTGCTGTCACATCCTCTCCAACAGTCTGCCTCCTGCTGCCACATCCTCTCCAACATTCTGTCTCCTGCTGTCATATCCTCTCCAACAGTCTGCTTCCTGCTGCCACATCCTCTCCAACAGTCTGTCTCCTGCTGCCACATCCTCTCCCAACAGTCTGCCTCCTGCTGCCACATCCTCTCCAACAGTCTGTCTCCTGCTGTCACATCCTTTCCAACAGTCGGTCTCCTGCTGCCACACCCTCTCCAACAGTCGGCCTCCTGCTGCCACACCCTCTCCAACAGTCGGTCTCCTGCTGTCACACCCTCTCCAACAGTCGGCCTCCTGCTGCCACACCCTCTCCAACAGTCTGTCTCCTGCTGTCACATCCTCTCCAACAGTTTGTCTCCTGCTGTCACATCCTCTCCAACAGTCTGCCTCCTGCTGCCACATCCTCTCCAACATTCTGTCTCCTGCTGTCACATCCTCTCCAACAGTCTGCTTCCTGCTGCCACATCCTCTCCAACAGTCTGCCTCCTGCTGTCACATCCTTTCCAACAGTCTGCTTCCTGCTGCCACATCCTCTCCAACAGTCGGTCTCCTGCTGCCACATCCTCTCCAACATTCTGTCTCCTGCTGTCACATCCTCTCCAACAGTCTGCTTCCTGCTGCCACATCCTCTCCAACAGTCTGTCTCCTGCTGTCACATCCTTTCCAACATTCTGCTTCCTGCTGCCACATCCTCTCCAACAGTCTGTCTCCTGCTGTCACATCCTCTCCAACAGTCTGCTTCCTGCTGCCACATCCTCTCCAACAGTCTGCTTCCTGCTGCCACATCCTCTCCAACAGTCTGTCTCCTGCTGTCACATCCTTTCCAACAGTCTGCTTCCTGCTGCCACATCCTCTCCAACAGTCTGTCTCCTGTTGTCACATCCTCTCCAACAGTCTGCTTCCTGCTGCCACATCCTCTCCAACAGTCTGCCTCCTGCTGTCACATCCTCTCCAACAATCTGCTTCCTGCTGCCACATCCTCTCCAACAGTCTGCTTCCTGCTGCCACATCCTCTCCAACAGTCTGTCTCCTGCTGTCACATCCTTTCCAACAGTCGGTCTCCTGCTGCCACATCCTCTCCAACATTCTGTCTCCTGCTGTCACATCCTCTCCAACAGTCTGCTTCCTGCTGCCACATCCTCTCCAACAGTCTGTCTCCTGCTGTCACATCCTTTCCAACATTCTGCTTCCTGCTGCCACATCCTCTCCAACAGTCTGTCTCCTGCTGTCACATCCTCTCCAACAGTCTGCTTCCTGCTGCCACATCCTCTCCAACAGTCTGCTTCCTGCTGCCACATCCTCTCCAACAGTCTGTCTCCTGCTGTCACATCCTTTCCAACAGTCTGCTTCCTGCTGCCACATCCTCTCCAACAGTCTGTCTCCTGTTGTCACATCCTCTCCAACAGTCTGCTTCCTGCTGCCACATCCTCTCCAACAGTCTGCCTCCTGCTGTCACATCCTCTCCAACAATCTGCTTCATGCTGCCACATCCTCTCCAACAGTCTGTCTCCTGCTGTCACATCCTTTCCAACAGTCGGTCTCCTGCTGCCACACCCTCTCCAACAGTCGGCCTCCTGCTGCCACACCCTCTCCAACAGTCTGTCTCCTGCTGTCAAATCCTCTCCAACAGTTTGTCTCCTGCTGTCACATCCTCTCCAACAGTCTGTCTCCTGCTGCCACACCCTCTCCAACATTCTGTCTCCTGCTGTCACATCCTCTCCAACAGTCTGTCTCCTGCTGCCACATCCTCTCCAACAGTCTGTCTCCTGTTGTCACATCCTCTCCAACAGTCTGCTTCCTGCTGCCACATCCTCTCCAACAGTCTGCCTCCTGCTGTCACATCCTCTCCAACAATCTGCTTCATGCTGCCACATCCTCTCCAACAGTCTGTCTCCTGCTGTCACATCCTTTCCAACAGTCGGTCTCCTGCTGCCACACCCTCTCCAACAGTCGGACTCCTGCTGCCACACCCTCTCCAACAGTCTGTCTCCTGCTGTCACATCCTCTCCAACAGTTTGTCTCCTGCTGTCACATCCTCTCCAACAGTCTGTCTCCTGCTGCCACACCCTCTCCAACATTCTGTCTCCTGCTGTCACATCCTCTCCAACAGTCTGTCTCCTGCTGCCACATCCTCTCCAACAGTCTGTCTCCTGCTGTCACATCCTTTCCAACAGTCGGTCTCCTGCTGTCACATCCTCTTCAACAGTATGTCTCCTGCTGCCACACCCTCTCCAACATTCTGTCTCCTGCTGTCACATCCTCTCCAACAGTCTGTCTCCTGCTGCCACATCCTCTCCAACAGTCTGTCTCCTGCTGCCACATCCTCTCCAACAGTCTGCCTCTTGCTGCCACATCCTCTCCAACAGTCTGTCTCCTGCTGTCACATCCTCTCCAACAGTCTGCCTCCTGCTCTCACATCCTCTCCAACAGTCTGTCTCCTGCTGTCACATCCTCTCCAACAGTCTGCTTCCTGCTGCCACATCCTCTCCAACAGTGCCTCCTGCTGTCACATCCTCTCCAACAGTCTGTCTCCTGCTGCCACATCCTCTCCAACAGTGTCTCCTGCTGTCACATCCTCTCCAACAGTCTGCCTCCTGCTGTCAAATCCTCTCCAACAGTCTGCCTCCTGCTGCCACATCCTCTCCAACAGTCTGTCTCCTGCTGCCACATCTTCTCCAACAGTCTGCCTCTTGCTGCCACATCCTCTCCAACAGTCTGTCTCCTGCTGTCACATCCTCTCCAACAGTCTGCCTCCTGCTGTCACATCCTCTCCAACAGTCTGTCTCCTGCTGTCACATCCTCTCCAACAGTCTGCTTCCTGCTGCCACATCCTCTCCAACAGTGCCTCCTGCTGTCACATCCTCTCCAACAGTCTGTCTCCTGCTGCCACATCCTCTCCAACAGTGTCTCCTGCTGTCACATCCTCTCCAACAGTCTGCCTCCTGCTGTCAAATCCTCTCCAACAGTCTGCCTCCTGCTGTCACATCCTCTCCAACAGTCTGCCTCCTGCTGTCACATCCTCTCCAACAGTCTGCCTCCTGCTGTCACATCCTCTCCAACAGTCTGCCTCCTGCTGTCACATCCTCTCCAACAGTCTGTCTCCTGCTGTCACATCCTCTCCAACAGTCTGTCTCCTGCTGCCACATCCTCTCCAACAGTCTGTCTCCTGCTGTCACATCCTCTCCAACAGTCTGCTTCCTGCTGCCACATCCTCTCCAACAGTCTGTCTCCTGCTGTCACATCCTCTCCAACAGTCTGCCTCCTGCTGTCACATCCTCTCCAACAGTCTGCCTCCTGCTGTCACATCCTCTCCAACAGTTTGCCTCCTGCTGTCACATCCTCTCCAACAGTCTGCCTCCTGCTGTCACATCCTCTCCAACAGTCTGTCTCCTGCTGTCACATCCTCTCCAACAGTCTGCCTCCTGCTGTCACATCCTCTCCAACAGTCTGTCTCCTGCTGTCACATCCTCTCCAACAGTCTGCCTCCTGCTGCCACATCCTCTCCAACAGTCTGTCTCCTGCTGTCACATCCTCTCCAACAGTCTGTCTCCTGCTGTCACATCCTCTCCAACAGTCTGTCTCCTGCTGTCACATCCTCTCCAACAGTCTGTCTCCTGCTGTCACATCCTCTCCAACAATCTGCTTCATGCTGCCACATCCTCTCCAACAGTCTGTCTCCTGCTGCCACACCCTCTCCAACAGTCGGCCTCCTGCTGCCACACCCTCTCCAACAGTCGGTCTCCTGCTGTCACACCCTCTCCAACAGTCGGCCTCCTGCTGCCACACCCTCTCCAACAGTCTGTCTCCTGCTGTCACATCCTCTCCAACAGTTTGTCTCCTGCTGTCACATCCTCTCCAACAGTCTGCCTCCTGCTGCCACATCCTCTCCAACATTCTGTCTCCTGCTGTCACATCCTCTCCAACAGTCTGCTTCCTGCTGCCACATCCTCTCCAACAGTCTGCCTCCTGCTGTCACATCCTTTCCAACAGTCTGCTTCCTGCTGCCACATCCTCTCCAACAGTCGGTCTCCTGCTGCCACATCCTCTCCAACATTCTGTCTCCTGCTGTCACATCCTCTCCAACAGTCTGCTTCCTGCTGCCACATCCTCTCCAACAGTCTGTCTCCTGCTGTCACATCCTTTCCAACATTCTGCTTCCTGCTGCCACATCCTCTCCAACAGTCTGTCTCCTGCTGTCACATCCTCTCCAACAGTCTGCTTCCTGCTGCCACATCCTCTCCAACAGTCTGCTTCCTGCTGCCACATCCTCTCCAACAGTCTGTCTCCTGCTGTCACATCCTTTCCAACAGTCTGCTTCCTGCTGCCACATCCTCTCCAACAGTCTGTCTCCTGTTGTCACATCCTCTCCAACAGTCTGCTTCCTGCTGCCACATCCTCTCCAACAGTCTGCCTCCTGCTGTCACATCCTCTCCAACAATCTGCTTCCTGCTGCCACATCCTCTCCAACAGTCTGCTTCCTGCTGCCACATCCTCTCCAACAGTCTGTCTCCTGCTGTCACATCCTTTCCAACAGTCGGTCTCCTGCTGCCACATCCTCTCCAACATTCTGTCTCCTGCTGTCACATCCTCTCCAACAGTCTGCTTCCTGCTGCCACATCCTCTCCAACAGTCTGTCTCCTGCTGTCACATCCTTTCCAACATTCTGCTTCCTGCTGCCACATCCTCTCCAACAGTCTGTCTCCTGCTGTCACATCCTCTCCAACAGTCTGCTTCCTGCTGCCACATCCTCTCCAACAGTCTGCTTCCTGCTGCCACATCCTCTCCAACAGTCTGTCTCCTGCTGTCACATCCTTTCCAACAGTCTGCTTCCTGCTGCCACATCCTCTCCAACAGTCTGTCTCCTGTTGTCACATCCTCTCCAACAGTCTGCTTCCTGCTGCCACATCCTCTCCAACAGTCTGCCTCCTGCTGTCACATCCTCTCCAACAATCTGCTTCATGCTGCCACATCCTCTCCAACAGTCTGTCTCCTGCTGTCACATCCTTTCCAACAGTCGGTCTCCTGCTGCCACACCCTCTCCAACAGTCGGCCTCCTGCTGCCACACCCTCTCCAACAGTCTGTCTCCTGCTGTCAAATCCTCTCCAACAGTTTGTCTCCTGCTGTCACATCCTCTCCAACAGTCTGTCTCCTGCTGCCACACCCTCTCCAACATTCTGTCTCCTGCTGTCACATCCTCTCCAACAGTCTGTCTCCTGCTGCCACATCCTCTCCAACAGTCTGTCTCCTGTTGTCACATCCTCTCCAACAGTCTGCTTCCTGCTGCCACATCCTCTCCAACAGTCTGCCTCCTGCTGTCACATCCTCTCCAACAATCTGCTTCATGCTGCCACATCCTCTCCAACAGTCTGTCTCCTGCTGTCACATCCTTTCCAACAGTCGGTCTCCTGCTGCCACACCCTCTCCAACAGTCGGACTCCTGCTGCCACACCCTCTCCAACAGTCTGTCTCCTGCTGTCACATCCTCTCCAACAGTTTGTCTCCTGCTGTCACATCCTCTCCAACAGTCTGTCTCCTGCTGCCACACCCTCTCCAACATTCTGTCTCCTGCTGTCACATCCTCTCCAACAGTCTGTCTCCTGCTGCCACATCCTCTCCAACAGTCTGTCTCCTGCTGTCACATCCTTTCCAACAGTCGGTCTCCTGCTGTCACATCCTCTTCAACAGTATGTCTCCTGCTGCCACACCCTCTCCAACATTCTGTCTCCTGCTGTCACATCCTCTCCAACAGTCTGTCTCCTGCTGCCACATCCTCTCCAACAGTCTGTCTCCTGCTGCCACATCCTCTCCAACAGTCTGCCTCTTGCTGCCACATCCTCTCCAACAGTCTGTCTCCTGCTGTCACATCCTCTCCAACAGTCTGCCTCCTGCTCTCACATCCTCTCCAACAGTCTGTCTCCTGCTGTCACATCCTCTCCAACAGTCTGCTTCCTGCTGCCACATCCTCTCCAACAGTGCCTCCTGCTGTCACATCCTCTCCAACAGTCTGTCTCCTGCTGCCACATCCTCTCCAACAGTGTCTCCTGCTGTCACATCCTCTCCAACAGTCTGCCTCCTGCTGTCAAATCCTCTCCAACAGTCTGCCTCCTGCTGCCACATCCTCTCCAACAGTCTGTCTCCTGCTGCCACATCTTCTCCAACAGTCTGCCTCTTGCTGCCACATCCTCTCCAACAGTCTGTCTCCTGCTGTCACATCCTCTCCAACAGTCTGCCTCCTGCTGTCACATCCTCTCCAACAGTCTGTCTCCTGCTGTCACATCCTCTCCAACAGTCTGCTTCCTGCTGCCACATCCTCTCCAACAGTGCCTCCTGCTGTCACATCCTCTCCAACAGTCTGTCTCCTGCTGCCACATCCTCTCCAACAGTGTCTCCTGCTGTCACATCCTCTCCAACAGTCTGCCTCCTGCTGTCAAATCCTCTCCAACAGTCTGCCTCCTGCTGTCACATCCTCTCCAACAGTCTGCCTCCTGCTGTCACATCCTCTCCAACAGTCTGCCTCCTGCTGTCACATCCTCTCCAACAGTCTGCCTCCTGCTGTCACATCCTCTCCAACAGTCTGTCTCCTGCTGTCACATCCTCTCCAACAGTCTGTCTCCTGCTGCCACATCCTCTCCAACAGTCTGTCTCCTGCTGTCACATCCTCTCCAACAGTCTGCTTCCTGCTGCCACATCCTCTCCAACAGTCTGTCTCCTGCTGTCACATCCTCTCCAACAGTCTGCCTCCTGCTGTCACATCCTCTCCAACAGTCTGCCTCCTGCTGTCACATCCTCTCCAACAGTTTGCCTCCTGCTGTCACATCCTCTCCAACAGTCTGCCTCCTGCTGTCACATCCTCTCCAACAGTCTGTCTCCTGCTGTCACATCCTCTCCAACAGTCTGTCTCCTGCTGCCACATCCTCTCCAACAGTGTCTCCTGCTGTCACATCCTCTCCAACAGTCTGCCTCCTGCTGTCAAATCCTCTCCAACAGTCTGCCTCCTGCTGTCACATCCTCTCCAACAGTCTGCCTCCTGCTGTCACATCCTCTCCAACAGTCTGCCTCCTGCTGTCACATCCTCTCCAACAGTCTGCCTCCTGCTGTCACATCCTCTCCAACAGTCTGTCTCCTGCTGTCACATCCTCTCCAACAGTCTGTCTCCTGCTGCCACATCCTCTCCAACAGTCTGTCTCCTGCTGTCACATCCTCTCCAACAGTCTGCTTCCTGCTGCCACATCCTCTCCAACAGTCTGTCTCCTGCTGTCACATCCTCTCCAACAGTCTGCCTCCTGCTGTCACATCCTCTCCAACAGTCTGCCTCCTGCTGTCACATCCTCTCCAACAGTCTGCCTCCTGCTGTCACATCCTCTCCAACAGTCTGCCTCCTGCTGTCACATCCTCTCCAACAGTCTGTCTCCTGCTGTCACATCCTCTCCAACAGTCTGCCTCCTGCTGTCACATCCTCTCCAACAGTCTGCCTCCTGCTGTCACATCCTCTCCAACAGTCTGCCTCCTGCTGTCACATCCTCTCCAACAGTCTGCCTCCTGCTGTCACATCCTCTCCAACAGTCTGCCTCCTGCTGTCACATCCTCTCCAACAGTCTGTCTCCTGCTGTCACATCCTCTCCAACAGTCTGCCTCCTGCTGCCACATCCTCTCCAACATTCTGTCTCCTGCTGCCACATCCTCTCCAACAGTCTGTCTCCTGCTGCCACATCCTCTCCCAACAGTCTGCCTCCTGCTGCCACATCCTCTCCAACAGTCTGTCTCCTGCTGCCACATCCTCTCCCAACAGTCTGCCTCCTGCTGCCACATCCTCTCCAACAGTCTGCCTCCTGCTGCCACATCCTCTCCAACATTCTGTCTCCTGCTGCCACATCCTCTCCAACAGTCTGCCTCCTGCTGTCACATCCTCTTCAACAGTCGGTATCCTGCTGCCACATCCTCTCCAACAGTCTGCCTCCTGCTGCCACATCCTCTCCAACAGTCTGTCTCCTGCTGTCACATCCTCTCCAACAGTCTGCCTCCTGCTGTCACATCCTCTCCAACAGTCTGCTTCCTGCTGTCACATCCTCTCCAACAGTCTGTCTCCTGCTGCCACATCCTCTCCAACAGTCTGCTTCCTGCTGTCACATCCTCTCCAACAGTCTGTCTCCTGCTGCCACATCCTCTCCAACAGTCTGCCTCCTGCTGTCACATCCTCTCCAACAGTCTGTCTCCTGCTGCCACATCCTCTCCAACAGTCTGTCTCCTGCTGTCACATCCTCTCCAACAGTCTGTCTCCTGCTGTCACATCCTCTCCAACAGTCTGCCTCCTGCTGTCACATCCTCTCCAACAGTCTGCTTCCTGCTGTCACATCCTCTCCAACAGTCTGCCTCCTGCTGCCACATCCTCTCCAACAGTCTGCTTCCTGCTGTCACATCCTCTCCAACAGTCTGCCTCCTGCTGTCACATCCTCTCCAACAGTCTGCTTCCTGCTGTCACATCCTCTCCAACAGTCTGTCTCCTGCTGCCACATCCTCTCCAACAGTCTGTCTCCTGCTGCGTCTTTACAGACAGTAGGTCCTGAAGCATCAGGATGAGCTGCTCGACTGTTGCTGCTTTGAAGATGAAACTATTTTCATGTTGAAGTGAAAGTGGCTGATTTCATGTCGATCTGAGCCGATGATGAGACATGTGATGTGCTCCGTTACCTTGACAACAAACACACTAAAGAGGAGTGTTTTTATTAGTTTATTACCTGGATAAGGCTAAAGCTAAGCATTAAGTATCGCTTAACTTCTATTCATAAAAAATATGCTTTTGTTATTAGAAAACCTATGAAAGAATGTTATAAATGACATGACTCCAACAGTAATAATGTGATGATGAAATATAAACATGTAAATGTAGTTCAGAGTCACTAATGTCACTGAAGCTGTTTTATCAAACACCAACAATTGTTTGTGTTTTTATTTCCTCTTCATGTTGTAATGTTACGCTGCTTTATAAGTGACATGTTTGATTTACTCTTTACAATCTGATATTTTATAAAGTGTAAAATGTAATTTTATGTCAAATGTATTTTCTCACAAATGGAATAAGTCATAGTTTTATCATGACTAAAAGTGGAAGTGTGTTACTTAATTAATTTACAGTCAATGTTAAATATTCAATTTTGGACATTAAAAAAAAGAAGAAAAAAAAGAACATGGTTATGTCAAATAGCGCCCCCTATATTTCGCATCACCAGCCACTGGTGAAGACGTACAAGTCCAGTAGGTGGCGCTAAATGCACCTTTTAAGTTGGCTGCAAACCGCGCAACAACAACACCTTATTAATGAACTTGATTGGATTTATAGTTTAGTTGATTTTCTCCCCGGGCTCCTCCCCCTGTCCCTCCCTCAGTCTCCCTGGCTCCTCCCCCTGTCCCTCCCTCAGTCTCCCTGGCTCCTCCCCCTGTCCGTCCCTCAGTCTCCCTGGCTCCTCCCCCTGTCCCTTTCCCTCCCTCAGTCTCCCTGGCTCCTCCCCCTGTCCGTCCCCCTGTCCCTCCCTCAGTCTCCCTGGCTCCTCCCCCTGTCCCTTTCCCTCCCTCAGTCTCCCTGGCTCCTCCCCCTGTCCCTTTCCCTCCCTCAGTCTCCCTGGCTCCTCCCCCTGTCCGTCCCCCTGTCCCTCCCTCAGTCTCCCTGGCTCCTCCCCCTGTCGCACCCCCTGTCCCTCCCTCAGTCTCCCTGGCTCCTCCCCCTGTCCCTCCCCCTTTCCCTCCCTCATTCTCCCTGGCTCCTCCCCCTGTCCCTCCCTCAGTCTCCCTGGCTCCTCCCCCTGTCCCTCCCCCTGTCCCTCCCTCAGTCTCCCTGGCTCCTCCCCCTGTCGCACCCCCTGTCCCTCCCTCAGTCTCCCTGGCTCCTCCCCCTGTCCCTCCCCCTTTCCCTCCCTCATTCTCCCTGGCTCCTCCCCCTGTCCCTCCCTCAGTCTCCCTGGCTCCTCCCCCTGTCCCTCCCCCTGTCCCTCCCTCAGTCTCCCTGGCTCCTCCCCCTGTCCCTCCCCCTTTCCCTCCCTCATTCTCCCTGGCTCCTCCCCCTGTCCCTCCCCCTTTCCCTCCCTCATTCTCCCTGGCTCCTCCCCCTGTCCCTCCCCCTTTCCCTCCCTCATTCTCCCTGGCTCCTCCCCCTGTCCCTCCCCCTTTCCCTCCCTCAGTCTCCCTGGCTCCTCCCCCGGTCCCTGTGCGCTGCTCCGGGACTGACTGCACTATGTCCACGAGCCCGGACAGCGAACAGCGGCTCAGCGAGGGTGTGGACCGTGGACAGGACCGTGGACTGGTCGTTGCTCCGTGTTTCTTCCATGTCTGAGCCGTGACCACTCGTGAGGACAGTAGGCGGTAGGTGGACGCTCTGTTTCTATATTTGTTGCGCTTGTTGAGCGTCACGTGAGCGGAACAGAAGCGTCTGTCCGCCTCGTCAGCCCTGCTAGCTCTGTTAGCCCTGTTAGCTCTGTTAGCTCTTTTAGCCCTGTTAGCTCTGTTAGCCCTGTTAGCTCTGTTAGCCCTGTTAGCCCTGTTAGCCCTGTTAGCCCTGTTAGCCCTGTTAGCTCTGTTAGCCCTGTTAGCTCTGTTAGCTCTGTTAGCCCTGTTAGCTCTGTTAGCTCTGTTAGCTCTGTTAGCCCTGTTAGCTCTGTTATCCCTGTTAGCCTAGCCACAGCTGCTCTTTTCTGCTCCAAAGTCACGGCTTTTGAGTGGAACGGATGCGCCGCAGAGCTGAGAGAAGAGGACACGTCATTAGAAGAGAGACTGGCGTGAGTTTGAGACAGTGAAGGAGAAGCTAACAGTGACGTGCTAGTGCTAACAGTGACGTGCTAACCAGAGACTAACTACCAGGTCATGGGCTCAAACCATTCAGTCTAAATGTCAAGCCTCACGTGCATTTATGGATGGATGCAACTACAATCTGATTTGCATATGTATAGATATTTGTGGGGGAAAATGTATACTTTCTGCATAGTTAAATTGTGCATTCTTCACCTTTGTAAATGTAGATACTTTTGAGACAAACTTTAACCAATCAACATGAGACAAATATTCAATTCCAATTTATTTTTGTAACGCCCAAAATCACAACAACAGTCGTCTCTGAGGACGACAGTGATGTCTGTGGTGGCGAGGGACGATGTCCCAGAGTCCTCATTCTCGTCCAGGAAAAACTTCAAAAAACCTCCTTTGGAAAAAGTCTAAACCTGGAGGAGCTCCACATGAAGGAGAGATCTGACTCTCAGACGGACAGATATCAAACAAGAGCAAATGATATGAACATGTTCAATTAATCAACAGAGTGAGATGATGACGACTGATATGAATAATACACATTTAACATGTTTAAAATGGTATGAATACAATGTATATAAAGACATGTAAGTTCAGTGTCCATCAGGCTGGTCAGTTCAGTGTCCATCAGGCTGGTCAGTTCAGTGTCCATCAGGCTGGTCAGTTCAGTGTCCATCAGGCTGGTCAGTTCAGTGTCCATCAGGCTGGTCAGTTCAGTGTCCATCAGGGAGGTCAGTTCAGTGTTCTAAAAGCATTCTAGGGGTTTAATGCCTTAACAATTATTATTATGTATTTATACACAATTTTGCGTGACGTCATCATCCGGGACCCTGTGAGCTCACATACGTTTCTTCTTCTTTGGTGTTTTATGGCGGTTGACAGCTTGGATCTGTCTTCTAAAGGTCGACATCCTAAACTAAGCTCTGAGAGCACTAGTGATGCCAGGGTTGTCTTTTGACACGCGGTTGCCATGGGTTACCTGTTGTGTATAGAAATTCTCATTTCATAGAGAGGCGAATTATAAAATACTGACCGTGGTATCACATGTCCACGGTCCATGTCCTCATCAGACTCATTTCTCCATGAATATGAGTGGGATTGTAATAAAACATGTAGCCTCATGCACAGAGAACACGCCCGAGCTGTCCCCTACTGTCCCCTCCATCACTACTGTCCCCTCTGTCACTACTGTCCCCTCTATCACTACTGTCCCCTCTGTCACTACTGTCCCCTCTATCACGACTGTCCCCTCTATCACGACTGTCCCCTCTGTCACTACTGTCCCCTCTATCACGAGTACACATAAATATGGTCCATGTGGTGATGCACATGTCTTGAGTCTGGTCCGGCCAAGAAAGTCTCATCTCACTGCAGCAGGTTCTAAACTGCAGACCCGTCTAGATTCACTGCCTCATTAGACTCATTTCACCCTGAATATGAGTCTGATTGTAATAAAAAAAACACAGTATTTTGAAGCTTAAAATATAGAAAACACGATGTGTCCCCTGGACAGTCTTCACTGTCCACGGACGTCTTCTTCTACTTTGTGTCAAACGCTTGTGCTAGAGTGCCACCCGGTGGCCATAAGCCAGTCAAATTTCTATAAATTAGATGCGCCGTTATAATAACCGCAGAGTTCATAGCGTGGGAAAAAAAAGAGGCTTAAAGTTGGTAATAATAATGGGTCATGGGTTCGATTCTCGGGCCAGATCAATATCTCACTGGAGACGATGAGTGGGTAAAGTTTAAACGAGGCATGGCCACGGCGTGGGTCTAACACATGCATCAGAGCCGAGAGGACAGAAGATTTTGTCTCAGAGAGCAGGAGCGTTGTCTCTGAGAGCAGGAGCGTTGTCTCAGAGAGCAGGAGCATTGTCTCAGAGAGCAGGAGCGTTGTCTCAGAGAGCAGGAGCGTTGTCTCTGAGAGCAGGAGCGTTGTCTCTGAGAGCAGGAGCGTTGTCTCTGAGAGCAGGAGCGTTGTCTCTGAGAGCAGGAGCGTTGTCTCTGAGAGCAGGAGCGTTGTCTCTGAGAGCAGGAGCGTTGTCTCTGAGAGCAGGAGCGTTGTCTCTGAGAGCAGGAGCGTTGTCTCTGAGAGCAGGAGCGTTGTCTCTGAGAGCAGGAGCGTTGTCTCTGAGAGCAGGAGCGTTGTCTCAGAGAGCAGGAGCGTTGTCTCTGAGAGCAGGAGCGTTGTCTCTGAGAGCAGGAGCGTTGTCTCTGAGAGCAGGAGCGTTGTCTCTGAGAGCAGGAGCGTTGTCTCTGAGAGCAGGAGCGTTGTCTCTGAGAGCAGGAGCGTTGTCTCTGAGAGCAGGAGCGTTGTCTCAGAGAGCAGGAGCGTTGTCTCTGAGAGCAGGAGCGTTGTCTCTGAGAGCAGGAGCGTTGTCTCTGAGAGCAGGAGCGTTGTCTCTGAGAGCAGGAGCGTTGTCTCTGAGAGCAGGAGCGTTGTCTCTGAGAGCAGGAGCGTTGTCTCTGAGAGCAGGAGCGTTGTCTCTGGGACATCATGCCCTGTGTGTCCTGATATGTCTTCATGTTCACTTTAGTTACAAACCCCAGTTTAAATCATCATTACAGCACCAGGGCTTGATTTAAGACAGGAACATGTTTGAAACCACATGTAACAGAAGTTTAACTTGTGAATACAATGCAAACGATCATGTCCAGTTTAGTGAAGAGATTATAACGTCTGTACTGTTGGTTTATTCCAGATGTATTTGTTCTTCAGCAGAATTGCTTTTGTCCTTTTGTTCTAGTGTTTGTTCTATTCTGACTGATGAGGCCTTCCTTCTCCACAAAGAGGACAATAAGGTGCCACATGATGCTTAGGTGTCACAATAAAACCTGACCGTTTAGATCATTTCTCAGGGTCAAATAGTTCAGTCTGAATATTAGGACACACTTCCTACGGCCCATAGTCGCAGGTGACCGGAGGCTAACGGGAACAAGCACTGGACAATGAATGAATAATAATGATGAATTGGATTTATACAGCGTCAATACTTCAAAGGGCTTCATAGTAATGCTTCACTCACTCCACACGGCTGTAACCTCCTGAAGCCACACCTGCCCTGGGGCAGTGAGACTACAAATCTTCGCCATCGACCCTCCCACAATGAGCATGAATAAAAAAGTTACAATAAAAGAACAGAATATTGCAGTATATAGGTAGAAAAAGCTATTTCTGCACTTTTAATAATAATAATAAATATAGCCGCAAGCGGCAATGATCGGCCCTCGCCACGCCGCAAGAGGAGGGCGTGGCTAACGCGCCCCAATTGTCCTTTTATTACATCTACTGCTGAATCTGTGACACTGTCACATCTTCTCCCCTTTGTTTTACCATCAAAAAGCAATTTTATTTTGAATTCTTGGCAAAATGTGCGGCACAGACACCGTGACTCTTTGAATAAAAATGTGAATAACTTTTGATGGTCCTGAAGCCCTGAGGGGGAGTTTGTGAAAGTCTAAAGTGTAAACATGTTCTGGCGATTTCCCCATTGGAATAACATGGAAGGTTTTGGTCATCGCTACGGCAACGCCATAACAATTATGACATGGGTCTCATTGACTTTTGATGGGGCCAAAATTGAGTTTTGTGTCAAATTTCATATAATTTCGCAAAACTAAACATTTAACCCTCTATGATGACAACACGAACAAGGCAGTTTACGTCGCCCGGATCGGCGTCACCGGGGCCCCATCCTGGAGCCAGGCCTGGGATGGGTGCTCCATGGCGAGCGCCTGGTGGCCGGGTCTTACCCCACGGGGCCCGGCCGGGCACAGCCCGAAAGAGCGACGTGGGGCCGCCCTCCCGTGGGCCCTCCACCCGCAGGAGGATCCATAAGGGGCCGGTGCAGAGAGATCTGGGCGGCAGTCGACGGCAGGGGCCTTGACGACCAGATCTCCAGACACAGAGACTAACTCTGGGGACATGGAATGTCCCTTCGCTGGGGGGAAAAGAGCCCGAGCTTGTGCGGGAGGTTGAGCGATACCGACTAGATATAGTCGGCCTCACCTCCAGCACAGTTTGGGCTCTGGAACCATCTCCTCGAGAGGGGCTGGACGCTCCACTTCTCTGGTGTTGCCTGCGGGGAGAGGCGGCGGGCTGGTGTGGGCTTATAGCCCCTCAGCTCAGCCGCCACATGTTGGAGTTTACCCCGGTGGACGAGAGGGTCGCGTCCCTTCGCCTTCGGGTGGGGGACAGGTCTCTCACTGTTGTGGCGGCCTACGGGCCGAACAGCAGTGCAGAGTACCCGGCCTTCTTGGAGTCCTTGGGAGGGGTACTGGACAATGCACCGACCGGGGACTCCGTTGTTCTACTGGGGGACTTCAACGCCCACGTGGGCAATGACAGTGACACCTGGAGAGGGGTGATCGGGAAGAACGGCTTCCCCGATCTGAACCCGAGCGGTGTTCAGTTATTGGACTTCTGTGCCACGGATTGTACATAACGAACACCATGTTCAAGCACAAGGGCGTTCATCAGTGCACATGGCACCAGGACACCCTAGGCCGGAGGTCAATGATCGACTTTGGGAAATAGCCAGAATGTAGAGCGGCACGATTTTTAGAGGTGTGAACATTTTTGTGACTTTTTGTCAATGTTCACTGGGTGAAAAATAGGGGGGTTGGTCCCGAGAAGAAAGAAGAATATTCCAATGCGAAAACAATGTTTCCCATTTTTCAAATATCATAAACTATACATTTTCAGAAAGCGCTCGCGCTTTCCTACCTCATGGTGTGGGTCCCTGGTCACTGACGGGTACTTTCGTTAATTTTGAGTGGGCTCCGCCCACTTTGTGTTTTTGGCCCTCTATACAGTAATAATGTTCAATTTTTGCATCACATGTTTATATGAACGGAACATGCAAGAGATGAAACGTATTTGTGAGCGCAAATGAGTGCTTTACATTGGGATCCCAATGTAAAGCACTCGTTTAGTGCGCACTTTTACACGGGCTTGCCCGTTTACAACGGTAATGTTCCATTTTCCTACAACTAATTAGTATGCACGGGGCGTGCGTTAGTGAGTGTTTGGAAGTGGGCGAGCGCTTCGCGCTCGATTTCGTGCGCACTACGTGCGCACTTTCGCAGTCGTGCGGGACGGGACTAATAGGCCTCTTGCCAGCTTGTGGCGCTCGGGCCTAATAATAATAATAATAATTATTGTGCAGTATTTCAAATTAATTTTACAATATATAGTATAATCAGATCATAGTTTTCCAATTCATGTAAATGCTGATAGTCATTTTTGTCACACTTTTCCTGTTGGTTTTGCAGTGGGACTGAGGGTTGTCCAGATGAAGAGCTGATGCAGACCAGTGTTAGTTCTGCCCTCGCACCAAAAGCTGCTCGAACCTTTAGAGAGGACAAGGGAGGAGACTGAGGAGGAGACATGGACGACATCTTCACCCAGTGTCGAGAAGGGAACGCTGTGGCCGTGCGCCTGTGGCTGGACAACACAGAGAATGACCTCAACCAGGGGTAAGCTCATGGCTCTCATTGGGTTTGGTCCAATCAATTTGTTCTGAATAATGACTGTGTTGCAGTCAGTGTTGGGTAGTAAAGCGTTTTAATTCAATTAGCGTACTTTTCAGGCTGTACAGCTCCTGAATAAAAGCTGCTCCAACAAAATTTACAAAGAAAATAGAACTTGTCCATAAACCGCAGATGCCCACGTTTTATAGTGATGCGTCTTTTGAACGGGGTCTGGCGGCAGCCGCGCTCCGCTGCAGGACTCATTTCTCAGTAAATATGAGTTGGATTTTTTTGTTTTCATTTACAAACAAAGGTCCAATTTAGTCAAGTCTATTGAAGTTGTCCATTTCCAAATTTAGTCCAAATGTCATTTTCTCCATTTGTCAGTTCAGTCCTTAATTGTTGGTGTGGTCTGTGTCATCCATTTCTTTGTGACGGCCTTTTCTCCCGCCACCAAAAACACTGTCCAGACAGTATTCTCGCTGGGCTTAAGTTGAAGGATGGCGGTAAAAACGCTGCTTTATTTTGTAAAAGCTTCGGAAAATACGCTGCGATATGCATTGGCTTTCCATAACCTTTTTAAGTACTTTTTATTAGTCCGGAGAAAGTTACTCGTATTTTGCCTAGTCGGCCCCTGTATTTTGTCCGGAGTGTTTTCAAATCAAAAGCCTGCCTCTCTTTCCCATTGACCCTTCATGTCATCAGTAGTGACTGCCCAGAAGGTTCATACATTTGTATGATTTAGATATTAATCCTCTTGAAATTTCAGATTTATAAGCTTTAATAAATGTTTCAGTCCAAAGGCTCTAATGGTCATCTTTTATTTCTTGGTTATAATAACTCCTTATTTGCAAATACCTATAAAATGATTCTTTCAGCTCATCAAAGCTCTTCAGATGATTCTCCTTTACAATCTGGTAAATTTAGACCTTTTGTTGTCCAGACTTTAAGTCTTGAGTCTGAGCTGTAGGTGAGACATTTTGATCATAAACCGACCAATTTAAGATTTTAACATCTTTGTTTAGTTTGTATGTTTTGATCAGATCCTTCCATGTTGTAAGAACAGATTTGACCCAGGGATTCTTAACTTCCTCCAAATGACTCAAGCGTGTGTCATGTGCCAGTAAGACCTGAACAGGAACATTACTCTCAATATGTTTCATATTCTGAATTACACCTGTACTGCAAGGCTCTGATTTGAGCTGAAATAAAGTACATTTTCAGACAAGGTAAAGCCCAACCTCCTTTTACTTTTGATAATTGTAGAGATTTGAATTGGATACGAGGTTTCTTGCCTTTCAGTATCAATCTAGAGGTTGCTTTATTCCACTCATCAAACATGGGATGGAAATCAGAAGAGTCTAGAACAGATGGAGAATCTGCGTAAAACTTTAAAAATTGAACCTTATCCCCATCAAAGCATAAAGATTAAAGATATATTTTTTTTATATTCTTAAAAAGCCTGGTATAATTTTCTCCAGAACAGTTGATAGGTCTTATGAAGTATCACACCTAAATATCTAAGCGAGTCCGTTTGCCATTTAAATAAATCAATCTTTCTAAAGGTCAGAGGGGGGGCACCAGTAAGAGAGAATTCCCGTTTTTAATACATTTAATTTGTATCCTGACATTGGACCAACTTCTTGAAGAAAATACATCACATTACATGCCTTGAAATAACGGGTCGGACACGGTCAATGACCGACGCTCATTTTTCGCCATAATATATTTTGAATTGGCAAAAACAGCGTGGTCAACATACCCACAGTGATTCCTCTGCACTAACTGGGCGCGCTACACTACAGTCCACGATCATTATTGTAGTTGTTCAGCGGCGGAAGCAGCGGAGCACATGTGCGCGCTGAGAAACACCACGCTGCTGCTGCTGTCAATCACAAACCAAAATCAGCGGCTGCAAGGACACTCAAGACGATCACTGTCAAGAAATGGATTGATGATGAGCTCGCTAAGTTTTGTGCCTGTGACTGGCTAGAGCCGTCCTTCTCAAACAGTGGAGCAACACGTGGGAGGAGTTTGATCGTCAGACGCTTTGGACGCTCCACCAGAGCGGCCCAGAGGGAGAGGGAGGGAAAGAGAGGAGAGGAGACAGGTAGTTCCAGAGTGTAATCTTACCTGTAAATGCTTTTTTGTTCTTCACAAATCTTTTTGTTGTTGGCGTGAGCCAAAGGAAAGTTTCAAGCCCCGCCCCTGAGCGTTACCATGGAGATCATCTCACTAATAAATGATATAATGCTTAAAAGAGCTACAATGAGGGGCCAATAAGCATACTTTTATATTATTTAATCCATTTATGGCCATTTTATTTTTAAATGAATATGCTGTATTAAAGAGTATATACATGTTTCCTTACTTTTTTCTGATTGTGAATAATTGTAAAATTGTGATATTTCTCCTCATGATAATCGTGACTAAAATGAATATTATGACATCCCTAATAACGAAACAAACAAAAGTCAACCAAAATCTAATAAGGAAATATGAGGAAGTGTATGTAGCACTTGTCTTCACTGTGACTGAGGTGGAGACGAGGAAAGACCGCTGTGTCTACTGTGTGTGTTTAATGTTGCAGCGACAGCATGAAAACCAAATGAACACATCAATTAAACACTTGTGACCGACTCATAATTAGCCATGACAGGTACCAAATGATTGGTACCTGTCACGTTGACAGGGACATAAAAATAATTGTTTCAAGGCTTGCATTAGGTATGTACATTTCTGGTTTGGTCAGATATAAAAGAACATATTTTGCATAACAGGACATTTTGTGTTCCATTAACTGTAACACCACAAACTGTTTTTGATTGTCTAATAAATCAGGCCAATGTTTCCAAATACAAAGCAAACAGGAGAGACCAGGCACAGCCCTGCCCGACCCCCTGTCCAGGGTCAAGGGATCTGTCAGATGATCCGTCAGATTGATTTTTATTATTGGTGTTGGACCATGTGCCCCAATATTTTTATATTAAATAATTGACTTGAAATTTGTTTAGCACTTTAAATAAATCTGGCCAGTTAATAGAATCAAAAGCCTTCTCAGCGTCCACACTCATTCTTACAGCTTTATTATTATTATTATAATACCATAATATACATAGTCTGATTATTCTTTGGGTTAATTCAGAAAATGACCTTTATGTTTTTGCCAATATTGCCCACCCTTTCACAGACTGGTGGAGAAACCTGTATTATCCAATACCCATTCCAGACATGGCATCCTCCTCCTGGACTTGTCTTTGCTGTGTGTGTCCTGCAGTGCTGAGCGCTCTGAGCAGGTGGAATGTGAGCGTCAGCCTGAAATAAATAACCATGTGGAGACTGCATTGGAGCAGGCTGAAGGGAAAGCTGCTCCATGCTCAGAATACTCTGTCTGAAGTGTCTGCATGCTGGCCATAGCGACGAGCATGACCATGTGCTTCAACTAGACTCCTTGTCATTTATAGTATTAAGCTGGAGTTAGACGTAGTTCATTTACCATTGGGGGCATTTCTGGTTTTTGTAGGCTGACAAACCCTAATTATATCAGTTTTTGCCTGGACAGTTCAGTGACTATTAAACTGCATTCTGCAGGTTTATGTTACGTGTACTGCATGTCTGTGTGGAAGCCAGTATATGATGAGCTTAGACCACTATTTCCAGAAAATGCTGAAAAATAAGAGCAAGGATAATAAATGCACCACTGGAGAATAGGCTTGTGATGTGGCTAAGCTACCCGAGTAAAGGGCTCCGACTTGGACACCGTCGCCCTGAGGCTGGGGGCTCCAAAGGCGTGGTGGAGCCTGCAATTTTGATGGCCTTAAGCGCGATGACAGACGACATAACAAAGGCATTTGATGCCAAAATAGACTCTGTGATTGCTGTTATATGTGAACTCACTTCCAATACTAGGAAAAATCTCTGACTTGAAAGACACAGTGGACACTAGTGATGGGAAGATGAAGCGATTTGCATTGATAGTGTCAGTTGAAAAGTGATACATCAATGCAATTCAAGTGACAAAATTATGGTGCATCGGATTTTCTATTGTCTCGTATAATCTAGTCATCCAAAACTGACACTGCTAATGCTACCGCTAACGCCCAGAGCAATTGAAAAATGGACTCAAATGCTCAGAGGAAGCAAACAGCTAAAAACATTCTTCTTAACTTCTTTGTCTTCACTCAGCATGGCTAATGCTTTTGTTTCCATGCATAAAGTAGTTAACACGCATATTACGTAGTTAACATGCATGTTACGTAGCCATGCGCTCTCTGGTCTCAGGCCTGTTTACTTATTACAGGAAACTGTAGAATACAGGCAATTTGCCATATTCAGCATTGCCCAGTTATGTTTTTAAAGGCACAGCATCAGACTAAACTGTTAACCTGTTTCCATCCACCTATTTTCCCCCTGTGCACACTGGTTGGACCCACATGTCATTGCTTATTAAAAGAGGATCTTACGTTCCACATGTGAGTGTGATGCATCATGGGAAAGCTTAGACCTTCTAGTTTCTGCAGATGTGCAGGTGTCACACTGTCAGGGCTTCAGAACTTACACTACAGAAGCACAAACATAAACAAAACATCCTTTTTTAGTCTCGCCTGAATATTGTCCATTTGTAATGGTCCTGAGCAGGACATACTTCATTGTGTGCTTATGCTGTTCACTGCACATGCTGTTGTCATGACAACAACTGTGTAAAGTTTCAGATCTCTAGAACAGGCATTTTGGTGCTGTTGACCTTATGTATCAAAAAGTATATTCAAGTGATACAAATATGTGCCAAACTGTGCCAAACTGTTTTATTACAATTTTAGCTCCTCTATGATCATAAAACATACATTTTGATGTTTTGTAGAACCACTAATACCTATTATAACTGCTAAAAACAATGTATGTGAAAATGGGTAAATATGAGTTTACCCATGAATTTCCCATATAGGAGGTGAAAAAAATATATATATATATTTTTATTTTATTTTTGTATTGGTATAATAATACATATATCTAACAAAATGCACGTCCAAAAGGCTAATAAAATCAGAAAACGTGATGCGTAAAATCTAGTCGCCTCCTGCCCAAAAATCTAGGCCCTGACAGCCTTACGCACGTGAATACAGACGATTCTCTGTGTGGGACCCCTAAGTCCCGCCCCACATTCTAAAGCTATTCTTATTGGCTAGAATAATATGTCAATCAAAGTCTGCTACGTGGATGGTCTCATTCTGTAGGTAACAGTCTGAAGAAAAGATCGATGCCAAACACCATCTTATAAGTCAAACAGGTAATTTGTTATGGACGGAGAAATGCGCCGGACGAACTTTAATCCTGAATGTCATCAGAAGAAAACTTTGTTTACTCGACAATATCTCGAAATCAAATAACTTCAAGAAAAATACAGGTGGATATTGTTGTTCAATGGTTCTTTACGGACAGACTGAGTACAAGGATGAACAGAATTAAAGCCGTTTCGTCCGTCATAAACAGCAAACAGGACATGTGTTTGTAAAAGTTTAGACTTTCTCACAAACTATTGGCAATTGCTTCTTGGGGCAAATTATTCAATGTAAATCAATGACATATTTGTTTTGTTGAGAAAATAAGCTTTAAAATGATGTATAACTTGCTGGTATTGACCACGGATATAAAAGTGATGATGTAAGAGAACATTTGAGATATAGAAAATGCGCGCGGCGCACAGGTGGGTGGTAACAGGTTAAAATGTAAAAAAACATCACAAAATAAGAAGATTCCTTTCAGATTGAGATCGGTATCAGAGATTACTAACTATTTTAAAAAATTGGATCGGGAGCCAAAAAAACAATGTGTAAACCATGATGCATGGTGATTTTGGATTATATGACAAAGCTGGAAAAGCTGATGAACACATTGATGATTTAGAGCAGTGGTTCTCAAGCGTTTTATCTGGCAACCCACTTTTTCTAATACGTTTTCCTACCCTGCCCCCCTCCCTCACACCCTTGTTGACTAGACTACAAATATACTGGATTATTCAGAAATAGGCTTTTCCCCTGTACATTTAACTGAAAAAAATCCCGCACAATGTTACTTGCAATACAATTCCATTGTATCTGCGTAGTGTCACACGCAAGCGTGGACAAGGGACACGAAGGGCGAGCAAAGGGTCAGAGCCTGACGCTCCAAACAGTCCTCTGCTGTGTTGAGCAGACTCTTCCACGGCTCTGCCTTCTCTGTCAGGCTCTATTATTAATTGGGTTTCTTAAGGCCACATTGACTGTTATTCTGCCTCTTAACAGTGAATGTTTAAAGCTGAATGTTTGCACAACTTTCTTTTGATGGACAAACTACTGAAGTGACTTCACGAGCTCGCAGTGCAGAGCCAGTTTAATGCGTGTCCGTCGCAGTACTTAATATGCGTATATTCTGACCATTAACAGATCTTTCATGACTTATTTACATGTCAATGTGAGTCCAGTAAACACAGATACAGCCATAATCCCTCCACAGTGACCAATGAGAGCACAGAGGCAGTATGTACAATGTTGTGGTCACACTTCATGTGCTAAGAGCTAACTAAAGTGAACCAAAGAAACAAGGCATCAAAATGGACACATTTCCAACACTCAGTGCTCAGACACGCCCCCTCAGACACGCCCCCTCAGACACGCCCCTCAGAGCACAACTCACATTTATTTTCATCCTGACTCCAAACGACTGTTTGTAGTTGGTATAATCCAGCATGTTGTGGTTGACAACAGTATTGGCAACTGTGTGGTAGTACTTTGATCAAAAATAAGTCTATGTTGTCACTGGTGCTCTGTGCTAAAGTTAACTTTTATTGTTGAGTTAGTAGCTGAGTTTAGAGTATTTAAGTCCAGCGCTGCCTCAGTGAGAGCCATGAATGGACTGAGCCACAGTGTCACTCTGGAGCTGCATTCAGCTACACTACTGCCACACCTCAGACACCTCAGACACACGACCAAACCACTGCCACATCTCAGACACACGACCAAACCACTGCCACATCTCAGACACATGACCAAACTCCTGCCACACCTCAGACACACGACCAAACTACTGCCACACCTCAGACACACGACCAAACTACTGCCACACCTCAGACACATGACCAAACTACTGCCACACCTCAGACACACGACCAAACTCCTGCCACACCTCAGACACACGACCAAACTCCTGCCACACCTCAGACACACATCCAAACTACTGCCACACCTCAGACACACGACCAAACTACTGCCACACCTCAGACACACGACCAAACTACTGCCACACCTCAGACACACGACCAAACTACTGCCACACCTCAGACACACGACCAAACTACTGCCACACCTCAGACACACGACCAAACTACTGCCACACCTCAGACACACGTCCAAACTACTGCCACACCTCAGACACATGACCAAACCACTGCCACACCTCAGACACACGACCAAACTACTGCCACACCTCAGACACATGACCAAACCACTGCCACACCTCAGACACATGACCAAACCACTGCCACACCTCAGACACACGACCAAACCACTGCCACACCTCAGACACATGACCAAACCACTGCCACACCTCAGACACACGACCAAACCACTGCCACACCTCAGACACATGACCAAACTCCTGCCACACCTCAGACACACGACCAAACTACTGCCACACCTCAGACACATGACCAAACCACTGCCACACCTCAGACACACGTCCAAACTACTGCCACACCTCAGACACATGACCAAACCACTGCCACACCTCAGACACATGACCAAACCACTGCCACACCTCAGACACACGACCAAACCACTGCCACACCTCAGACACATGACCAAACCACTGCCACACCTCAGACACACGACCAAACCACTGCCACACCTCAGACACATGACCAAACTACTGCCACACCTCAGACACACGACCAAACTCCTGCCACACCTCAGACACATGACCAAACTACTGCCACACCTCAGACACACGACCAAACTCCTGCCACACCTCAGACACACGACCAAACTACTGCCACACCTCAGACACACGACCAAACTCCTGCCACACCTCAGACACACGACCAAACTCCTGCCACACCTCAGACACACGACCAAACTACTGCCACAGAAAAATGGAGCTGTGCTAAATATTGAAGCATTAATTTGTCAGTAAATTGGATGATTGTATTTTACAGAGTCTAAGCTTTTAAACAGTGTATCACATGCCCAGGTGGAATATTAAGTGCCCATATCGGCGGATAATATCGGCGGATAATATCGGCGGATAATATCGGCCAACCGCTATAAATTGGTTGGGCCCTAGAAGACGGTGAGGAAAATATGGTTGGATATATTAATAATATTAAATTAATTAAACTTTGATAATTGCACTAGTTTTCCAAATATATTTCCTCTATTGAAAATACATTTCCCCCATTATCCAAGTGTCTAATAAAAAGCCCAAAGTTGTGAGCAGTTAAATCTAAACGAGACCATAAGTTCTGCTGGAGCTCTGGCCTCGTGAGTTTCACTCAATCATCAAGAAACGTTACATTTTGAAGCCAGAGGAAATGGCACTTCAGTGGCTGTGGTGTGCTGTGGGACTGAGGGCCCTCTGTGGGGGGCCCTCTGTGGGGGGGTCTGGGGGGCAGGATGTGTGGTGACAGACCAGGCAATTGATGATGTGGGTCGCCACGGTCAGATTCCACACGATTCATAATGGGCCCTCAGTTACTGCTCAGCTCTGCCCTTTGGAACAAGGGAATAGTGCAATGGAAACGTTGTATGACAAATGTGTGACGATTTCTACAGGAACTTCTCCCCATGTTTGAATGATAATCTGCATCGTGATATTACAGATGTGATTATGGCCCCTTCAGGAGCCACATGTGTGTCTAAGGCTGTACACGGATGATATCATGACAGAGTAACAGTGAATGTAACTGTATGTGTCTGCAGAGATGACCATGGCTTCAGCCCCCTACACTGGGCCTGCAGGGAGGGCCGATGCAGTGTGGTGGACATGCTCATCATGAGAGGCGCCCGTATTAACGTCATGAACCGAGGAGATGACACGCCCCTGCACCTGGCTGCCAGCCACGGCCATCGCGATATCGTGGGGAAGGTACTGCCTGTCACTCATACACACCATATGCAACATAGAACATGACCATTATAAACTTGATTTGTGGAGTTTACATGTCTGTAGTGTTTTTTCACTCATCCTAAAACATCCATGACGCCAGGGGCCCCCATGCTTTTTCAGCTTGCGAGCTACTTTTAGATTTAGCAAACCTGAAGATTAAATTATATTATAATATTGTTTGTTGATTTTATTAGTCTATATGATAGGTTAGACTACACTACACACTAAAATGTAGTAAACACTGTTATATTTCAAATTTGTCCCCAGTTTGATCATATTATATATGATATATTATCATATTATAAAGTTTAGAATTGTTTTCCCTGGTTGGACATTGGCCTTAGATAACTCCACTACTGTTACCTAGCAACCAGACTGTAAACAAGAGCCAATATCCATATAAATTATTATAACATCTAACACCTTTATTTAGTTGAATGATAAGATAAGATGGTTTGAACTGTCGGAAAAAATGTCAGTTTAGTGTAAACTGTGTTTTCAACGTCACATTGATGACATCAGAGTGATTCTGTTTTACCTAGAAAATGGCTTTCCCTCCACCCTCTGATCTCTTTTTGGATCAGTCTGTGAGCTCTTTGCATGTTTTTGGCATGAGCTCTTTTTTGGGGGGGCATTTTGTTTGTTCTGTTGTTATAGTTTGACCAGAGAGCTGTGTAACAAAAGCAGATTTACCAGAATCTGAAACATTACTTATAGCTTCTTTTAATGGTAGTGGCATAATGTGTCCAATTAAGTGGTCAAAGATATTGACAGAGATGTGAGGGGGAAAAAATACCTACAAGAAACTACTACTTAAAGGATAAAAAAAAAAACTAACTCAAATAACAGACTGTTCTATTGCTCATACGGGGCCAGAACTGCCTTTGATACACTAGACACACATATGGTAGATTTGTACTGGTCAAAGGAAGAGGAGACTGGAACTTACATGTTCAGCTGACATTGGATGTCTCAAACTTACAAAGTGCTGGTAATTCTATGAAAAATACATTTCATAAATTAATATATTATATAGAGTTGATCGATATCTGGAGAGAGATGAATCCTAATGTCCAGCCCACATAATACACTAGATTAGACTTTAGATAGATGTGTCCTAAGTGACAGAGGCAGACGATCGAGCTCCTGTTTACATCTGTGGATCTGGAACAGAAACCTAAAACACACTTTGGAGATTTAATGCTCGTCGACTCAATGACCCACAGTTTGTAAAAAACAAAGGCTATTTGCTTTTTACTATTCACAGAACAGACTAAAGCTGTTGGAAGCTAAACCTCAACCTAATCCTCAAATGCTACAGGAAATTAAAAAGACAAGGGTTGAGCCTAATGACCCGACCTCACAGGAAATAATGCAAAAAACAATTTCCTCACCATACGAAGATATTATGCCAGCGGTTTAATCGTTACCTGAGCGTTTTAAACTCGTGACACTTACTGTATTGAAGAACAGACCAATATTGACTTAAAGTGTTGATATTTTGACCCTCTTTTGTCCCTGCTCCAGCTCATCCAGTGCAAAGCGGACGCCAACGCAGCCAACGAGCACGGGAACACACCGCTGCATTACGCCTGCTTCTGGGGCCAGGACCTGGTGGCAGAGGTGCGCGACAACACTGCACACTGCACACTTCTGACATGTTCAGGACAGATATAAGACTTGTATGAGCAAGTTCACAAATGTGGGGGGGGAATGCAATATTGCAATTTACCAGGTCATCATTGTAAGTGTGAATTTACCCTATAGAATGTTGAGTTTGACAAAAGGAAAAAAAAAACACAAAAAACTCATGATGTTGATATTTCATATTGAGTTGAAAAATATACAAATTTTTTTCCTCGCCCGAGTGAATTATGTGCTACATTAAATCAAACCGTATAATGATGATTATTTTCTTTGCTCTTTTAATTTATGATAAATAGGTCTTAAATGTTCAATCTGTTTTGTCTTCACAGGACCTTGTGACAAATGGCGCTCTGGTAATCACCTGTAATAAATACGGGGAAACGCCTCTGGACAAGGCCAAGCCCCACCTGCGCGAGTTCCTCCAAGGTGTGTGTCCTTTTACTTATTCAAATGACTGATGTTTTTCAGTCTGATCATATTGCATTTTGCCCTTGTCTCCCACAGACAAGGCTGAGAAACTGGGCCAAAGTATGGTGAAGATCCCCTTCAAAGACGCATTCTGGAAGGGCACGACCAGGACCCGGCCACGTGAGTCTCCACTTCAGAAACTCTGTCAAATGGACAATGGCTCCCTTCTACTCCTGTTGTTCCTCTGCTTTTCCAGGCAATGGCACACTCAACAAACATGCTGGGGTCGACTACAAACAGCTGTCACTTCTGGCCAAAATCAATGAAAACCAGTCTGGAGAGGTATTCATTATTTATCATTTTATGGTACCTTTAAAATATATTGAAAATCACTGAGGGTGCATACCTATTGAGTGTTGTATTATTTATTTATTTATTTATTGCAAACTTATTGAGTTTTACATATGCCGGGTTATGGCCACTTTTGGGGCAGTCAAGATCAACCCAGGACTTCTGCTTAAGGATTACAGGAACATGCAGGCTAACTCTGAAACATTTACATGTTGAACTAACACATGGTGATGAATGTGCACTGTCCATTATGAAATAAAAGAAACATAAGCATAAAACATAAGAACACAGTTGGTTCCATGTAACAGTTCCTCTGTCTCTTTCTTCTAGCTGTGGCAGGGCCGCTGGCAAGGGAATGAAATCGTAGTGAAAGTTTTTAAAGTTCGAGACTGGACAACGCGAAAGAGCAGAGATTTTAACGAAGAATATCCTAAACTCAGGTAAAATGAGAAATTTGAATTTTCTACCGTCATGTTTTCTTGTCCCTGCATCTTCCCTGTCCCCAAACTGCCTGTGGAAGAGTGTTTGGAGCTGTAACTCTGCAGACGTTCAGCGGACGTTCGGCGGACGTTCGGCAGACGTTCGGCGGACGTTCGGCGGACGTTCGGCAGCATTAGCTCCGTGTACTGTTCACTTTAATACGGCAAAACAAAGCCACAATTCACTACAAACCCTTGAAATGGCAGGAAAAAGAGGATTCGACTTGTGGAGATGTTTGTCAGTGAAGACAGCATTGACTGGTGGACTCGCGTGAGAACTTCAGCTCTCGTGTCATAAGATGTAACAAATGCAAATCTCATGGTACGACATAAACACAATATTTATTGCAATATGTTGAGGAGGATAACCGAATTGTAAAAATGATACTTTCTTTGTAAAATGCCTTGAAAGCCTTTGGACTGGAAGAGTCATCATTGACAATGACTCTTGGATGAGAGTCGAAACGTCTATTTTTTCTAACTGAGTCCAGATGACTACAACTGAAGCTTTTTCTACTTGAAAGCCTTTGGTGTGAATTAGGGCTGGGTATTGCCAAGACCCTCGCGATACCAAACGTATCCCGATACTTGTATATTCCGATACAATTCCCTCATTACGATATGTATCCCGATACATTTTTGAAAAAAGGGTCTTTAAAATGTACCAAATGGGTCATGTTTTTACTCTGGATAAGAAAATGTATGAAATGTCATGTTTATCCAAAAAGCACTTCTTTATAAATCCATTCTGCTCTAATAACTTCATTCAAATGAAATATAAGGAACACATTCTAGTGCCTGGGCCTGGTCTGAACACCTGAACCTGCTGCAGCAGCATCTTCTGCATCAGCTTCAGGTCCAGCTCCTTCTCACCTCCAGAGGAGCAGCACAAACACATGATGAAAGTGCTATTCCACCTCCTTTAAAGCCTACATGCCACAAAAAATAAAAATAATAATGTTATTTTATTTATTTTTTTAAACAAAGTCCGTGACGATATACCGCCGTATCGATATCTTGAACACAACCCTAGTGTGAATCATGAGTCATTCCAGTCTTTGTATCTGCACTGAAGCATCATGGTCTTTAGCTGCTCAAACAAAGCAATGAAATATCACTTTTAATGACATGCATTTTATTGTAACAGCCCGACCGAGCATTAAAGAGTCATTATGGGTTCATATTAGCATATTACACAAGATGTCTGTCCTCATCCTGTGTCTGTCCTCATCTTGTGTCTGTCCTCATCTTGTGTCTGTCCTCATCTTGTGTCTGTCCTCATCTTGTGTCTGTCCTCAGCTTGTGTCTGTCCTCAGCTTGTGTCTGTCCTCATCTTGTGTCTGTCCTCATCTTGTGTCTGTCCTCATCTTGTGTCTGTCCTCATCTTGTGTCTGTCCTCATCTTGTGTTTGTCCTCATCTTGTGTCTGTCCTCATCTTGTGTCTTGTGTCTGTCCTCATCTTGTGTCTTGTGTCTGTCCTCATCTTGTGTCTTGTGTCTGTCCTCATCTTGTGTCTTGTGTCTGTCCTCATCCTGTGTCTGTCCTCATCTTGTGTCTGTCCTCATCTTGTGTCTGTCCTCATCTTGTGTCTGTCCTCATCTTGTGTCTGTCCTCATCTTGTGTCTGTCCTCATCTTGTGTCTGTCCTCATCTTCTGTCTGTCCTCATCTTGTGTCTGTCCTCATCCTGTGTCTGTCCTCATCTTGTGTCTGTCCTCATCTTGTGTCTTGTGTCTGTCCTCATCCTGTGTCTGTCCTCATCTTGTGTCTGTCCTCATCTTGTGTCTGTCCTCATCTTGTGTCTGTCCTCATCTTGTGTCTGTCCTCATCTTGTGTCTTGTGTCTGTCCTCATCTTGTGTCTTGTGTCTGTCCTCATCTTGTGTTTGTCCTCATCTTGTGTTTGTCCTCATCTTGTGTCTGTCCTCGTCTTGTGTCTGTCCTCATCTTGTGTCTTGTGTCTGTCCTCATCTTGTGTCTGTCCTCATCTTGTGTCTGTCCTCATCTTGTGTCTGTCCTCATCTTGTGTCTGTCCTCATCTTGTGTCTTGTGTCTGTCCTCATCTTGTGTCTGTCCTCATCTTGTGTCTGTCCCGCTCAGGATCTTCTCCCATCCAAACGTCCTGCCCATGCTGGGGGCGTGTCAGTGTCCCCCCGCCCCGCACCCCATCATCATCACCCACTGGATGCCCTATGGCTCCCTGTACAACGTGCTGCACGAGGGCACCAGTGAGTACCTCCACAGGCGTTACAGCGCCCCCTGCTGTCCGCTGCTCCTAAAGCCTTTGCTCTTTCAGACTTTGTGGTGGACCAGACCCAAGCGGTGAAGTTTGCCCTGGACATCGCCTGTGGAATGGCCTTCCTGCACACGCTTGAACCCATGATCCCTCGCCACTGTCTCAACAGCAGAAGTGTCATGGTGAGATGTTGTGCTTGCTCCTATAACTCCGCCCAGTATCGGCCTAAAGCTCTGCTGGGATTGAAAGTGTGAACACGGCGTCCCTTCTGCAGGAGGAAAGAGGGCGTGAAACGAGGTTTGAAGCGGCCGTGTTCTAATGCGTCCAGACGTGGCTCTGTAGAGAGGACCTGTGGTGTTCTGGTATGCTTCAGAGTTCAGCTCTCGGTTATAAACTTATATCGCTTGTTCCTACATAGAGGGGCGGGACTGAGAGGGGCGGGACTATCGCTCTCCTCTGCTGAGAGGGGCGGGACTAACGCTCTCCTCTGCTGAGAGGGGCGGGACTAACGCGCTCCTCTGGTGAGAGGGGCGGGACTAACGCTCTCCTCTGCTGAGAGGGGCGGGACTAACGCTCTCCTCTGCTGAGAGGGGCGGGACTAACGCTCTCCTCTGCTGAGAGGGGCGGGACTAACGCTCTCCTCTGCTGAGAGGGGCGGGACTAACGCTCTCCTCTGCTGAGAGGGGCGGGACTAACGCGCTCCTCTGGTGAGAGGGGCGGGACTAACGCGCTCCTCTGGTGAGAGGGGCGGGACTAACGCTCTCCTCTGCTGAGAGGGGCGGGACTAACGCTCTCCTCTGCTGAGAGGGGCGGGACTAACGCTCTCCTCTGCTGAGAGGGGCGGGACTAACGCTCTCCTCTGCTGAGAGGGGCGGGACTAACGCTCTCCTCTGCTGAGAGGGGCGGGACTAACGCTCTCCTCTGCTGAGAGGGGCGGGACTAACGCTCTCCTCTGCTGAGAGGGGCGGGACTAACGCTCTCCTCTGCTGAGAGGGGCGGGACTAACGCGCTCCTCTGGTGAGAGGGGCGGGACTAACGCGCTCCTCTGGTGAGAGGGGCGGGACTAACGCTCTCCTCTGCTGAGAGGGGCGGGACTAACGCTCTCCTCTGCTGAGAGGGGCGGGACTAACGCTCTCCTCTGCTGAGAGGGGCGGGACTAACGCTCTCCTCTGCTGAGAGGGGCGGGACTAACGCTCTCCTCTGCTGAGAGGGGCGGGACTAACGCTCTCCTCTGCTGAGAGGGGCGGGACTAACGCTCTCCTCTGCTGAGAGGGGCGGGACTAACGCTCTCCTCTGCTGAGAGGGGCGGGACTAACGCGCTCCTCTGGTGAGAGGGGCGGGACTAACGCGCTCCTCTGGTGAGAGGGGCGGGACTAACGCTCTCCTCTGCTGAGAGGGGCGGGACTAACGCTCTCCTCTGCTGAGAGGGGCGGGACTAACGCTCTCCTCTGCTGCTCTCACAGATCGACGAGGACATGACGGCCAGGATCAGTATGGCAGATGTCAAGTTCTCCTTCCAGTGCCCGGGCCGGATGTTCTCCCCCGCCTGGGTGGCACCCGAGGGTGAGCAGCACACTCAGTGACACGGGGTCTGCACCCGCTGACACCTACAGCCTCTTGGATTGTGCCAACTTGAAAAGGACAAATGTAATCAGGCTTTTCATGATCATTTCTGTTTGACACACGATATATTCCTCTGAAAAGATCTCCTAAAGCAGATGTTCCACATGTACCTCCTCACATCTGTGGAGGAGCAGAGAGAGAGAGGGAAGAGGAGGTGGAGCAGAGAGGGAAGAGGAGGTGGAGCAGAGAGAAGAGGGAAGAGGAGGTGGAGCAGAGAGAAGAGGGAAGAGGAGGTGGAGCAGAAGGAAGAGGAGGTGGAGCAGAGGGAAGAGGAGGTGGAGCAGAGAGAAGAGGGAAGAGGAGGTGGAGCAGAAGAAAGAGGAGGTGGAGCAGAGGGAAGAGGAGGTGGAGCAGAGGGAAGAGGAGGTGGAGCAGAGGGAAGAGGAGGTGGAGCAGAGGGAAGAGGAGGTGGAGCAGAGAGAGAGAGGGAAGAGGAGGTGGAGCAGAGAGAGAGAGGGAAGAGGAGGTGGAGCAGAGAGAGAGAGGGAAGAGGAGGTGGAGCAGAGAGAGAGAGGGAAGAGGAGGTGGAGCAGAGAGGGAAGAGGAGGTGGAGCAGAGAGAAGAGGGAAGAGGAGGTGGAGCAGAGAGAAGAGGGAAGAGGAGGTGGAGCAGAAGGAAGAGGAGGTGGAGCAGAGGGAAGAGGAGGTGGAGCAGAGAGAAGAGGGAAGAGGAGGTGGAGCAGAAGAAAGAGGAGGTGGAGCAGAGGGAAGAGGAGGTGGAGCAGAGGGAAGAGGAGGTGGAGCAGAGGGAAGAGGAGGTGGAGCAGAGAGAGAGAGGGAAGAGGAGGTGGAGCAGAGAGAGAGAGGGAAGAGGAGGTGGAGCAGAGAGAGAGAGGGAAGAGGAGGTGGAGCAGAGAGAGAGAGGGAAGAGGAGGTGGAGCAGAGAGAGAGAGGGAAGAGGAGGTGGAGCAGAGAGGGAAGAGGAGGTGGAGCAGAGAGAAGAGGGAAGAGGAGGTGGAGCAGAGAGAAGAGGGAAGAGGAGGTGGAGCAGAAGGAAGAGGAGGTGGAGCAGAGGGAAGAGGAGGTGGAGCAGAGAGAAGAGGGAAGAGGAGGTGGAGCAGAAGAAAGAGGAGGTGGAGCAGAGGGAAGAGGAGGTGGAGCAGAGGGAAGAGGAGGTGGAGCAGAGGGAAGAGGAGGTGGAGCAGAGAGAGAGAGGGAAGAGGAGGTGGAGCAGAGAGAGAGAGGGAAGAGGAGGTGGAGCAGAGAGAGAGAGGGAAGAGGAGGTGGAGCAGAGAGAGAGAGGGAAGAGGAGGTGGAGCAGAGAGAGAGAGGGAAGAGGAGGTGGAGCAGAGAGAGAGAGGGAAGAGGAGGTGGAGCAGAGAGAGGGAAGAGGAGGTGGAGCAGAGAGAGGGAAGAGGAGGTGGAGCAGAGAGAGGGAAGAGGAGGTGGAGCAGAGAGAGGGAAGAGGAGGTGGAGCAGAGAGAGGGAAGAGGAGGTGGAGCAGAGAGAGGGAAGAGGAGGTGGAGCAGAGAGAGGGAAGAGGAGGTGGAGCAGAGAGAGGGAAGAGGAGGTGGAGCAGAGAGAGGGAAGAGGAGGTGGAGCAGAGAGAAGAGGGAAGAGGAGGTGGAGCAGAGAGAAGAGGGAAGAGGAGGTGGAGCAGAGAGAGAGGGAAGAGGAGGTGGAGCAGAGAGAGAGGGAAGAGGAGGTGGAGCAGAGAGAGAGGGAAGAGGAGGTGGAGCAGAGAGACAGAGGGAAGAGGAGGTGGAGCAGAGAGAAGAGGGAAGAGGAGGTGGAGCAGAGGGAAGAGGAGGTGGAGCAGAGAGAAGAGGGAAGAGGAGGTGGAGCAGAGAGAAGAGGGAAGAGGAGGTGGAGCAGAGAGAGGGAAGAGGAGGTGGAGCAGAGAGAGGGAAGAGGAGGTGGAGCAGAGAGAGAGAGGGAAGAGGAGGTGGAGCAGAGAGAGAGAGGGAAGAGGAGGTGGAGCAGAGAGAGAGAGGGAAGAGGAGGTGGAGCAGAGAGAGAGAGGGAAGAGGAGGTGGAGCAGAGAGAGAGAGGGAAGAGGAGGTGGAGCAGAGAGAGAGAGGGAAGAGGAGGTGGAGCAGAGAGAGAGAGGGAAGAGGAGGTGGAGCAGAGAGAAGAGGGAAGAGGAGGTGGAGCAGAGAGAAGAGGGAAGAGGAGGTGGAGCAGAGAGAAGAGGGAAGAGGAGGTGGAGCAGAGAGAAGAGGGAAGAGGAGGTGGAGCAGAGAGAAGAGGGAAGAGGAGGTGGAGCAGAGGGAAGAGGAGGTGGAGCAGAGAGAGAGAGGGAAGAGGAGGTGGAGCAGAGAGAGAGAGGGAAGAGGAGGTGGAGCAGAGAGAGAGAGGGAAGAGGAGGTGGAGCAGAGGGAAGAGGAGGTGGAGCAGAGGGAAGAGGGAAGAGGAGGTGGAGCAGAGAGAGAGAGGGAAGAGGAGGTGGAGCAGAGAGAGAGAGGGAAGAGGAGGTGGAGCAGAGAGAGAGAGGGAAGATGAGGTGGAGCAGAGAGAGAGAGGGAAGAGGAGGTGGAGCAGAGAGAAGAGGGAAGAGGAGGTGGAGCAGAGAGAAGAGGGAAGAGGAGGTGGAGCAGAGAGAAGAGGGAAGAGGAGGTGGAGCAGAGAGAAGAGGGAAGAGGAGGTGGAGCAGAGGGAAGAGGAGGTGGAGCAGAGAGAGAGAGGGAAGAGGAGGTGGAGCAGAGAGAGAGAGGGAAGAGGAGGTGGAGCAGAGAGAGAGAGGGAAGAGGAGGTGGAGCAGAGAGAAGAGGGAAGAGGAGGTGGAGCAGAGAGAAGAGGGAAGAGGAGGTGGAGCAGAGGGAAGAGGGAAGAGGAGGTGGAGCAGAGGGAAGAGGAGGTGGAGCAGAGAGAAGAGGGAAGAGGAGGTGGAGCAGAGAGAAGAGGGAAGAGGAGGTGGAGCAGAGAGAGGGAAGAGGAGGTGGAGCAGAGAGAGGGAAGAGGAGGTGGAGCAGAGAGAGAGAGGGAAGAGGAGGTGGAGCAGAGAGAGAGAGGGAAGAGGAGGTGGAGCAGAGAGAGAGAGGGAAGAGGAGGTGGAGCAGAGAGAGAGAGGGAAGAGGAGGTGGAGCAGAGAGAGAGAGGGAAGAGGAGGTGGAGCAGAGAGAAGAGGGAAGAGGAGGTGGAGCAGAGAGAAGAGGGAAGAGGAGGTGGAGCAGAGAGAAGAGGGAAGAGGAGGTGGAGCAGAGAGAAGAGGGAAGAGGAGGTGGAGCAGAAGGAAGAGGAGGTGGAGCAGAGGGAAGAGGAGGTGGAGCAGAGAGAGAGAGGGAAGAGGAGGTGGAGCAGAGAGAGAGAGTGAAGAGGAGGTGGAGCAGAGAGAGAGAGGGAAGAGGAGGTGGAGCAGAGAGAGAGAGGGAAGAGGAGGTGGAGCAGAGAGAAGAGGGAAGAGGAGGTGGAGCAGAGAGAAGAGGGAAGAGGAGGTGGAGCAGAGAGAAGAGGGAAGAGGAGGTGGAGCAGAGAGAAGAGGGAAGAGGAGGTGGAGCAGAAGGAAGAGGAGGTGGAGCAGAGGGAAGAGGAGGTGGAGCAGAGAGAGAGAGGGAAGAGGAGGTGGAGCAGAGAGAGAGAGTGAAGAGGAGGTGGAGCAGAGAGAGAGAGGGAAGAGGAGGTGGAGCAGAGAGAGAGAGGGAAGAGGAGGTGGAGCAGAGAGAGAGAGGGAAGAGGAGGTGGAGCAGAGAGGGAAGAGGAGGTGGAGCAGAGAGGGAAGAGGAGGTGGAGCAGAGAGAGAGGGAAGAGGAGGTGGAGCAGAGAGAGGGAAGAGGAGGTGGAGCAGAGAGGGAAGAGGAGGTGGAGCAGAGAGAAGAGGGAAGAGGAGGTGGAGCAGAGAGAAGAGGGAAGAGGAGGTGGAGAAGAGGGAAGAGGAGGTGGAGCAGAGAGAGAGGGAAGAGGAGGTGGAGCAGCCGATGTTCTCTGTTTCTTCTCTGCATTAGTATTTTAGCAAAGGATCTCGTTAAGGAACAAACAAAAAAACTGACGGTAGATGTAGTGTTTTTGTTTGTTTGCTTAAAACGGCCCTGACTGGAGACGATGAGTGGGTCAAGTTTAAACGAGGTGTGATCATGGCCTGAGTCTAACACGTGCATCAGAGCCCAGAGGACAGAAGGTTTTGTCTCTGAGAGCAGGAGCGTTGTCTCAGAGAGCAGGAGCGTTGTCTCTGAGAGCAGGAGCGTTGTCTCAGAGAGCAGGAGCGTTGTCTCTGAGAGCAGGAGCGTTGTCTCTGAGAGCAGGAGCGTTGTCTCTGAGAGCAGGAGCGTTGTCTCTGAGAGCAGGAGCGTTGTCTCTGAGAGCAGGAGCGTTGTCTCCGAGAGCAGGAGACACGTTGTCTCTGAGAGCAGGAGCGTTGTCTCTGAGAGCAGGAGCGTTGTCTCTGAGAGCAGGAGCGTTGTCTCTGAGAGCAGGAGCGTTGTCTCTGAGAGCAGGAGCGTTGTCTCAGAGAGCAGGAGCGTTGTCTCTGAGAGCAGGAGCGTTGTCTCTGAGAGCAGGAGCGTTGTCTCTGAGAGCAGGAGCGTTGTCTCTGAGAGCAGGAGCGTTGTCTCTGAGAGCAGGAGCGTTGTCTCTGAGAGCAGGAGCGTTGTCTTTGGGAGCAGGAGCGTTGTCTCAGAGAGCAGGAGCGTTGTCTCTGAGAGCAGGAGCGTTGTCTCTGAGAGCAGGAGCGTTGTCTCTGAGAGCAGGAGCGTTGTCTCAGAGAGCAGGAGCGTTGTCTCTGGGACATCATGCCCTGTGTGTCCTGATATGTCTTCATGGCTGCTGTGGGTTTTCTTCCTTGTCTGGTTTTGTTCCGGGGTCATAGGTCAGCGTGGGCCGTGGAGCATGTGCACAAGCCTCGTCTAGTTCCAGTGCGATTCAGGCGTGTTCAGTGAACCCTCGTTTATCGCGGGGTCACGTTCCAAAACGAACCCGCAATGGGCGAAATCCGCGAAGTAGAAACCTTTATTTTTTTACAGTTATTATACAATGAAATACTCCATAAAACATTGAAGCTCTCACCGGCCTCGCAAACTTCAATTTGGCAAGAGGTTTAACGTACGTGTCCATATGAATCCATAACGTTATTGACACAGGTAGAGAAGACACAGAGAGACTGTTTAGCCAATCAGAATGCAGAACACAATGCATGATGCAAATCCATGAAGCAGCGAGACGTGAAAAGTGAACCACGTTATAGCGAGAGATCACTGTACATGACACGAGGAAACAACACAACTGCATAATCTGAGGGTCTCAATCGGAGATTTTGAAGGTGGGTTTCTGTGGGAGTGAAGTGTTTACACGAAGATGTCTGACTGTATCGGATTAAAGCAACGATTCACTTTTTTTGAGTGTGATATTGACCATGCTTAATACATGTATTATGATGAGTGTCATTTATCACGCCTGGCGGAGTGGAGTCCCATTATTTAGAATCATGTGGACTTGTTTGTTCCTTTTAGCTCTCCAGAAGAAACCAGAGGAGATAAACCGTCGCTCTGCAGACATGTGGAGCTTTGCCATCCTGCTGTGGGAGCTGGTGACCCGAGAGGTGCCCTTCGCTGACCTCTCACACATGGAGATCGGCATGAAGGTTTGGACCACACTCTCTTCCAGTGGCATTTAGTAGAAGTTAGTAATAACTCTCTGCAGATGATAACTGCAGCTCCAGGGCAAAGGAGCAGCCTCACTAAAAGTTACAAGTTCGTATAAAGACAAAATGTCAAAGAAATTGGGCTGAAGGTGTGAGGATTGTAAAGGAAGGTATGTGGCTACTGCACAAACTCAAACAGAGGAGGAAAGAACTGCAAACATTCAAAACCTTTATTCAAGCATCAAAAACATCAACGTCAATGAGAACAAGGCTCGGAGCGGTGGGTCTGCGGCTCGGAGCTGTGGGTCTGCGGCTCGGAGCTGTGGGTCTGCGGCTCGGAGCGGTGGGTCTGCGGCTCGGAGCTGTGGGTCTGCGGCTCGGAGCTGTGGGTCTGCGGCTCGGAGCTGTGGGTTTGCGGCTCGGAGCTGTGGGTCTGCGGCTCGGAGCTGTGGGTCTGCGGCTCGGAGCTGTGGGTCTGCGGCTCGGAGCTGTGGGTCTGCGGCTCGGAGCTGTGGGTCTGCGGCTCGGAGCTGTGGGTCTGCGGCTCGGAGCTGTGGGTCTGCGGCTCGGAGCTGTGGGTCTGCGGCTCGGAGCTGTGGGTCTGCGGCTCAGAGCTGCGGCTCAGATGAAATGAAGCGGTTATTCACTGTTTCAGATGAACCGGCTGCAGCAGAGCGCTGCGGAAGCTGCAGAAGCTAAAAATGACCTATTTTGAATGATGGTCCAGATTTGGCCCGCAGGCCGCCTATTGCAGACCCCTGCTTATGTCATCATAGCATTTCACTGTCATTCCTTCCTCATTTCCACTTCCTCATTTCTCTTTCAGATTTCCCTGGAGGGCTTGAGGCCCACCATCCCGCCCGGCATCTCCCCACACATCTGCAAACTCATGAAGATCTGCATGAACGAAGACCCAGCCAAACGGCCCAAGTTTGACATGATCGTGCCCATCCTGGAGAAGATGCAGGACAAGTGACCTGCCTGTGACCCTGTGACCCGCCTGTGACCCGCCTGTGACCCGCCTGTGACCCGCCTGTGACCCGCCTGTGACCCGCCTGGCTCCCTGGCCCGCCCCGGACTCACTGTGATGGCCGTGAAGTGCTCCACAAGTATTGCCTTAAACTGTTGCTTCTTCCCCTTCGGTCCAGCAGAACCTTTGTTTACCTTTGTTACTTTCAATCTGTGGAACCACAAGGACTTTTATTACTGTGTTTCTGACTGAAAAGCGCGTGCTGCTCATTTGTTTGTATTTTGAATGCCTTAAAATAATCATGTATGCAACTTGTCTAACATCCTGCTTAAAGGAGCACTATGTAACTTTTCTGGTGGAGGGTGTGTCACCTGCTTGTCTCCATGGAGAGTGTTTGGACTGGAATGTTCCACATTATGGCTCATTGATCTTCATTTATTTTATTGCTGGAATATACTAGGGCCTGACCACAATGTACTTGTGCTGATACAACTGCAGATATAGTTAGTCTTGTGAAAGAAATAGTTTTAGCTGATTATAAAAAGTGTCAGGCTCTATTATTAATTGGGTTTCTTAAGGCCACATTGACTGTTATTCTGCCTCTTAACAGTGAATGTTTAAAGCTGAATGTTTGCACAACTTTCTTTTGATGGACAAACTACTGAAGTGACTTCACGAGCTCGCAGTGCAGAGCCAGTTTAATGCGTGTCCGTCGCAGTACTTAATATGCGTATATTCTGACCATTAACAGATCTTTCATGACTTATTTACATGTCAATGTGAGTCCAGTAAACACAGATACAGCCATAATCCCTCCACAGTGACCAATGAGAGCACAGAGGCAGTATGTACAATGTTGTGGTCACACTTCATGTGCTAAGAGCTAACTAAAGTGAACCAAAGAAACAAGGCATCAAAATGGACACATTTCCAACACTCAGTGCTCCGACACGCCCCCTCAGACACGCCCCCTCAGACACGCCCCCTCAGACACGCCCCCTCAGACACGCCCCCTCAGAGCACAACTTTTCACAAATCACATTTATTTTCATCCCGACTCCAAACGACATGTAGCAACGTGTGTGCTAACGTTTAGCTGACCAGAATCAGCAGATCATAATCTGACCTGTAATATGGCCTGGCGGGGTCATCTGCTTGTATCCATGGTGATACGGAGAGCAATGTAAAGGCACCAAACAAACGAGATGTTAATGCCATACTGAGGAACATTCCAGGAAGGGCACATCTCCATGGTAACATATCTGTGCTGTATTAGGGCATGATGTAAACTTTGGAATATTGTGTGCTGCATCTGGAGGATTCGACAGAATGAAAGAGAAGAAGTGGAAGCAGTTGATAGAGACTTTGTCTTTACTGATTCTAAAACGTTTTATCGTCTGAGAACCTGGAAATGTGCTCTCTACAGTGTTAATAATGAATCATTTAAGTTTGGACCAGTGCAAAGGGTTTAAACTGCACTAGCTCTGTTTATCATGTTTTAAGAAGGTGACCATTGCTTAAAGCTCCAGTTAGATAGAGCAAAACTACTATGAAACCACCTTTAAGACGTCTTTTGTATTTTTCCGATTATTTCAAATTGACTAAATGGTTGTTTCTCTGTAGAGGAGGTGGTGGACCCTCCACCTGAACACGTACATGGTGCACTTGACTTTTTTAAATGTAAGCATTGTATCCAAAAGAATCCACTGGACGACTCATTACTGTATGTCCAGTTTGTAAATGGGCAGTAAAATCTGTTCAGCCTTTAACAATAATGTGTTGTTCAGGACGAAGCATCAGATGTGGTGCGGCGCTTCGCTCGCCTTCATGTCCACAGCAGAGTTAGACCTCAGCCCATGGAAAAGACTGGAGGCCATTCACAAATATTGTACTTTGGAGTTTGTACTACAATCATCGTGTGTTGGAGTGTGAATATAAATGCACACTGACCAGTTGAAGTTTGACTTTTTGACCGCGCATTCATCTGGAAATGCTGTTCATTTTTATGTCGTGTAAAAGTGAGTTTGAAACACTGACAGCAGCAGCTCCACGTGTTTAAACAGAGCCACGTGCCAGAGTGGCTAGTTCCTCCAGTGTCCTTAAAACATGCACCAGGTGAAATCCTCCAGCGATGGTTGTCCTGACGACCGGACCAAGCCCAGCACACTGACCTGGAGCTATGACCTCATCTGGACTCTGTTTTTATGGAAAAAAACATACATTTGGACTCATCTTAGAGTCATTCTCAATCTGCGAATCCAGACTGGGAACTTATCCTACTCTGAGTAGGCCCTGCCCACCGGGCGGGACCTCCTGATAAAGGGTGTTTTTAGTTTCACCAGAATCGAAACCTCTTTGTTTTCGATCTGCCTCCTATTGTTACCTGGCTCACTCTCTCTCTCCTCCCTGAGCGCCTTCACACAACATGCAACTCATTATTTAACACCAGATAAATACAAAAACAATTGCTATGGATCTTAACATTTTAATATTGGTGTCAACCAGAGAGATTTATATCAAAATATGCTTATTTCAATGGATTCATTTAGCATATAACTAAGGTCACAACATAGAGATTATGACATTTCCTTTGCCCCAATGAAGAAATAACCAAACTTGTATTTGTTTAGTTGTGTCTGAGATCATTTATTCATCCTCTGGAGTCACATTTATCTTCATCCTGTCTCTATGTCCAACTGCTTTGCGCAAAAAAAAGAATGTTGAAAAAGAGCATAAATGTATGTATTTATATAAGTCTATATTAAAGTGCAAACTACTACTTTTGAGTTTCATTATTGTTCTTTTCTGCATCGAGTGGGGACAAAAAGAGATCTTTTAATGCTGTGTTTATTAGTATTGTATTCCTCTCTAACCCTGTTCTCACTCTGTTCCTCGTCACAAACTCGCCTGGAGCATGTTTTCATTCACAGTTTGATGAATCCTGGTGATAAAGTCCTCCCCTCAGAAAACACTCTGTATCTCCTCCATAACTGAACTTGTCTCCATCTGTGACGTGTGTTACTTTCCTCCTCTGCCCAGTAGACTCCTGAGCGTGGTACAGAGGCTGAGCAGGCATGATACTCGTTGCAACACGATTTTATTGGGATTCAGAAAAACAGGAAAAATGCAGGACATCGGGGCGCACCGACCACACAGAGAGGGCGCGGCGCACTTCCCGTTACCCACAATCCCCAGCTCTCTTCCTTAAAGGGGCCAGGCTGGTAACACGACCCCCACTCTGGATGAGAATTAACCCTTTGATATCGTTCCATAACAACATTGGTACAATGCAGTAATGGACACTCCCATAAAACGTAGGAAAACCCATCACAGGAAAATGCAATAGTGGCATGTGAAAATTTACAACACTTGAACCATTTGTTATAACCATTTTTTTTCTCTGACCTCTGAGATGGGCAGCGATCCGCCTACACACTGACTCAGGCAAAAACACCCCAGTGCTGAGTTTAATGACTGACCCAGTCACCAAACCTTTCGGGTGCTTTCCGGGTCCTCCGCGTTCTGGGCAGTGGCGTGCTAACTGCCGGACGTCCCCCACTCGACGCTCGATGTCCGGTGGCTCCCACGTCCCCCAGAGTTCGGGATGGGTGGAGTCCGAGGTGGTGACAATTGACCAGCGTCCTCCGTGTCAGAGTCCCACAGCCGGAGTTGGAGTCCTCATTGGAAGCAGGAGGTGACACCTCCCGTGGTGCCGACGGGTCATATCTATGAAAAATCCAACTGTTATCTGGCAGGGTTTTGGAATGAAAAGGCTTCAGCTTATCATGGTGCACGACATTAACTTTCGACCTTGGTCCCTTCTGAATCTGGTACACCAAATCGTCCAAATGACCCACAACAAAATACGGGCCCTCATAGAGCGCAGGAACTTCCGCACCTTGTTCTTCACTGCTTTTGTGCCCTTGATCAGGTGCCAGACTGCAGCACCAACCGGGTACTGGGTCTGGCAAATGTTTTTGTCATATTGTCTCTTTGCTCGTTCAGAAGCCCTTCCCAAGACCTCCCACGCAAGCCGGTGAGAGAGGTCCAGCTGTTCTCTGAGCTTTAGAACATACTCCAGCAGGGAATGGGTGTTTGTGTCATGTGAGGGAAAACCAGCTACTAAGTCAATGGGTTCAGTGACTTCCCTGCCAAATAACATCATGTTTGGGGTCAGCCCGGTAGAACTGTGCCGGGTGGAGCGGTAGGCCATAACTGCGAAAGGGAGCATTAAATCCCAATCCCAATGGCACCTCTCTGCAGTAGGTGCCAGAATTTTCTGTAGAGTGGCATTAAAGCGTTCCACCTGCCCATCTGACTGCGGGCGGAATGGGGTCGTACGAGTCTTTTCTATTCCCAACAGCTCACACATTCTCTGGAAAACTGACGACTCAAAATTGGTGCCCTGGTCACTGTGTAATGTGTGGGGGGCCCCGTACCTGCACACCCACTCTGAAACTATCTTCTCTGCAACTGTTACGGCTTCAACCCACTTGCTAAAATAGTTTAACACACCATCCCTTAAAAACAGTCTTGTCCACTGTGACCAGTAGGCCTTGGTAGCTGGGCTGCAAGCGGCGACAGTGGACCAAGACGGACGGCTTCCCTTGCTGTCTACCCACTGCCAAACTGGTGCAATATCTGGGTCAGCTCTTTGAGTGTCGCTCAGCTGCTCTAGTATCCAACCCTGAAACAAACTAGGTTGGGTTGAGTCAGTCACTCTGCGAATATTTGGAACCCTGTCAGCCCCACTCTGGGTGTCGTCCACTCCACACTATAGAAGACTCAGGTTCCTGCCCCACTACCCCCACTAAGATCTGCGGTGTGGTGAATAGGACAGGCTCAGATAGGTCACACTGCACGGCCTTGTCCCGGTGCAGGTTGCCGGGGTCTTGTATAGTACAAGGGCAGGACTCAGAACATGGACGCCTCGAGAGTGCATCCGCATTTTGGTGTATCTTGCCTGGACGGTGAACAACAAAGTCATATTCGGCCAACTTCTCTAATCAGCGTGCTAACTGACCCTCAGGTTCTCTCAGCCGGGTCAGCCAGCGCAGGCTGCTGTGGTCAGTCCGGACGGTAAAAGGACGGCCCAGTAAATACTGCCTAAAGTGGGAGGTGAAATCTACCACTGCTAGAAGTTCCCTCCGGGTAGTGCAGTAGTTTTGTTCAGCAGGTGACAAACGCCTGCTCCCGTACGCTAACACTCTCTCCTAACCCCCTTGGACTTGAGAGAGGACCGCTCCAATCCCACAGTCTCTAGCGTCCGTGTCCAAAAACATATCCCCTTTGGCGAGGGGGTAGCCCAGGACAGTCTCTTCAACCCATCAAACGCCTGCTGGCACTGGGTTGTCCAGTTAAACCGGGCATACTTCTTCGTGAGTTCATGCAGAGGCTGCGCTATTGACGCGAAATCAGGGACAAAACGTTGGTAGTAGGAAGCTAAACCTACAAACTGCCTGACTTCAGATACGTTCCTAGGTGTTGGCCATTCCTTCACCCTCTCTGTCTTTTGGGGATCAGTGGCAATGCCATTTGCGGAAACAATGTGTCCCAAATAGGTCACTTCCTCTCGAAACAAACAGCATTTAGATGGCTTAAGTTTAAGGTTGGCCTGCCGTAGCCGGATAAAAACCTGTTCTAAACGTTCTAGCATTTTTGAGGTGTCCCGCCCAAGGACCACAACGTCATCTAAATACAGTAGACATGTCTCCCACTGCAGCCCCACCAAAACCCGGTCCATAAGTCGTTGGAAGGTTGCCGGAGCATTACACAGTCCAAATGGCATCACATTCCATTCTAAAAGGCCCTTACGTGTACAGAAGGCAGAGGCTGTACGGGCTCTAGGCGTCAACTCCACCTGCCAGTACCCTGATGTCAAGTCAAGTGTGCTGAAGTACCTGGCAGTGGACAAGGTGTCAAGAGTGTCCTGGATGTGCGGAAGAGGGTAAGCGTTCTTGATGGTTCTTTCATTCAGCGGCCTGTAGTCCACGCACAACCGAGGGGTCTGGTCCTTCTTCTTTGCCATTACGATAGGAGCAGCCCAGCTGCTATTACTGGGCTGAGCCACTCCCGCGGCGAGACTCTGCTGTAGCTGCTGGTCAGCGGCGGACTGCTTGTCGGCTGCCATCCTGCGTGGAGGCTGCTTTACAGGGGGCCCCGGTGTAGTCTGGATGTCGTGCTGCACCAGGTTGGTGCGGCCGAGGTCAGTGGGACCCGTGGAGAAGACATCACCATAAGACTGCAGCAGGAGGGCCAGCTGTCGGCGACCACTCTCGGACAAGTTGGGGCAGCTCTCAGCATACAGCGCCTGTAAATGGGAGGGAATAGAGATAGAGTTAACTGGCCCCGGCTTGGACGGGCACACGACCGGGCCGGGCCGCCCACCACCTCAGCAGGCTGAAGGACACCTGCCACAGCCCCCCTCTTCAAGGTGATAGACGTGGACCCTGGGTTGATCACTCAGATGGGGATGCCTTTGGAGCTCCGGGAATGCACGACAGCATGGGCCACCAGGACACAGTGTCTTTCGACGAAGGTCTTAGTGGGACTAAACAGCATGTCTCTATTCGTGGCTGAACGAAGGCGGGAGAAACCAGGCACCACGTACTCGCAACCGGGCTCCAAGATGGTGGTGCGGGCCAGTCGAACGACTTGTGTCGTTCGGATCAAACTGGGGGATCTTTTCGTCGAACAGTGTAATCTCCCTGCGCCCGTAGTCCAAGCAGGCGTCGGACTGCCGCAGGAAAGGATGCCCCAAGATTACCTCTGTGCTTTCAGCGGTGTCGGCCATGATAAAGTTTATATCAGTCTGTTTTCCCCCAACCAGCGCCGGCAACATGACCTCCCCAAGGACCGCTAGACCTTCGGGCCCAATTCCCTGGAGAACCTTGGCAGTGGATGGCTGTACCTGAGGTCTGAACTGCACCGGGAGGGAGTCAAAGTGGTGCAGGGGAAGCACATTTCTTCTAGCACCAGAATCCCAAAGGGCACAAAGTCTTGGACCATGTATCGTTATCTGTACGCACATGTCCTCTTCTTGACCTCTACTGCAGACAATCACTGTGTAAGTGTCAGGAACGGGATTCGGCGTGAAACTCCCTTGCCTTTGTTGGAGACGACGGGGGGAAGGACACTGCTTCTGCATGTGTCCCACCCCGGAACAGTTGTGACACACTACCTCCCCGGTGAAGGTTTTGCCCCACGCCGTCTTGTTTGGTTTTTGCCGGGACCTTGATGCCCCCTGCCGTTGCGGAGAGGGGAGTACGGGTGCGCACCTCAGCTGGTTGCAGACGGAGAGGGGTGTATCTTCAAACACTAAAGCGGTTCTTGCCGCTAAGCTGCGGGGCACCGAACCTGGGCGCATCATTTGAGTTACAGCCCTGGCGGCCTTCTTGGTAGTCTAATGCCGGTGTGCAATATCATACGCTCCGGCCAGAGTGCGGGGTTTCATTTCCAGAAGCTTCTGGACGATATCAGCATCGGTCATGGCGTTGGTGAAAATCTCAACAGCGATACTATCTTGTTCAAACTCGGCCCGGTCCCCGTACACAATGGCGATCTTCTCATATATTATGTCATCTCGGAGATTGTGCAGAGCTTCCCCTGGTTTTCTGACCCTCTGCCTCAGCTCGATCCCGATGGCGGCGGCGTGCTCGGAATGTGGACCATAAGCGGCATTAACCTCCTGTAGGACACGCTCATAGCTCCAGTTTGCAGACTTTAGGTGTTTGTGAACAATAGCCCCGGCCGCCGCAGTCAAACTGAACTGGAGTTGAATCGCTTTGGTCTTCCCCGTCCAGTGATTGGCTCGTGCACATGTTTCAAATTGATAGATGAAATCTTTTTATTTTATTGGGATTCATAAAAACAGGAAAAATGCAGGACATACGGGCGGCGGCAGCAGACACACACGCGCGCACCGAACACACAGAGAGAACGCAGCGCACTTGCCGTTACCCACAATCCCCAGCTCTCTTCCTTAAAGGGGCCAGCCAGGCTGGTAACACGTGTCCTTAATCTTTAAGTCCATACATCCTCGTCAGACTCACAATCAGTACAACTGTGTCCTGAGACATGGAAGTAAACATTGTATATCAAACGGTGTGTAATTCCCTCTGCCAGTAGATAATAATAATAATAACTTTTATTTATATAGTGCTTTTCAGTGACCCAAAGACGCTGAACATAATAAAAAAGGGGGGGTATTTACAGACAGGGGGGGACAACACGTACAATACACATTAATATACAGATAAAATGAACAAGACAGAAGAAGTAGAGAGAAAAAGATGGGGATGTAACAGGGGGTAGAAGTGTAGGCAATGGGGTAGAGGAGGTTAGGGGTAGGGGAGGTCATAGGCTTGGGTGAAGAGGTATGTTTTTAGGCGGGATTTGAATGTTGTGAGTGAGGGAGAGTGGCGGACAGGTTGGGGGAGGGAGTTCCAGAGTCGGGGTGCTGTTCGGGAGAATGCTCTGTCGCCAAAGGTTTTGAGTCGGGATGTTGGTGCAGTCAGGGTGAGAGAGGAGGAGGATCGGAGAGCTCGGGAGGGGCGGTGGGGGATGAGGAGGTCAGACAGGTAGGGGGGGGCAAGGTGGTGAAGAGCTTTGAAGGTGAGGAGGAGTATTTTAAAGTTTATGCGCTGCTTGATGGGGAGCCAGTGGAGAGAGCGGAGAACGGGAGTGATGTGATCACGGGACCGGGTGTGGGTGAGGAGGCGGGCAGCGGAGTTTTGGACCATTTGGAGTCTGTGGAGGGAATGGGAGGAGATGCCAGTGAGGAGGGAGTTGCAGTAGTCAAGGCGGGAGGAGATGAAGGCATGGATGAGGGATTCAGCAGCGGGGAGGGTGAGGCAGTGTCGGATTTTGGCGATGCGGCGGAGGTGGAAGTATGAGGTCTTGACGATGTGGCTGACATGGGGAGTGAAGGAGAGGGTGGGGTCCATGATGACACCGAGATTGCGTACCAGGGTAGAGGGGGTGATGGTCGAGGTGTCGATGCTGAGTGAAAAGGGACCAGTTTTATTGAGAGTGGATTTGGTGCCAATGAGGAGGAGCTCTGTTTTGTCACTGTTCAGTTTGAGGAAGTTGAGAGTGAGCCATGATTTTATTGTAGAGATGCAGGTTTCAATGTGGCTGAGGGGAGGGTTTTGGGTGGATTTGGTGGTGAGGTATATCTGGGTGTCGTCAGCGTAGCAGTGAAAGTCCAGGTTGAGTTGGCGGAGGATGTGACCAAGGGGGAAGATGTAGCAGATGAAGAGGAGGGGGCCGAGGACTGAGCCCTGGGGGACCCCTGCGTTACTGGGGAGAGGGTGGATGAGTGACCGGAGAGGGAAATTAACTCTTGCCTGTTGGTGAGGTAGGATGTGAGCCAGTCAAGTGCAGAGCCCTCAACACCCAGTTGGCGCAGCCTTTGTAGGAGGATGGAATGGTTTATAGTGTCAAAGGCTGCGCTGAGGTCTAGTAGTAACAGGATGTTGAGGGCCCCGGAGTCTGCAGAGGTGAGGAGATCGTTGAGTACTTTGACCAGGGCTGTTTCAGTGCTGTGAAGTGGGCGGAAGCCAGATTGGAGGGGTTCATAGAGGTTGTTTGACTGGAGGTGGGTGTGAAGTTGGGCGGCGACGATGCGTTCCAGCGTTTTTGAGAGGAACGGCAGGTTGGAGATGGGGCGGTAGTTGGAGAGGTTGGCGGAGTCTAGGGTGGTTTTTTTGAGGATGGGGGTGATGGAGGCCAGTAAGGCAAGGAGGAAAGAGTTGCAGAGGTCAGGGGAGGAGGGGGGAGTGATGTCCGGTGGCTGGAGCAGCTTGTTGACGGTGGAGAACAGGGTGCTAGGGCTCCGGTGGGAGCTGTTGATGAGGGTGGAGAGGTGGGCAGATTTGGCGGCTTGGAGAGCGTCACGGTAGGAGGAGATGTGTAATTTGAAAGCTTCGGCGTGGACGGTGAGGCGGGTTCTTTTGAGGAGTCGTTCGAGTTGGCGGCCAGTCTGCTTCATGGTGCGGAGTTCAGGAGTGTACCAGGGGGCGGGGTTGATGTATGAGACGGAGGAGGTTTTCCAGGGGGCTAGGGAGTCAAGGGAGTCGGAGAGGGTGGTGTTGAGCATGACAGCATAGTCGTCGGGGGAAGAGGGGGGGGAGTCAGGGGGGAAAGCAGAGGATATGAGCTGGGAGAGCGTGAGGGGGTTGACTGACTTGATATTGCGGTAGGTGATGGTGCGTTTTTTGGGGTTGTGGGGCGAGGGTAGGGGGGCGGAGAAAAGGATGCAGAGATGATCAGAGAGTGGGAAGGGGAGGGGGTGGGGCTTAGATATGGGTAGGAGAGAGGAACAGACTAAGTCCAGAGTGTGGCCTTTGGTATGGGTGGGGAAGTCAATATGTTGGGTGAGATGGAAGCAGTCCAGGAGAGAGAGGAAGTCGGATGTCAGTGGGGCGTTGGGGCAGTCAATGTGGATGTTGAAGTCACCAGTGAGTAGGAGGCGGGCAGAGAGAGAGGATGCGATGGTGAGGAGTTCAGACAATTCAGTGAGGAAAGAGGGGTGGGGCTTTGGGGGACGATAGATCAGGATAGCGGTGATAGAGTTGGGGAGGGAGAAGGCGAGGTATTCAAATGATGAGATGGATGGAAGGTTGAGGTTCAGTTCAGTGATGGATGTAGATTTTTTATGAATAACAGCAAGACCTCCCCCACGCCCGGAGAGGCGGGGTTTGGCAGTGTAAGTGTAGTTGGAGGGAGTGGCTTGGTTGAGAGCATAGAAGTCCAGGGGCTGTTGCCATGTTTCACAGAGGAGAAGCAGATCAATGTTATTGTCCAGTAGCAGTTCAGATATAACAGGTGATTTGTTGGCGAGGGAGCGGCAGTTCAGCAGTGCAAGGGAGATGGATGAGGGCGCGGAGATGGATGGGGGCGCAGGGGTGGGGGGGCGGAGGTTGCTGAGGTTGGCAGTGCGGCAGGTGGGGGTGACGGGGGGGCGAAAACTAGTCCAGAGTGAGGGGATAGGTGAGCCGTCGTTGGAGTGTTGGTTATGGGAGAGACCAGAGCCCCGGTGGATGTAGCGGGGCCGGCGAAGGATCCCAGCTGAGCTAGCTGCAGAGGCAGCAGCAGCTGGGAGACGGTGGTTATGGTTGAGGAGGTGAAGGTCAGCAGCGGTGTAGGTGAGTAGGCGAGAAGTTGGTGGAGCGGTGGCCTGGAGGCGCGGGAGTGATAGTCCGAGGAGGAGATGGAACGTAGCAGCAGATGAGAGTAATCCAGTTAGAATGTTGGCGGTGGCTAGAGGCTGGTTAACTAGAAGCTGGTGGGCAGAGAGTTGTGAAAAAGCAGCAGTGGACCGGGTGTTGAAGCTGGTGGAGTGAGTGGCGTTGGTTGCCCCAGACCTTGTCTGCACGGCAGGGAGGCCCCGCGATACCATGACGGACCTCCGCAGGTGTTAAGCCAGCTGTTAGCTGGCGGCTAGGGCAGTAGATAGTCCAGGAGTGAGGGAGGAGATGAGCGATGGACGGTGCAGTAATGTCCGATGAAGTTAAGGAACAGGGATGTAGACAGAAGACAACACAGAGACGCGGGAACAAAACAAAACAATGGAAACGACTAACAAAACAAAGACGTTGGGACAGAAGCGGCAGTCCACATACCAGACGCCGGCGTTGCTCTAGCCCAATCACGACGCATTTGAGTCCAGTTTTGTGACCAGATCGCCCCCGTCTGTGGAGCGGGGAAAGCAGAGAAACGGGGCTGTACCTTGGTTGTGTGGGGCTGCTTTTCTCCGGGTGGAGCCGGTGCCCCGCTCTCCGTGTCTGCTCCTGTGGCGGGCTGGGGCCACACCTTCGCCCAGGTACAGACCTCCGGGGCGGCGGGTGCGGGAGCGCGGAGCCGGTGTTCGGGCGTGGAAACGCCGGTGCAGCGGAGGAGAAGCGGCGCCGCTCGCTCGTGGTGCGTGCGGCTCGTGGTGGTGCGTGCCGCTCGTGGTGAAGCCGGTGATCGGACACCGTGTGTCGCCCGGGCGACTGGCAGCCGTCTATTGGCCCGTATCTCGGTGATTTAACTAGTGAACTAGCACCAGGTGATCATATTGTTGAGTTTGTTTCGGGTGGCCCAAAATGTTATGCTTACAGAACATCATTTGGGGAGCGAGTCGTCAAGTGTCAGGGAGTGAGTCTCACAGCCAGAAACTCTGTAGTTGTGACGGGTGAGATGTCACCAAAACCCAGCTAGTCCTGGGGGCTAGTTTGTTATAAACTCATTATTTTTTAGTTCCAAAGCATGAGATCCCAAATGAAAAGGCACTGTACTTTTTGGGCTGTACAGCTCCTGAATATAAGCCGCGCACACGAAATTAACTTGTCCATATTCGGGCCGCTCCTGATAATAAACCGCCGGTGCCCACATTGTAACATGAGATATTTACACATAAATAAACGCAGTAGTGATGCGTCTTTTTAACCGGGCGTCTATAATAAGATTATAATTATACTAATTTCTCAGTGAATATGAGTTGGATTGCATTAAAACACACAGCATTTTGAAGCTTAACAAACACATCGCAGCTGTCCCAACTGTCCCCTCTATCCCTACTGTCCCCTCTGTCCCTACTGTCTCCTCTGTCCCTACTGTCCCCTCTATCCCCTCTGTCCCTACTGTCCCCTCTGTCCCTACTGTCTCCTCTGTCCCTACTGTCCCCTCTATCCCCTCTGTCCCTACTGTCTCCTCTGTCCCTACTGTCCCCTCTATCCCTACTGTCCCTTCTGTCCCTACTGTCCCCTCTGTCCCTATTGTCCCCTCTGTCCTTGATGACTCAAACATGGCCTTTGTTCATGGCCGATCTCCATGGAAACGCAGTCCACATTTGTCGGCCACATTCGCGTGCTGCTTGAAATGGGACAGCCCTGTTGCGACGGAAGTGATGCAACCTGCCTTCAATGGAGCCTTCAGAGCAGACACAGCATCTGTGTCACACCAAGCTGCTTCAGTTACACCAGGAACACGATGAAGCATTCCGCACTTTGCTGCCAAAGTGCGGGGAAAAGGAGAGACGCCTACAGTGACGTCTGTGAGTGTGGCAGGAATGAGGGTTCTCGCGGCTAGAATACCAATCCAAACTAAGGGTGAATGGAGACGCGTTAAGCTGAGAGACAACCCCAGTGTCAATCACTGTCTCGGTTGACAAGCTGGTTGGACCTAGCAGCAGCACAAGCATCCGAGGTTCGGCTGGTAAGGCAAAGACATCCACAATTGCTGACATGGCGCACAATCAGACCTTTGGTCCCTGGAAAAGTTCCTGTCCTACAGATTCTCACGTGATGACCTGCGCTTTGTCAATCTCAGCATCTCAGCAGCTGCCAACCGCTCCCCCATAACATAACATTTGAATGAGCATTTTTTGCTAGGCTCTCGACAGCCCCAAGCAGCAGTGTAGCGATTTCCTGCTGCTTGATCCATGGTGTATGTGAGTTGCTCAGTCCGTTCCATGTACCTCTCCTACGAGTCATTACTTAAACTTGGTCTGATGTGATCGCGTAGCAGCTGCAGAATGCTGGCCCAGGAGACGTGTCCTCCAAAATCCCCGCTGGCTCCTCGTCTGCTCCTCGTCTGGCTCCTCGTCTGGCTCCTCGTCTGCTCCTCGTCTGCTCCTCACTTGGCCTTTTCCCCTTTGCAAAAACGCTCTCCAAAGACTTGTTTTTTTACTCATTTTCGCAGCTTGTGGTTCTACTTTTGGGCAGTGCGTTTGAGGCGACGCAGCCGCGATGACGTGTCACGTATAATGCACGTATCAGAAATGTTCTCACGCAGGACAAGAGCAGAGATATAATATACTTCCATTATATTTAATGGATTTCATTGGCGATTTCCTATAAGACTGTTCATGATACATCCACAGACGAGCTCATTAGTGTCATGAGGGACAGGCCAACGTTACGTCGGAGAAGATGCTGTCACTGATAGATTATTTTTTTGTGCGGCCCGGTGGCAAACGCGTTGCGGACCGGTACCGGTCCCCGGCCCGGTGGTTGGGGACCCCTGTTATATATGACTATTATATGACTGGGGTTATGCAGAGTTTACCAACGGCCAGGTTAGGCTCAGGGAGTATGCGGCCATGTTGTTTTGGACTGAGACATTGGCCCCTCTCAATACTGAAGATATGTACTGTTCTCAGCAAGTACGATCTTGCTGAAAACACGGAAAGTACATACTTGGGAAGAACGGGAGAATGCAGCACGAGTACGGAGAAATAGAACATGCATACTTAATGCTAATGACCGGCAAACCCAGCTAGCCGCGGCTCAGCTCTTCTTCTAATTGTTTCCGGCAGACCACGCTACGAGGTGCATTGCTGCCCTCCACAGTTAGAACTCTGTGAGCTCTAATTTTGAGTGAAGATATTGTGAAAAAATATTGAAAGACGGCTCAGTAGCGCCACCTCAAAAATCTATTAACATGGGGCCAATGGGAGCCCGACGCCAAAAAAAGTTGCAGTAAAATTATGACGTTCCCTCCAAAAAATAGTTCATGTGAGGACATGTAAAATATGATGTTATGGAGGAGTGAGTAGCGAGGAGTGAGAGCGAGGAGCGAGGAGTGAGAGCGAGAGCGAGGAGTGAGAGCGAGGAGTGAGTAGTGAGAGCGAGGAGTGAGAGCGAGGAGCGAGGAGTGAGGAGTGAGAGCGAGGAGCGAGGAGTGAGAGCGAGGAGCGAGGAGTGAGAGCGAGGAGCGAGGAGTGAGAGCGAGAGCGAGGAGTGAGGAGTGAGAGCGAGGAGTGAGGAGCGAGGAGCAAGGAGTGAGAGTGAGGAGTGAGGAGTGAGAGCGAGGAGTGAGTAGCGAGGAGTGAGAGCGAGGAGCGAGGAGTGAGAGCGAGAGCGAGGAGTGAGAGCGAGGAGTGAGTAGCGAGGAGTGAGAGCGAGGAGCGAGGAGTGAGAGCGAGAGCGAGGAGTGAGAGCGAGGAGCGAGGAGTGAGAGCGAGGAGCGAGGAGTGAGAGTGAGGAGCAAGGAGTGAGAGCGAGGAGTGAGGAGCGAGGAGCAAGGAGTGAGAGTGAGGAGTGAGAGCGAGAGCGAGGAGCGAGGAGCGAGGAGTGAGAGCGAGGAGCGAGGAGTGAGAGCGAGGAGCGAGGAGTGAGAGCGAGGAGTGAGAGCGAGGAGTGAGGAGTGAGAGCGAGGAGTGAGGAGCGAGGAGCGAGGAGTGAGAGCGAGGAGCGAGGAGTGAGAGCGAGGAGCGAGGAGTGAGAGCGAGGAGTGAGAGCGAGGAGCGAGGAGTGAGAGCGAGGAGTGAGAGCGAGAGCGAGGAGTGAGGAGTGAGAGCGAGGAGTGAGGAGTGAGGAGTGAGAGCGAGAGCGAGGAGTGAGGAGTGAGAGCGAGGAGTGAGGAGTGAGGAGTGAGAGCGAGGAGCGAGGAGTGAGAGCGAGGAGCGAGGAGTGAGAGCGAGGAGCGAGGAGTGAGAGCGAGGAGCGAGGAGTGAGAGCGAGGAGTGAGAGCGAGGAGCGAGGAGTGAGAGCGAGGAGCGAGGAGTGAGAGCGAGGAGTGAGAGCGAGGAGCGAGGAGTGAGAGCGAGGAGCGAGGAGTGAGAGCGAGGAGCGAAGAGTTAGGAGTGAGAGCGAGGAGCGAGGAGTGAGAGCGAGGAGTGAGGAGTGAGAGCGAGGAGTGAGAGCGAGGAGCGAGGAGTGAGAGCGAGGAGCGAGGAGTGAGAGCGAGGAGCGAGGAGTGAGAGCGAGGAGCGAGGAGTTAGGAGTGAGAGCGAGGAGCGAGGAGTGAGAGCGAGGAGTGAGGAGTGAGAGCGAGGAGTGAGAGCGAAGAGCGCGGAGTGAGAGCGAGGAGTGAGGAATGAGAGCGAGGAGTGAGGAGTGAGAGCGAGGAGCGAGGAGTTAGAGCGAGGAGCGAGGAGTGAGAGCGAGGAGTGAGAGCGAGAAGCGAGGAGTGAGAGCGAGGAGTGAGGAGTGAGAGCGAGAGCGAGGAGTGAGGAGTGAGAGCGAGGAGCGAGGAGTGAGGAGTGAGAGCGAGGAGTGAGGAGCGAGGAGTGAGAGCGAGGAGCGAGGAGTGAGAGCGAGGAGTGAGAGCGAGGAGCGAGGAGTGAGAGCGAGGAGTGATGAGTGAGAGCGAGGAGTGAGAGTGAGGAGTGAGAGCGAGGAATGAGAGCGAGGAGCGAGGAGTGAGAGCGAGGAGTGAGGAGTGAGAGCGAGGAGTGAGAGCGAGGAGCGAGGAGTGAGGAGTGAGAGCGAGGAGCGAGGAGTGAGAGCGAGGAGCGAGGAGTGAGAGCGAGGAGCGAGGAGTGAGGAGTGAGAGCGAGGAGCGAGGAGTGAGAGCGAGGAGTGAGGAGTGAGAGCGAGGAGTGAGGAGTGAGGAGTGAGAGCGAGGAGTGAGGAGTGAGAGCGAGGAGTGAGGAGTGAGGAGTGAGAGCGAGGAGCGAGGAGTGAGGAGTGAGAGCGAGGAGCGAGGAGTGAGGAGTGAGAGCGAGGAGCGAGGAGTGAGAGCGAGGAGCGAGGAGTGAGGAGTGAGAGCGAGGAGCGAGGAGTGAGAGCGAGGAGTGAGAGCGAGGAACAAGGAGTGAGGAGTGAGAGCGAGGAGTGAGAGCGAGGAGCGAGGAGTGAGGAGTGAGAGCGAGGAGCGAGGAGTGAGAGCGAGGAGCGAGGAGTGAAAGCAAGGAGCGCGGAGTGAGAGCGAGGAGCGAGGAGCTAGGAGTGAGAGCGAGGAGTGAGGAGTGAGAGCGAGGAGTGAGGAGTGAGAGCGAGGAGTGAGAGCGAGGAGGGAGGAGTGAGAGCGAGGAGCGAGGAGTGAGAGCGAGGAGCGAGGAGTGAAAGCGAGGAGCGCTGAGTGAGAGCGAGGAGCGAGGAGCTAGGAGTGAGAGCGAGGAGTGAGGAGTGAGAGCGAGGAGTGAGGAGTGAGAGCGAGGAGTGAGAGCGAGGAGGGAGGAGTGAGGAGTGAGAGCGAGGAGCGAGGAGTGAGAACGAGGAGTGAGGAGTGAGAGCGAGGAGCGAGGAGTGAGAGCGAGGAGCGAAGAGTGAGAGCGAGGAGCGAGGAGCGAGGAGTGAGAGCGAGGAGCGAGGAGTGAGGAGTAAGAGCGAGGAGCGAGGAGTGAGAGCGAGGAGTGAGAGAGAGGAACGAGGAGTGAGAGCGAGGAGTGAGAGCGAGGAGTGAGAAGTGAGAGCGAGGAGCGAGGAGTGAGGAGCGAGAGCGAGGAGTGAGAGCGAGGAGTGAGGAGTGAGAGCGAGGAGTGAGAGCGAGGAGTGAGAGCGAGGAGCGAGGAGTGAGGAGTGAGAGCGAGGAGCGAGGAGTGAGAGCGAGGAGCGAGGAGTGAGAGCGAGGAGCGAGGAGTGAGGAGTGAGGAGTGAGAGCGAGGAGTGAGGAGTGAGAGTGAGGAGTGAGTAGCGAGGAGTGAGAGCGAGGAGCGAGGAGTGAGAGCGAGGAGTGAGTAGTGAGAGCGAGGAGTGAGAGCGAGGAGCGAGGAGTGAGGAGTGAGAGCGAGGAGCGAGGAGTGAGAGCGAGGAGCGAGGAGTGAGAGCGAGGAGCGAGGAGTGAGAGCGAGAGCGAGGAGTGAGGAGTGAGAGCGAGGAGTGAGGAGCGAGGAGCAAGGAGTGAGAGTGAGGAGTGAGGAGTGAGAGCGAGGAGTGAGAGCGAGGAGCGAGGAGTGAGAGCGAGAGCGAGGAGTGAGAGCGAGGAGTGAGTAGCGAGGAGTGAGAGCGAGGAGCGAGGAGTGAGAGCGAGAGCGAGGAGTGAGAGCGAGGAGCGAGGAGTGAGAGCGAGGAGCGAGGAGTGAGAGCGAGGAGCGAGGAGTGAGAGCGACGAGTGAGGAGCGAGGAGCAAGGAGTGAGAGTGAGGAGTGAGAGTGAGGAGTGAGAGCGAGAGCGAGGAGTGAGGAGCGAGGAGCGAGGAGTGAGAGCGAGGAGTGAGAGCGAGGAGCGAGGAGTGAGAGCGAGGAGCGAGGAGTGAGAGCGAGGAGCGAGGAGTGAGAGCGAGAGCGAGGAGTGAGGAGTGAGAGCGAGGAGTGAGGAGCGAGGAGCGAGGAGTGAGAGCGAGGAGCGAGGAGTGAGAGCGAGGAGCGAGGAGTGAGAGCGAGGAGTGAGAGCGAGGAGCGAGGAGTGAGAGCGAGGAGTGAGAGCGAGAGCGAGGAGTGAGGAGTGAGAGCGAGGAGCGAGGAGTGAGAGCGAGGAGTGAGAGCGAGGAGTGAGGAGTGAGAGCGAGGAGTGAGGAGTGAGGAGTGAGAGCGAGGAGCGAGGAGTGAGAGCGAGGAGCGAGGAGTGAGAGCGAGGAGCGAGGAGTGAGAGCGAGGAGTGAGAGCGAGGAGCGAGGAGTGAGAGCGAGGAGTGAGAGCGAGGAGCGAGGAGTGAGAGCGAGGAGCGAGGAGTGAGAGCGAGGAGCGAGGAGTGAGAGCGAGGAGCGAGGAGTGAGAGCGAGGAGCGAGGAGTTAGGAGTGAGAGCGAGGAGTGAGAGCGAGAGCGAGGAGTGAGGAGTGAGAGCGAGGAGCGAGGAGTGAGAGCGAGGAGTGAGAGCGAGGAGTGAGGAGTGAGAGCGAGGAGTGAGAGCGAGGAGTGAGAGCGAAGAGCGCGGAGTGAGAGCGAGGAGTGAGGAATGAGAGCGAGGAGTGAGGAGTGAGAGCGAGGAGCGAGGAGTGAGAGCGAGGAGTGAGAGCGAGGAGCGAGGAGTGAGAGCGAGGAGTGAGGAGTGAGAGCGAGAGCGAGGAGTGAGGAGTGAGAGCGAGGAGCGAGGAGTGAGGAGTGAGAGCGAGGAGTGAGGAGCGAGGAGTGAGAGCGAGGAGCGAGGAGTGAGAGCGAGGAGTGAGAACGAGGAGCGAGGAGTGAGAGCGAGGAGTGATGAGTGAGAGCGAGGAGTGAGAGTGAGGAGTGAGAGCGAGGAATGAGAGCGAGGAGTGAGAGTGAGGAGTGAGAGCGAGGAGTGAGGAGTGAGAGCGAGGAGTGAGAGCGAGGAGCGAGGAGTGAGGAGTGAGAGCGAGGAGCGAGGAGTGAGAGCGAGGAGCGAGGAGTGAGGAGTGAGAGCGAGGAGCGAGGAGTGAGAGCGAGGAGTGAGGAGTGAGAGCGAGGAGTGAGGAGTGAGGAGTGAGAGCGAGGAGTGAGGAGTCAGAGCGAGGAGCGAGGAGTGAGGAGTGAGGAGTGAGAGCGAGGAGCGAGGAGTGAGGAGTGAGAGCGAGGAGCGAGGAGTGAGAGCGAGGAGCGAGGAGTGAGGAGTGAGAGCGAGGAGCGAGGAGTGAGAGCGAGGAGTGAGAGCGAGGAGCAAGGAGTGAGGAGTGAGAGCGAGGAGTGAGAGCGAGGAGCGAGGAGTGAGGAGTGAGAGCGAGGAGCGAGGAGTGAGAGCGAGGAGCGAGGAGTGAAAGCGAGGAGCGCGGAGTGAGAGCGAGGAGCGAGGAGCTAGGAGTGAGAGCGAGGAGTGAGGAGTGAGAGCGAGGAGTGAGGAGTGAGAGCGAGGAGTGAGAGCGAGGAGGGAGGAGTGAGAGCGAGGAGCGAGGAGTGAGAGCGAGGAGCGAGGAGTGAAAGCGAGGAGCGCGGAGTGAGAGCGAGGAGCGAGGAGCTAGGAGTGAGAGCGAGGAGTGAGGAGTGAGAGCGAGGAGTGAGGAGTGAGAGCGAGGAGTGAGAGCGAGGAGGGAGGAGTGAGGAGTGAGAGCGAGGAGCGAGGAGTGAGAGCGAGGAGCGAGGACTGAGAGCGAGGAGCGAGGAGTGAGAGCGAGGAGTGAGAACGAGGAGCGAGGAGTGAGAGCGAGGAGCGAGGAGTGAGAGCGAGGAGCGAAGAGTGAGAGCGAGGAGCGAGGAGTGAGAGCGAGGAGCGAGGAGTGAGAGCGAGGAGCGAGGAGTAAGAGCGAGGAGCGAGGAGTGAGAGCGAGGAGTGAGAGAGAGGAACGAGGAGTGAGAGCGAGGAGTGAGAGCGAGGAGTGAGAAGTGAGAGCGAGGAGCGAGGAGTGAGGAGCGAGAGCGAGGAGTGAGAGCGAGAGCGAGGAGTGAGGAGTGAGAGCGAGGAGCGAGGAGTGAGAGCGAGCAGCGAGGAGTGAGGAGTGAGAGCGAGGAGCGAGGAGTGAGAGCGAGGAGTGAGAGCGAGGAGTGAGGAGTGAGGAGTGAGGAGTGAGAGCGAGGAGTGAGGAGTGAGAGTGAGGAGTGAGAGCGAGGAGTGAGTAGCGAGGAGTGAGAGCGAGGAGCGAGGAGTGAGAGCGAGAGCGAGGAGTGAGAGCGAGGAGTGAGTAGTGAGAGCGAGGAGTGAGAGCGAGGAGCGAGGAGTGAGGAGTGAGGAGTGAGAGCGAGGAGCGAGGAGTGAGAGCGAGGAGCGAGGAGTGAGAGCGAGGAGCGAGGAGTGAGAGCGAGAGCGAGGAGTGAGGAGTGAGAGCGAGGAGTGAGGAGCGAGGAGCAAGGAGTGAGAGTGAGGAGTGAGGAGTGAGAGCGAGGAGTGAGTAGCGAGGAGTGAGAGCGAGGAGCGAGGAGTGAGAGCGAGAGCGAGGAGTGAGAGCGAGGAGTGAGTAGCGAGGAGTGAGAGCGAGGAGCGAGGAGTGAGAGCGAGAGCGAGGAGTGAGAGCGAGGAGCGAGGAGTGAGAGCGAGGAGCGAGGAGCGAGGAGTGAGAGCGAGGAGCGAGGAGTGAGAGCGAGGAGTGAGGAGCGAGGAGCAAGGAGTGAGAGTGAGGAGTGAGAGCGAGAGCGAGGAGTGAGGAGCGAGGAGCGAGGAGTGAGAGCGAGGAGCGAGGAGTGAGAGCGAGGAGCGAGGAGTGAGAGCGAGGAGCGAGGAGTGAGAGCGAGAGCGAGGCGTGAGGAGTGAGAGCGAGGAGTGAGGAGCGAGGAGCGAGGAGTGAGAGCGAGGAGCGAGGAGTGAGAGCGAGGAGCGAGGAGTGAGAGCGAGGAGTGAGAGCGAGGAGCGAGGAGTGAGAGCGAGGAGTGAGAGCGAGAGCGAGGAGTGAGGAGTGAGAGCGAGGAGCGAGGAGTGAGAGCGAGGAGCGAGGAGTGAGAGCGAGGAGCGAGGAGTGAGAGCGAGGAGCGAGGAGTGAGAGCGAGGAGCGAGGAGTGAGAGTGAGGAGCGAGGAGTGAGAGCGAGGAGTGAGAGCGAGGAGCGAGGAGTGAGAGCGAGGAGTGAGAGCGAGGAGCGAGGAGTGAGAGCGAGGAGCGAGGAGTGAGAGCGAGGAGCGAGGAGTGAGAGCGAGGAGCGAGGAGTGAGAGCGAGGAGCGAGGAGTTAGGAGTGAGAGCGAGGAGTGAGGAGTGAGAGCGAGGAGTGAGAGCGAAGAGCGCGGAGTGAGAGCGAGGAGTGAGGAATGAGAGCGAGGAGTGAGGAGTGAGAGCGAGGAGCGAGGAGTGAGAGCGAGGAGTGAGAGCGAGGAGCGAGGAGTTAGAGCGAGGAGCGAGGAGTGAGAGCGAGAAGCGAGGAGTGAGAGCGAGGAGTGAGAGCGAGAGCGAGGAGTGAGGAGTGAGAGCGAGGAGCGAGGAGTGAGGAGTGAGAGCGAGGAGTGAGGAGCGAGGAGTGAGAGCGAGGAGCGAGGAGTGAGAGCGAGGAGTGAGAGCGAGGAGCGAGGAGTGAGAGCGAGGAGTGATGAGTGAGAGCGAGGAGTGAGAGTGAGGAGTGAGAGCGAGGAATGAGAGCGAGGAGCGAGGAGTGAGAGCGAGGAGTGAGGAGTGAGAGCGAGGAGTGAGAGAGAGGAGCGAGGAGTGAGGAGTGAGAGCGAGGAGCGAGGAGTGAGAGCGAGGAGCGAGGAGTGAGGAGTGAGAGCGAGGAGCGAGGAGTGAGAGCGAGGAGTGAGGAGTGAGAGCGAGGAGTGAGGAGTGAGGAGTGAGAGCGAGGAGTGAGGAGTGAGAGCGAGGAGCGAGGAGTGAGGAGTGAGAGCGAGGAGCGAGGAGTGAGGAGTGAGAGCGAGGAGCGAGGAGTGAGAGCGAGGAGCGAGGAGTGAGGAGTGAGAGCGAGGAGCGAGGAGTGAGAGCGAGGAGTGAGAGCGAGGAGCGAGGAGTGAGGAGTGAGAGCGAGGAGTGAGAGCGAGGAGCGAGGAGTGAGGAGTGAGAGCGAGGAGCGAGGAGTGAGAGCGAGGAGCGAGGAGTGAAAGCGAGGAGCGCGGAGTGAGAGCGAGGAGCGAGGAGCTAGGAGTGAGAGCGAGGAGTGAGGAGTGAGAGCGAGGAGTGAGGAGTGAGAGCGAGGAGTGAGAGCGAGGAGGGAGGAGTGAGAGCGAGGAGCGAGGAGTGAGAGCGAGGAGCGAGGAGTGAAAGCGAGGAGCGCGGAGTGAGAGCGAGGAGCGAGGAGCTAGGAGTGAGAGCGAGGAGTGAGGAGTGAGAGCGAGGAGTGAGGAGTGAGAGCGAGGAGTGAGAGCGAGGAGGGAGGAGTGAGGAGTGAGAGCGAGGAGCGAGGACTGAGAGCGAGGAGCGAGGAGCGAGAGCGAGGAGCGAGGAGTGAGAGCGAGGAGTGAGGAGTGAGAGCGAGGAGCGAGGAGTGAGAGCGAGGAGCGAGGAGTGAGAGCGAGGAGTGAGGAGCGAGGAGCGAGGAGTGAGAGCGAGGAGCGAGGAGTGAGAGCGAGGAGCGAGGAGTGAGAGCGAGGAGTGAGAGCGAGGAGCGAGGAGTGAGAGCGAGGAGCGAGAGCGAGAGCGAGGAGTGAGGAGTGAGAGCGAGGAGCGAGGAGTGAGAGCGAGGAGCGAGGAGTGAGAGCGAGGAGCGAGGAGTGAGAGCGAGGAGCGAGGAGTGAGAGCGAGGAGCGAGGAGTGAGAGCGAGGAGCGAGGAGTGAGAGCGAGGAGTGAGAGCGAGGAGTGAGAGCGAGGAGTGAGAGCGAGGAGCGAGGAGTGAGAGCGAGGAGCGAGGAGTGAGAGCGAGGAGCGAGGAGTGAGAGCGAGGAGCGAGGAGTGAGAGCGAGGAGCGAGGAGTTAGGAGTGAGAGCGAGGAGTGAGGAGTGAGAGCGAGGAGTGAGAGCGAAGAGCGCGGAGTGAGAGCGAGGAGTGAGGAATGAGAGCGAGGAGTGAGGAGTGAGAGCGAGGAGCGAGGAGTGAGAGCGAGGAGTGAGAGCGAGGAGCGAGGAGTTAGAGCGAGGAGCGAGGAGTGAGAGCGAGAAGCGAGGAGTGAGAGCGAGGAGTGAGAGCGAGAGCGAGGAGTGAGGAGTGAGAGCGAGGAGCGAGGAGTGAGGAGTGAGAGCGAGGAGTGAGGAGCGAGGAGTGAGAGCGAGGAGCGAGGAGTGAGAGCGAGGAGTGAGAGCGAGGAGCGAGGAGTGAGAGCGAGGAGTGAGAGAGAGGAGCGAGGAGTGAGGAGTGAGAGCGAGGAGCGAGGAGTGAGAGCGAGGAGCGAGGAGTGAGGAGTGAGAGCGAGGAGCGAGGAGTGAGAGCGAGGAGTGAGGAGTGAGAGCGAGGAGTGAGGAGTGAGGAGTGAGAGCGAGGAGTGAGGAGTGAGAGCGAGGAGCGAGGAGTGAGGAGTGAGAGCGAGGAGCGAGGAGTGAGGAGTGAGAGCGAGGAGTGAGGAGTGAGGAGTGAGAGCGAGGAGTGAGGAGTGAGAGCGAGGAGCGAGGAGTGAGGAGTGAGAGCGAGGAGCGAGGAGTGAGAGCGAGGAGCGAGGAGTGAGAGCGAGGAGCGAGGAGTGAGGAGTGAGAGCGAGGAGCGAGGAGTGAGAGCGAGGAGTGAGAGCGAGGAGCAAGGAGTGAGGAGTGAGAGCGAGGAGCGAGGAGTGAGAGCGAGGAGCGAGGAGTGAAAGCGAGGAGCGCGGAGTGAGAGCGAGGAGCGAGGAGCTAGGAGTGAGAGCGAGGAGTGAGGAGTGAGAGCGAGGAGTGAGGAGTGAGAGCGAGGAGTGAGAGCGAGGAGGGAGGAGTGAGAGCGAGGAGTGAGAGCGAGGAGTGAGAGCGAGGAGGGAGGAGTGAGAGCGAGGAGCGAGGAGTGAGAGCGAGGAGCGAGGAGTGAAAGCGAGGAGCGCTGAGTGAGAGCGAGGAGCGAGGAGCTAGGAGTGAGAGCGAGGAGTGAGGAGTGAGAGCGAGGAGTGAGGAGTGAGAGCGAGGAGTGAGAGCGAGGAGGGAGGAGTGAGGAGTTAGAGCGAGGAGCGAGGAGTGAGAACGAGGAGTGAGGAGTGAGAGCGAGGAGCGAGGAGTGAGAGCGAGGAGCGAAGAGTGAGAGCGAGGAGCGAGGAGTGAGAGCGAGGAGTGAGGAGTAAGAGCGAGGAGCGAGGAGTGAGAGCGAGGAGTGAGAGAGAGGAACGAGGAGTGAGAGCGAGGAGTGAGAGCGAGGAGTGAGAGCGAGGAGTGAGAAGTGAGAGCGAGGAGCGAGGAGTGAGGAGCGAGAGCGAGGAGTGAGAGCGAGAGCGAGGAGTGAGAGCGAGGAGTGAGGAGTGAGAGCGAGGAGCGAGGAGTGAGAGCGAGGAGTGAGAGCGAGAGCGAGGAGTGAGGAGTGAGAGCGAGGAGCGAGGAGTGAGAGCGAGGAGCGAGGAGTGAGGAGTGAGAGCGAGGAGCGAGGAGTGAGAGCGAGGAGCGAGGAGTGAGGAGTGAGAGCGAGGAGCGAGGAGTGAGAGCGAGGAGCGAGGAGTGAGAGCGAGGAGCGAGGAGTGAGGAGTGAGGAGTGAGAGCGAGGAGTGAGGAGTGAGAGTGAGGAGTGAGAGCGAGGAGTGAGTAGCGAGGAGTGAGAGCGAGGAGCGAGGAGTGAGAGCGAGAGCGAGGAGTGAGAGCGAGGAGTGAGTAGTGAGAGCGAGGAGTGAGAGCGAGGAGCGAGGAGTGAGGAGTGAGAGCGAGGAGCGAGGAGTGAGAGCGAGGAGCGAGGAGTGAGAGCGAGGAGCGAGGAGTGAGAGCGAGAGCGAGGAGTGAGGAGTGAGAGCGAGGAGTGAGGAGCGAGGAGCAAGGAGTGAGAGTGAGGAGTGAGGAGTGAGAGCGAGGAGTGAGTAGCGAGGAGTGAGAGCGAGGAGCGAGGAGTGAGAGCGAGAGCGAGGAGTGAGAGCGAGGAGTGAGTAGCGAGGAGTGAGAGCGAGGAGCGAGGAGTGAGAGCGAGAGCGAGGAGTTAGAGCGAGGAGCGAGGAGTGAGAGCGAGGAGCGAGGAGTGAGAGCGAGGAGCGAGGAGTGAGAGCGAGGAGTGAGGAGCGAGGAGCAAGGAGTGAGAGTGAGGAGTGAGAGCGAGAGCGAGGAGTGAGGAGCGAGGAGCGAGGAGTGAGAGCGAGGAGCGAGGAGTGAGAGCGAGGAGCGAGGAGTGAGAGCGAGGAGCGAGGAGTGAGAGCGAGGAGTGAGGAGTGAGAGCGAGGAGTGAGGAGCGAGGAGCGAGGAGTGAGAGCGAGGAGCGAGTAGTGAGAGCGAGGAGCGAGGAGTGAGAGCGAGGAGTAAGAGCGAGGAGTAAGAGCGAGGAGCGAGGAGTGAGAGCGAGGAGTGAGAGCGAGAGCGAGGAGTGAGGAGTGAGAGCGAGGAGCGAGGAGTGAGAGCGAGGAGTGAGAGCGAGAGCGAGGAGTGAGGAGTGAGAGCGAGGAGTGAGGAGTGAGGAGTGAGAGCGAGGAGCGAGGAGTGAGAGCGAGGAGCGAGGAGTGAGAGCGAGGAGCGAGGAGTGAGAGCGAGGAGCGAGGAGTGAGAGCGAGGAGCGAGGAGTGAGAGCGAGGAGTGAGAGCGAGGAGCGAGGAGTGAGAGCGAGGAGTGAGAGCGAGGAGCGAGGAGTGAGAGCGAGGAGCGAGGAGTGAGAGCGAGGAGCGAGGAGTGAGAGCGAGGAGCGAGGAGTGAGAGCGAGGAGCGAGGAGTTAGGAGTGAGAGCGAGGAGTGAGGAGTGAGAGCGAGGAGTGAGAGCGAAGAGCGCGGAGTGAGAGCGAGGAGTGAGGAATGAGAGCGAGGAGTGAGGAGTGAGAGCGAGGAGCGAGGAGTGAGAGCGAGGAGTGAGAGCGAGGAGCGAGGAGTGAGAGCGAGGAGTGAGGAGTGAGAGCGAGAGCGAGGAGTGAGGAGTGAGAGCGAGGAGCGAGGAGTGAGGAGTGAGAGCGAGGAGTGAGGAGCGAGGAGTGAGAGCGAGGAGCGAGGAGTGAGAGCGAGGAGTGAGAACGAGGAGCGAGGAGTGAGAGCGAGGAGTGATGAGTGAGAGCGAGGAGTGAGAGTGAGGAGTGAGAGCGAGGAATGAGAGCGAGGAGTGAGAGTGAGGAGTGAGAGCGAGGAGTGAGGAGTGAGAGCGAGGAGTGAGAGCGAGGAGCGAGGAGTGAGGAGTGAGAGCGAGGAGCGAGGAGTGAGAGCGAGGAGCGAGGAGTGAGGAGTGAGAGCGAGGAGCGAGGAGTGAGAGCGAGGAGTGAGGAGTGAGAGCGAGGAGTGAGGAGTGAGAGCGAGGAGTGAGGAGTCAGAGCGAGGAGCGAGGAGTGAGGAGTGAGAGTGAGAGCGAGGAGCGAGGAGTGAGGAGTGAGAGCGAGGAGCGAGGAGTGAGAGCGAGGAGCGAGGAGTGAGGAGTGAGAGCGAGGAGCGAGGAGTGAGAGCGAGGAGCGAGGAGTGAGGAGTGAGAGCGAGGAGTGAGAGCGAGGAGTGAGAGTGAGGAGCAAGGAGTGAGGAGTGAGAGCGAGGAGTGAGAGCGAGGAGCGAGGAGTGAGGAGTGAAAGCGAGGAGCGAGGAGTGAGAGCGAGGAGCGAGGAGTGAAAGCGAGGAGCGCGGAGTGAGAGCGAGGAGCGAGGAGCTAGGAGTGAGAGCGAGGAGTGAGGAGTGAGAGCGAGGAGTGAGGAGTGAGAGCGAGGAGTGAGAGCGAGGAGGGAGGAGTGAGAGCGAGGAGCGAGGAGTGAGAGCGAGGAGCGAGGAGTGAAAGCGAGGAGCGCGGAGTGAGAGCGAGGAGCGAGGAGCTAGGAGTGAGAGCGAGGAGTGAGGAGTGAGAGCGAGGAGTGAGAGCGAGGAGGGAGGAGTGAGGAGTGAGAGCGAGGAGCGAGGAGTGAGAGCGAGGAGCGAGGACTGAGAGCGAGGAGCGAGGAGTGAGAGCGAGGAGCGAGGAGTGAGAACGAGGAGTGAGGAGTGAGAGCGAGGAGCGAGGAGTGAGAGCGAGGAGCGAAGAGTGAGAGCGAGGAGCGAGGAGTGAGAGCGAGGAGCGAGGAGTGAGAGCGAGGAGTGAGGAGTGAGAGCGAGGAGTGAGGAGTGAGGAGTGAGAGCGAGGAGTGAGGAGTCAGAGCGAGGAGCGAGGAGTGAGGAGTGAGGAGTGAGGAGTGAGAGCGAGGAGCGAGGAGTGAGGAGTGAGAGCGAGGAGCGAGGAGTGAGAGCGAGGAGCGAGGAGTGAGGAGTGAGAGCGAGGAGCGAGGAGTGAGTGCGAGGAGTGAGAGCGAGGAGCAAGGAGTGAGGAGTGAGAGCGAGGAGTGAGAGCGAGGAGTGAGGAGTGAGAGCGAGGAGCGAGGAGTGAGAGCGAGGAGCGAGGAGTTAAAGCGAGGAGCGCGGAGTGAGAGCGAGGAGCGAGGAGCTAGGAGTGAGAGCGAGGAGTGAGGAGTGAGAGCGAGGAGTGAGGAGTGAGAGCGAGGAGTGAGAGCGAGGAGGGAAGAGTGAGAGCGAGGAGCGAGGAGTGAGAGCGAGGAGCGAGGAGTGAAAGCGAGGAGCGCGGAGTGAGAGCGAGGAGCGAGGAGCTAGGAGTGAGAGCGAGGAGTGAGGAGTGAGAGCGAGGAGTGAGAGCGAGGAGGGAGGAGTGAGGAGTGAGAGCGAGGAGCGAGGAGTGAGAGCGAGGAGCGAGGACTGAGAGCGAGGAGCGAGGAGTGAGAGCGAGGAGCGAGGAGTGAGAACGAGGAGTGAGGAGTGAGAGCGAAGAGCGAGGAGCGAGGAGTGAGAGCGAGGAGCGAAGAGTGAGAGCGAGGAGCGAGGAGTGAGAGCGAGGAGCGAGGAGTGAGAGCGAGGAGTGAGGAGTAAGAGCGAGGAGCGAGGAGTGAGAGCGAGGAGTGAGAGAGAGGAACGAGGAGTGAGAGCGAGGAGTGAGAGCGAGGAGTGAGAAGTGAGAGCGAGGAGCGAGGAGTGAGGAGCGAGAGCGAGGAGTGAGAGCGAGAGCGAGGAGTGAGAGCGAGGAGTGAGGAGTGAGAGCGAGGAGCGAGGAGTGAGAGCGAGGAGTGAGAGCGAGAGCGAGGAGTGAGGAGTGAGAGCGAGGAGTGAGAGCGAGGAGCGAGGAGTGAGGAGTGAGAGCGAGGAGCGAGGAGTGAGAGCGAGGAGCGAGGAGTGAGAGCGAGGAGTGAGGAGTGAGGAGTGAGAGCGAGGAGTGAGGAGTGAGAGTGAGGAGTGAGAGCGAGGAGTGAGTAGCGAGGAGTGAGAGCGAGGAGTGAGAGCGAGAGCGAGGAGTGAGAGCGAGGAGTGAGTAGTGAGAGCGAGGAGTGAGAGCGAGGAGCGAGGAGTGAGGAGTGAGAGCGAGGAGCGAGGAGTGAGAGCGAGGAGCGAGGAGTGAGAGCGAGGAGCGAGGAGTGAGAGCGAGAGCGAGGAGTGAGGAGTGAGAGCGAGGAGTGAGGAGCGAGGAGCAAGGAGTGAGAGTGAGGAGTGAGGGGTGAGAGCGAGGAGTGAGTAGCGAGGAGTGAGAGCGAGGAGCGAGGAGTGAGAGCGAGAGCGAGGAGTGAGAGCGAGGAGTGAGTAGCGAGGAGTGAGAGCGAGGAGCGAGGAGTGAGAGCGAGAGCGAGGAGTGAGAGCGAGGAGTGAGAGCGAGGAGCGAGGAGTGAGAGCGAGGAGTGAGAGCGAGGAGCGAGGAGCGAGGAGTGAGAGCGAGGAGCGAGGAGTGAGAGCGAGGAGCGAGGAGTTAGGAGTGAGAGCGAGGAGTGAGGAGTGAGAGCGAGGAGTGAGAGCGAAGAGCGCGGAGTGAGAGCGAGGAGTGAGGAATGAGAGCGAGGAGTGAGGAGTGAGAGCGAGGAGCGAGGAGTGAGAGCGAGGAGTGAGAGCGAGGAGCGAGGAGTGAGAGCGAGGAGTGAGGAGTGAGAGCGAGAGCGAGGAGTGAGGAGTGAGAGCGAGGAGCGAGGAGTGAGGAGTGAGAGCGAGGAGTGAGGAGCGAGGAGTGAGAGCGAGGAGCGAGGAGTGAGAGCGAGGAGTGAGAACGAGGAGCGAGGAGTGAGAGCGAGGAGTGATGAGTGAGAGCGAGGAGTGAGAGTGAGGAGTGAGAGCGAGGAATGAGAGCGAGGAGTGAGAGTGAGGAGTGAGAGCGAGGAGTGAGGAATGAGAGCGAGGAGTGAGAGCGAGGAGCGAGGAGTGAGGAGTGAGAGCGAGGAGCGAGGAGTGAGAGCGAGGAGCGAGGAGTGAGGAGTGAGAGCGAGGAGTGAGAGCGAGGAGTGAGGAGTGAGAGCGAGGAGTGAGGAGTGAGGAGTGAGAGCGAGGAGTGAGGAGTGAGGAGTGAGAGCGAGGAGCGAGGAGTGAGGAGTGAGAGCGAGGAGCGAGGAGTGAGAGCGAGGAGCGAGGAGTGAGGAGTGAGAGCGAGGAGCGAGGAGTGAGAGCGAGGAGTGAGAGCGAGGAGCAAGGAGTGAGGAGTGAGAGCGAGGAGTGAGAGCGAGGAGCGAGGAGTGAGGAGTGAGAGCGAGGAGCGAGGAGTGAGAGCGAGGAGCGAGGAGTGAAAGCGAGGAGCGCGGAGTGAGAGCGAGGAGCGAGGAGCTAGGAGTGAGAGCGAGGAGTGAGGAGTGAGAGCGAGGAGTGAGGAGTGAGAGCGAGGAGTGAGAGCGAGGAGGGAGGAGTGAGAGCGAGGAGCGAGGAGTGAGAGCGAGGAGCGAGGAGTGAAAGCGAGGAGCGCGGAGTGAGAGCGAGGAGCGAGGAGCTAGGAGTGAGAGCGAGGAGTGAGGAGTGAGAGCGAGGAGTGAGGAGTGAGAGCGAGGAGTGAGAGCGAGGAGGGAGGAGTGAGGAGTGAGAGCGAGGAGCGAGGAGTGAGAGCGAGGAGCGAGGACTGAGAGCGAGGAGCGAGGAGTGAGAGCGAGGAGCGAGGAGTGAGAACGAGGAGTGAGGAGTGAGAGCGAGGAGCGAGGAGTGAGAGCGAGGAGCGAAGAGTGAGAGCGAGGAGCGAGGAGTGAGAGCGAGGAGCGAGGAGTGAGAGCGAGGAGTGAGGAGTAAGAGCGAGGAGCGAGGAGTGAGAGCGAGGAGTGAGAGAGAGGAACGAGGAGTGAGAGCGAGGCGTGAGAGCGAGGAGCGAGGAGTGAGAGCGAGGAGCGAGGAGTGAGAGCGAGGAGCGAGGAGTGAGAGCGAGGAGCGAGGAGTGAGAGCGAGGAGCGAGGAGTTAGGAGTGAGAGCGAGGAGTGAGGAGTGAGAGCGAGGAGTGAGAGCGAAGAGCGCGGAGTGAGAGCGAGGAGTGAGGAATGAGAGCGAGGAGTGAGGAGTGAGAGCGAGGAGTGAGAGCGAGGAGCGAGGAGTGAGAGCGAGGAGTGAGGAGTGAGAGCGAGAGCGAGGAGTGAGGAGTGAGAGCGAGGAGCGAGGAGTGAGGAGTGAGAGCGAGGAGTGAGGAGCGAGGAGTGAGAGCGAGGAGCGAGGAGTGAGAGCGAGGAGTGAGAACGAGGAGCGAGGAGTGAGAGCGAGGAGTGATGAGTGAGAGCGAGGAGTGAGAGTGAGGAGTGAGAGCGAGGAATGAGAGCGAGGAGTGAGAGTGAGGAGTGAGAGCGAGGAGTGAGGAATGAGAGCGAGGAGTGAGAGCGAGGAGCGAGGAGTGAGGAGTGAGAGCGAGGAGCGAGGAGTGAGAGCGAGGAGCGAGGAGTGAGGAGTGAGAGCGAGGAGTGAGAGCGAGGAGTGAGGAGTGAGAGCGAGGAGTGAGGAGTGAGGAGTGAGAGCGAGGAGTGAGGAGTGAGGAGTGAGAGCGAGGAGCGAGGAGTGAGGAGTGAGAGCGAGGAGCGAGGAGTGAGAGCGAGGAGCGAGGAGTGAGGAGTGAGAGCGAGGAGCGAGGAGTGAGAGCGAGGAGTGAGAGCGAGGAGCAAGGAGTGAGGAGTGAGAGCGAGGAGTGAGAGCGAGGAGCGAGGAGTGAGGAGTGAGAGCGAGGAGCGAGGAGTGAGAGCGAGGAGCGAGGAGTGAAAGCGAGGAGCGCGGAGTGAGAGCGAGGAGCGAGGAGCTAGGAGTGAGAGCGAGGAGTGAGGAGTGAGAGCGAGGAGTGAGGAGTGAGAGCGAGGAGTGAGAGCGAGGAGGGAGGAGTGAGAGCGAGGAGCGAGGAGTGAGAGCGAGGAGCGAGGAGTGAAAGCGAGGAGCGCGGAGTGAGAGCGAGGAGCGAGGAGCTAGGAGTGAGAGCGAGGAGTGAGGAGTGAGAGCGAGGAGTGAGGAGTGAGAGCGAGGAGTGAGAGCGAGGAGGGAGGAGTGAGGAGTGAGAGCGAGGAGCGAGGAGTGAGAGCGAGGAGCGAGGACTGAGAGCGAGGAGCGAGGAGTGAGAGCGAGGAGCGAGGAGTGAGAACGAGGAGCGAGGAGTGAGAGCGAGGAGTGAGGAGTAAGAGCGAGGAGCGAGGAGTGAGAGCGAGGAGTGAGAGAGAGGAACGAGGAGTGAGAGCGAGGAGTGAGAGCGAGGAGTGAGAAGTGAGAGCGAGGAGCGAGGAGTGAGGAGCGAGAGCGAGGAGTGAGAGCGAGAGCGAGGAGTGAGAGCGAGGAGTGAGGAGTGAGAGCGAGGAGCGAGGAGTGAGAGCGAGGAGTGAGAGCGAGGAGTGAGGAGTGAGAGCGAGGAGTGAGAGCGAGGAGGGAGGAGTGAGAGCGAGGAGCGAGGAGTGAGAGCGAGGAGCGAGGAGTGAGAGCGAGGAGTGAGAGCGAGGAGCAAGGAGTGAGAGCGAGGAGGGAGGAGTGAGGAGTGAGAGCGAGGAGCGAGGACTGAGAGCGAGGAGCGAGGAGTGAGAGCGAGGAGCGAGGAGTGAGAGCGAGGAGTGAGGAGTGAGAGCGAGGAGCGAGGAGTGAGAGCGAGGAGCGAGGAGTGAGAGCAAGGAGCGAGGAGTGAGAGCGAGGAGTGAGGAGTAAGAGCGAGGAGCGAGGAGTGAGAGCGAGGAGTGAGAGCGAGAAGCGAGGAGTGAGAGCGAGGAGTGAGGAGTGAGAGCGAGAGCGAGGAGTGAGGAGTGAGAGCGAGGAGCGAGGAGTGAGGAGTGAGAGCGAGGAGTGAGGAGCGAGGAGTGAGAGCGAGGAGCGAGGAGTGAGAGCGAGGAGTGAGGAGTGAGAGCGAGGAGCGAGGAGTGAGAGCGAGGAGCGAGGAGTGAGGAGTGAGAGCGAGGAGCGAGGAGTGAGAGCAAGGAGCGAGGAGTGAGAGCGAGGAGTGAGGAGTGAGGAGTGAGAGCGAGGAGTGAGGAGTGAGAGTGAGGAGTGAGAGCGAGGAGTGAGTAGCGAGGAGTGAGAGTGAGGAGCGAGGAGTGAGAGCGAGAGCGAGGAGTGAGAGCGAGGAGTGAGTAGTGAGAGCGAGGAGTGAGAGCGAGGAGCGAGGAGAGAGGAGTGAGAGCGAGGAGCGAGGAGTGAGAGCGAGGAGCGAGGAGTGAGAGCGAGGAGCGAGGAGTGAGAGCGAGAGCGAGGAGTGAGGAGTGAGAGCGAGGAGTGAGGAGCGAGGAGCAAGGAGTGAGAGTGAGGAGTGAGGGGTGAGAGCGAGGAGTGAGTAGCGAGGAGTGAGAGCGAGGAGCGAGGAGTGAGAGCGAGAGCGAGGAGTGAGAGCGAGGAGTGAGTAGCGAGGAGTGAGAGCGAGGAGCGAGGAGTGAGAGCGAGAGCGAGGAGTGAGAGCGAGGAGTGAGAGCGAGGAGCGAGGAGTGAGAGCGAGGAGTGAGAGCGAGGAGCGAGGAGTGAGAGCGAGGAGCGAGGAGTGAGAGCGAGGAGCGAGGAGTGAGAGCGAGGAGCGAGGAGTGAGAGCGAGGAGCGAGGAGTTAGGAGTGAGAGCGAGGAGTGAGGAGTGAGAGCGAGGAGTGAGAGCGAAGAGCGCGGAGTGAGAGCGAGGAGTGAGGAATGAGAGCGAGGAGTGAGGAGTGAGAGCGAGGAGCGAGGAGTGAGAGCGAGGAGTGAGAGCGAGGAGCGAGGAGTGAGAGCGAGGAGTGAGGAGTGAGAGCGAGGAGTGAGGAGTGAGAGCGAGGAGCGAGGAGTGAGGAGTGAGAGCGAGGAGTGAGGAGCGAGGAGTGAGAGCGAGGAGTGAGAGCGAGGAGTGAGAACGAGGAGCGAGGAGTGAGAGCGAGGAGTGATGAGTGAGAGCGAGGAGTGAGAGTGAGGAGTGAGAGCGAGGAATGAGAGCGAGGAGTGAGAGTGAGGAGTGAGAGCGAGGAGTGAGGAGTGAGAGCGAGGAGTGAGAGCGAGGAGCGAGGAGTGAGGAGTGAGGAGCGAGGAGTGAGAGCGAGGAGCGAGGAGTGAGGAGTGAGAGCGAGGAGCGAGGAGTGAGAGCGAGGAGTGAGGAGTGAGAGCGAGGAGTGAGGAGTGAGGAGTGAGAGCGAGGAGTGAGGAGTGAGGAGTGAGAGCGAGGAGCGAGGAGTGAGGAGTGAGAGCGAGGAGCGAGGAGTGAGAGCGAGGAGCGAGGAGTGAGGAGTGAGAGCGAGGAGCGAGGAGTGAGAGCGAGGAGTGAGAGCGAGGAGCAAGGAGTGAGGAGTGAGAGCGAGGAGTGAGAGCGAGGAGCGAGGAGTGAGGAGTGAGAGCGAGGAGCGAGGAGTGAGAGCGAGGAGCGAGGAGTGAAAGCGAGGAGCGCGGAGTGAGAGCGAGGAGCGAGGAGCTAGGAGTGAGAGCGAGGAGTGAGGAGTGAGAGCGAGGAGTGAGGAGTGAGAGCGAGGAGTGAGAGCGAGGAGCGAGGAGTGAGAGCGAGGAGCGAGGAGTGAAAGCGAGGAGCGCGGAGTGAGAGCGAGGAGCGAGGAGCTAGGAGTGAGAGCGAGGAGTGAGGAGTGAGAGCGAGGAGTGAGGAGTGAGAGCGAGGAGTGAGAGCGAGGAGGGAGGAGTGAGGAGTGAGAGCGAGGAGCGAGGAGTGAGAGCGAGGAGCGAGGACTGAGAGCGAGGAGCGAGGAGTGAGAGCGAGGAGCGAGGAGTGAGAACGAGGAGTGAGGAGTGAGAGCGAGGAGCGAGGAGTGAGAGCGAGGAGCGAAGAGTGAGAGCGAGGAGCGAGGAGTGAGAGCGAGGAGCGAGGAGTGAGAGCGAGGAGTGAGGAGTAAGAGCGAGGAGCGAGGAGTGAGAGCGAGGAGTGAGAGAGAGGAACGAGGAGTGAGAGCGAGGAGTGAGAGCGAGGAGTGAGAAGTGAGAGCGAGGAGCGAGGAGTGAGGAGCGAGAGCGAGGAGTGAGAGCGAGAGCGAGGAGTGAGAGCGAGGAGTGAGGAGTGAGAGCGAGGAGCGAGGAGTGAGAGCGAGGAGTGAGAGCGAGAGCGAGGAGTGAGGAGTGAGAGCGAGGAGCGAGGAGTGAGAGCGAGGAGCGAGGAGTGAGGAGTGAGAGCGAGGAGCGAGGAGTGAGAGCGAGGAGCGAGGAGTGAGGAGTGAGAGCGAGGAGTGAGGAGTGAGAGTGAAGAGTGAGAGCGAGGAGTGAGTAGCGAGGAGTGAGAGCGAGGAGCGAGGAGTGAGAGCGAGAGCGAGGAGTGAGAGCGAGGAGTGAGTAGTGAGAGCGAGGAGTGAGAGCGAGGAGCGAGGAGTGAGGAGTGAGAGCGAGGAGCGAGGAGTGAGAGCGAGGAGCGAGGAGTGAGAGCGAGAGCGAGGAGTGAGAGCGAGGAGCGAGGGGTGAGAGCGAGGAGCGAGGAGCGAGGAGTGAGAGCGAGGAGCGAGGAGTGAGAGCGAGGAGTGAGGAGCGAGGAGCAAGGAGTGAGAGTGAGGAGTGAGAGCGAGAGCGAGGAGTGAGGAGCGAGGAGCGAGGAGTGAGAGCGAGGAGCGAGGAGTGAGAGCGAGGAGCGAGGAGTGAGAGCGAGGAGCGAGGAGTGAGAGCGAGAGCGAGGCGTGAGGAGTGAGAGCGAGGAGTGAGGAGCGAGGAGCGAGGAGTGAGAGCGAGGAGCGAGGAGTGAGAGCGAGGAGCGAGGAGCGAGAGCGAGGAGTGAGAGCGAGGAGCGAGGAGTGAGAGCGAGGAGTGAGAGCGAGAGCGAGGAGTGAGGAGTGAGAGCGAGGAGCGAGGAGTGAGAGCGAGGAGCGAGGAGTGAGAGCGAGGAGCGAGGAGTGAGAGCGAGGAGCGAGGAGTGAGAGCGAGGAGCGAGGAGTGAGAGCGAGGAGTGAGAGCGAGGAGCGAGGAGTGAGAGCGAGGAGTGAGAGCGAGGAGCGAGGAGTGAGAGCGAGGAGCGAGGAGTGAGAGCGAGGAGCGAGGAGTGAGAGCGAGGAGCGAGGAGTTAGGAGTGAGAGCGAGGAGTGAGGAGTGAGAGCGAGGAGTGAGAGCGAAGAGCGCGGAGTGAGAGCGAGGAGTGAGGAATGAGAGCGAGGAGTGAGGAGTGAGAGCGAGGAGCGAGGAGTGAGAGCGAGGAGTGAGAGCGAGGAGCGAGGAGTGAGAGCGAGGAGTGAGAGCGAGGAGCGAGGAGTGAGAGAGAGGAGTGAGGAGTGAGGAGTGAGAGCGAGGAGTGAGGAGTGAGAGTGAAGAGTGAGAGCGAGGAGTGAGTAGCGAGGAGTGAGAGCGAGGAGCGAGGAGTGAGAGCGAGAGCGAGGAGTGAGAGCGAGGAGTGAGTAGTGAGAGCGCGGAGTGAGAGCGAGGAGTGAGGAATGAGAGCGAGGAGTGAGGAGTGAGAGCGAGGAGCGAGGAGTGAGAGCGAGGAGTGAGAGCGAGGAGTGAGAGCGAGGAGCGAGGAGTTAGAGCGAGGAGCGAGGAGTGAGAGCGAGGAGTGAGAGCGAGAAGCGAGGAGTGAGAGCGAGGAGTGAGAGCGAGAGCGAGGAGTGAGGAGTGAGAGCGAGGAGCGAGGAGTGAGGAGTGAGAGCGAGGAGTGAGGAGCGAGGAGTGAGAGCGAGGAGCGAGGAGTGAGAGCGAGGAGTGAGAGCGAGGAGCGAGGAGTGAGAGCGAGGAGTGATGAGTGAGAGCGAGGAGTGAGAGTGAGGAGTGAGAGCGAGGAATGAGAGCGAGGAGCGAGGAGTGAGAGCGAGGAGTGAGGAGTGAGAGCGAGGAGTGAGAGCGAGGAGCGAGGAGTGAGGAGTGAGAGCGAGGAGCGAGGAGTGAGAGCGAGGAGCGAGGAGTGAGGAGTGAGAGCGAGGAGCGAGGAGTGAGAGCGAGGAGTGAGGAGTGAGAGCGAGGAGTGAGGAGTGAGGAGTGAGAGCGAGGAGTGAGGAGTGAGAGCGAGGAGCGAGGAGTGAGGAGTGAGAGCGAGGAGCGAGGAGTGAGGAGTGAGAGCGAGGAGCGAGGAGTGAGAGCGAGGAGCGAGGAGTGAGGAGTGAGAGCGAGGAGCGAGGAGTGAGAGCGAGGAGTGAGAGCGAGGAGCGAGGAGTGAGGAGTGAGAGCGAGGAGTGAGAGCGAGGAGCGAGGAGTGAGGAGTGAGAGCGAGGAGCGAGGAGTGAGAGCGAGGAGCGAGGAGTGAAAGCGAGGAGCGCGGAGTGAGAGCGAGGAGCGAGGAGCTAGGAGTGAGAGCGAGGAGTGAGGAGTGAGAGCGAGGAGTGAGGAGTGAGAGCGAGGAGTGAGAGCGAGGAGGGAGGAGTGAGAGCGAGGAGCGAGGAGTGAGAGCGAGGAGCGAGGAGTGAAAGCGAGGAGCGCGGAGTGAGAGCGAGGAGCGAGGAGCTAGGAGTGAGAGCGAGGAGTGAGGAGTGAGAGCGAGGAGTGAGGAGTGAGAGCGAGGAGTGAGAGCGAGGAGGGAGGAGTGAGGAGTGAGAGCGAGGAGCGAGGACTGAGAGCGAGGAGCGAGGAGTGAGAGCGAGGAGCGAGGAGTGAGAGCGAGGAGTGAGGAGTGAGAGCGAGGAGCGAGGAGTGAGAGCGAGGAGCGAGGAGTGAGAGCGAGGAGCGAGGAGTGAGAGCGAGGAGTGAGGAGTAAGAGCGAGGAGCGAGGAGTGAGAGCGAGGAGTGAGAGCGAGAAGCGAGGAGTGAGAGCGAGGAGTGAGGAGTGAGAGTGAGAGCGAGGAGCGAGGAGTGAGGAGTGAGAGCGAGGAGTGAGGAGCGAGGAGTGAGAGCGAGGAGCGAGGAGTGAGAGCGAGGAGTGAGAGCGAGGAGCGAGGAGTGAGAGCGAGGAGTGATGAGTGAGAGCGAGGAGTGAGAGTGAGGAGTGAGAGCGAGGAATGAGAGCGAGGAGCGAGGAGTGAGAGCGAGGAGTGAGGAGTGAGAGCGAGGAGTGAGAGCGAGGAGCGAGGAGTGAGGAGTGAGAGCGAGGAGCGAGGAGTGAGAGCGAGGAGCGAGGAGTGAGAGCGAGGAGCGAGGAGTGAGGAGTGAGAGCGAGGAGCGAGGAGTGAGAGCGAGGAGTGAGGAGTGAGAGCGAGGAGTGAGGAGTGAGGAGTGAGAGCGAGGAGTGAGGAGCGAGGAGTGAGGAGTGAGAGCGAGGAGCGAGGAGTGAGAGCGAGGAGCGAGGAGTGAGAGCGAGGAGCGAGGAGTGAGGAGTGAGAGCGAGGAGCGAGGAGTGAGAGCGAGGAGTGAGAGCGAGGAGCAAGGAGTGAGGAGTGAGAGCGAGGAGTGAGAGCGAGGAGCGAGGAGTGAGGAGTGAGAGCGAGGAGCGAGGAGTGAGAGCGAGGAGCGAGGAGTGAAAGCGAGGAGCGCGGAGTGAGAGCGAGGAGCGAGGAGCTAGGAGTGAGAGCGAGGAGTGAGGAGTGAGAGCGAGGAGTGAGGAGTGAGAGCGAGGAGTGAGAGCGAGGAGGGAGGAGTGAGAGCGAGGAGCGAGGAGTGAGAGCGAGGAGCGCTGAGTGAGAGCGAGGAGCGAGGAGCTAGGAGTGAGAGCGAGGAGTGAGGAGTGAGAGCGAGGAGTGAGGAGTGAGAGCGAGGAGTGAGAGCGAGGAGGGAGGAGTGAGGAGTGAGAGCGAGGAGTGAGAACGAGGAGTGAGGAGTGAGAGCGAGGAGCGAGGAGTGAGAGCGAGGAGCGAAGAGTGAGAGCGAGGAGCGAGGAGTGAGAGCGAGGAGCGAGGAGTGAGGAGTAAGAGCGAGGAGCGAGGAGTGAGAGCGAGGAGTGAGAGAGAGGAACGAGGAGTGAGAGCGAGGAGTGAGAGCGAGGAGTGAGAAGTGAGAGCGAGGAGCGAGGAGTGAGGAGCGAGAGCGAGGAGTGAGAGCGAGAGCGAGGAGTGAGAGCGAGGAGAGAGAGAGAGGAACGAGGAGTGAGAGCGAGGAGTGAGAGCGAGGAGTGAGAAGTGAGAGCGAGGAGCGAGGAGTGAGGAGCGAGAGCGAGGAGTGAGAGCGAGGAGCGAGGAGTGAGAGCGAGGAGTGAGAGCGAGAGCGAGGAGTGAGGAGTGAGAGCGAGGAGCGAGGAGTGAGAGCGAGGAGCGAGGAGTGAGGAGTGAGAGCGAGGAGCGAGGAGTGAGAGCGAGGAGCGAGGAGTGAGAGCGAGGAGCGAGGAGTGAGGAGTGAGGAGTGAGAGCGAGGAGTGAGGAGTGAGAGTGAGGAGTGAGAGCGAGGAGTGAGTAGCGAGGAGTGAGAGCGAGGAGCGAGAGCGAGGAGTGAGAGCGAGGAGTGAGTAGTGAGAGCGAGGAGTGAGAGCGAGGAGCGAGGAGTGAGGAGTGAGAGCGAGGAGCGAGGAGTGAGAGCGAGGAGCGAGGAGTGAGAGCGAGGAGCGAGGAGTGAGAGCGAGAGCGAGGAGTGAGGAGTGAGAGCGAGGAGTGAGGAGCGAGGAGCAAGGAGTGAGAGTGAGGAGTGAGGAGTGAGAGCGAGGAGTGAGTAGCGAGGAGTGAGAGCGAGGAGCGAGGAGTGAGAGCGAGAGCGAGGAGTGAGAGCGAGGAGTGAGGAGCGAGGAGTGAGAGCGAGGAGCGAGGAGTGAGAGCGAGAGCGAGGAGTGAGAGCGAGGAGCGAGGAGTGAGAGCGAGGAGTGAGGAGTGAGAGCGAGGAGTGAGGAGTGAGGAGTGAGAGCGAGGAGTGAGGAGCGAGGAGTGAGGAGTGAGGAGTGAGAGCGAGGAGCGAGGAGTGAGAGCGAGGAGCGAGGAGTGAGAGCGAGGAGCGAGGAGTGAGGAGTGAGAGCGAGGAGCGAGGAGTGAGAGCGAGGAGTGAGAGCGAGGAGCAAGGAGTGAGGAGTGAGAGCGAGGAGTGAGAGCGAGGAGCGAGGAGTGAGGAGTGAGAGCGAGGAGCGAGGAGTGAGAGCGAGGAGCGAGGAGTGAAAGCGAGGAGCGCGGAGTGAGAGCGAGGAGCGAGGAGCTAGGAGTGAGAGCGAGGAGTGAGGAGTGAGAGCGAGGAGTGAGGAGTGAGAGCGAGGAGTGAGAGCGAGGAGGGAGGAGTGAGAGCGAGGAGCGAGGAGTGAGAGCGAGGAGTGAAAGCGAGGAGCGCTGAGTGAGAGCGAGGAGCGAGGAGCTAGGAGTGAGAGCGAGGAGTGAGGAGTGAGAGCGAGGAGTGAGGAGTGAGAGCGAGGAGTGAGAGCGAGGAGGGAGGAGTGAGGAGTGAGAGCGAGGAGCGAGGAGTGAGAACGAGGAGTGAGGAGTGAGAGCGAGGAGCGAGGAGTGAGAGCGAGGAGCGAAGAGTGAGAGCGAGGAGCGAGGAGTGAGAGCGAGGAGCGAGGAGTGAGGAGTAAGAGCGAGGAGCGAGGAGTGAGAGCGAGGAGTGAGAGAGAGGAACGAGGAGTGAGAGCGAGGAGTGAGAGCGAGGAGTGAGAAGTGAGAGCGAGGAGCGAGGAGTGAGGAGCGAGAGCGAGGAGTGAGAGCGAGAGCGAGGAGTGAGAGCGAGGAGAGAGGAGTGAGAGCGAGGAGCGAGGAGTGAGAGCGAGGAGTGAGAGCGAGAGCGAGGAGTGAGGAGTGAGAGCGAGGAGCGAGGAGTGAGAGCGAGGAGCGAGGAGTGAGGAGTGAGAGCGAGGAGCGAGGAGTGAGAGCGAGGAGCGAGGAGTGAGAGCGAGGAGCGAGGAGTGAGGAGTGAGGAGTGAGAGCGAGGAGTGAGGAGTGAGAGTGAGGAGTGAGAGCGAGGAGTGAGTAGCGAGGAGTGAGAGCGAGGAGCGAGGAGTGAGAGCGAGGAGTGAGAGCGAGGAGTGAGTAGTGAGAGCGAGGAGTGAGAGCGAGGAGCGAGGAGTGAGGAGTGAGAGCGAGGAGCGAGGAGTGAGAGCGAGGAGCGAGGAGTGAGAGCGAGGAGCGAGGAGTGAGAGCGAGAGCGAGGAGTGAGGAGTGAGAGCGAGGAGTGAGGAGCGAGGAGCAAGGAGTGAGAGTGAGGAGTGAGGAGTGAGAGCGAGGAGTGAGTAGCGAGGAGTGAGAGCGAGGAGCGAGGAGTGAGAGCGAGAGCGAGGAGTGAGAGCGAGGAGTGAGTAGCGAGGAGTGAGAGCGAGGAGCGAGGAGTGAGAGCGAGAGCGAGGAGTGAGAGCGAGGAGCGAGGAGTGAGAGCGAGGAGCGAGGAGTGAGAGCGAGGAGCGAGGAGTGAGAGCGAGGAGTGAGGAGCGAGGAGCAAGGAGTGAGAGTGAGGAGTGAGAGCGAGAGCGAGGAGTGAGGAGCGAGGAGCGAGGAGTGAGAGCGAGGAGTGAGAGCGAGGAGCGAGGAGTGAGAGCGAGGAGCGAGGAGTGAGAGCGAGAGCGAGGAGTGAGGAGTGAGAGCGAGGAGTGAGGAGCGAGGAGCGAGGAGTGAGAGCGAGGAGCGAGGAGTGAGAGCGAGGAGCGAGGAGTGAGAGCGAGGAGTAAGAGCGAGGAGCGAGGAGTGAGAGCGAGGAGTGAGAGCGAGAGCGAGGAGTGAGGAGTGAGAGCGAGGAGTGAGAGCGAGGAGTGAGAGCGAGGAGTGAGGAGTGAGAGCGAGGAGTGAGGAGTGAGAGCGAGGAGCGAGGAGTGAGAGCGAGGAGCGAGGAGTGAGAGCGAGGAGCGAGGAGTGAGAGCGAGGAGCGAGGAGTGAGAGCGAGGAGTGAGAGCGAGGAGCGAGGAGTGAGAGCGAGGAGTGAGAGCGAGGAGCGAGGAGTGAGAGCGAGGAGCGAGGAGTGAGAGCGAGAGCGAGGAGTGAGGAGTGAGAGCGAGGAGCGAGGAGCAAGGAGTGAGAGTGAGGAGTGAGGAGTGAGAGCGAGGAGTGAGTAGCGAGGAGTGAGAGCGAGGAGCGAGGAGTGAGAGCGAGAGCGAGGAGTGAGAGCGAGGAGTGAGTAGCGAGGAGTGAGAGCGAGGAGCGAGGAGTGAGAGCGAGAGCGAGGAGTGAGAGCGAGGAGCGAGGAGTGAGAGCGAGGAGCGAGGAGCGAGGAGTGAGAGCGAGGAGCGAGGAGTGAGAGCGAGGAGTGAGGAGCGAGGAGCAAGGAGTGAGAGTGAGGAGTGAGAGCGAGAGCGAGGAGTGAGGAGCGAGGAGCGAGGAGTGAGAGCGAGGAGCGAGGAGTGAGAGCGAGGAGCGAGGAGTGAGAGCGAGGAGCGAGGAGTGAGAGCGAGAGCGAGGCGTGAGGAGTGAGGAGTGAGGAGCGAGGAGCGAGGAGTGAGAGCGAGGAGCGAGGAGTGAGAGCGAGGAGCGAGGAGTGAGAGCGAGGAGTGAGAGCGAGGAGCGAGGAGTGAGAGCGAGGAGTGAGAGCGAGAGCGAGGAGTGAGGAGTGAGAGCGAGGAGCGAGGAGTGAGAGCGAGGAGCGAGGAGTGAGAGCGAGGAGCGAGGAGTGAGAGCGAGGAGCGAGGAGTGAGAGCGAGGAGCGAGGAGTGAGAGCGAGGAGTGAGAGCGAGGAGCGAGGAGTGAGAGCGAGGAGTGAGAGCGAGGAGTGAGAGCGAGGAGTGAGAGCGAGGAGCGAGGAGTGAGAGCGAGGAGCGAGGAGTGAGAGCGAGGAGCGAGGAGTTAGGAGTGAGAGCGAGGAGTGAGGAGTGAGAGCGAGGAGTGAGAGCGAAGAGCGCGGAGTGAGAGCGAGGAGTGAGGAATGAGAGCGAGGAGTGAGGAGTGAGAGCGAGGAGCGAGGAGTGAGAGCGAGGAGTGAGAGCGAGGAGCGAGGAGTTAGAGCGAGGAGCGAGGAGTGAGAGCGAGGAGTGAGAGCGAGAAGCGAGGAGTGAGAGCGAGGAGTGAGAGCGAGAGCGAGGAGTGAGGAGTGAGAGCGAGGAGCGAGGAGTGAGGAGTGAGAGCGAGGAGTGAGGAGCGAGGAGTGAGAGCGAGGAGCGAGGAGTGAGAGCGAGGAGTGAGAGCGAGGAGCGAGGAGTGAGAGCGAGGAGTGATGAGTGAGAGCGAGGAGTGAGAGTGAGGAGTGAGAGCGAGGAATGAGAGCGAGGAGCGAGGAGTGAGAGCGAGGAGTGAGGAGTGAGAGCGAGGAGTGAGAGCGAGGAGCGAGGAGTGAGGAGTGAGAGCGAGGAGCGAGGAGTGAGAGCGAGGAGCGAGGAGTGAGGAGTGAGAGCGAGGAGCGAGGAGTGAGAGCGAGGAGTGAGGAGTGAGAGCGAGGAGTGAGGAGTGAGGAGTGAGAGCGAGGAGTGAGGAGTGAGAGCGAGGAGCGAGGAGTGAGGAGTGAGAGCGAGGAGCGAGGAGTGAGGAGTGAGAGCGAGGAGCGAGGAGTGAGAGCGAGGAGTGAGAGCGAGGAGCGAGGAGTGAGAGCGAGGAGTGAGAGCGAGGAGCGAGGAGTGAGAGCGAGGAGCGAGGAGTGAGAGCGAGGAGCGAGGAGTGAGAGCGAGGAGCGAGGAGTTAGGAGTGAGAGCGAGGAGTGAGGAGTGAGAGCGAGGAGTGAGAGCGAAGAGCGCGGAGTGAGAGCGAGGAGTGAGGAATGAGAGCGAGGAGTGAGGAGTGAGAGCGAGGAGCGAGGAGTGAGAGCGAGGAGTGAGAGCGAGGAGCGAGGAGTTAGAGCGAGGAGCGAGGAGTGAGAGCGAGGAGTGAGAGCGAGAAGCGAGGAGTGAGAGCGAGGAGTGAGAGCGAGAGCGAGGAGTGAGGAGTGAGAGCGAGGAGCGAGGAGTGAGGAGTGAGAGCGAGGAGTGAGGAGCGAGGAGTGAGAGCGAGGAGCGAGGAGTGAGAGCGAGGAGTGAGAGCGAGGAGCGAGGAGTGAGAGCGAGGAGTGATGACTGAGAGCGAGGAGTGAGAGTGAGGAGTGAGAGCGAGGAATGAGAGCGAGGAGCGAGGAGTGAGAGCGAGGAGTGAGGAGTGAGAGCGAGGAGTGAGAGCGAGGAGCGAGGAGTGAGGAGTGAGAGCGAGGAGCGAGGAGTGAGAGCGAGGAGCGAGGAGTGAGGAGTGAGAGCCAGGAGCGAGGAGTGAGAGCGAGGAGTGAGGAGTGAGAGCGAGGAGTGAGGAGTGAGAGCGAGGAGTGAGGAGTGAGAGCGAGGAGCGAGGAGTGAGGAGTGAGAGCGAGGAGCGAGGAGTGAGGAGTGAGAGCGAGGAGCGAGGAGTGAGAGCGAGGAGCGAGGAGTGAGGAGTGAGAGCGAGGAGCGAGGAGTGAGAGCGAGGAGTGAGAGCGAGGAGCGAGGAGTGAGGAGTGAGAGCGAGGAGTGAGAGCGAGGAGCGAGGAGTGAGGAGTGAGAGCGAGGAGCGAGGAGTGAGAGCGAGGAGCGAGGAGTGAAAGCGAGGAGCGCGGAGTGAGAGCGAGGAGCGAGGAGCTAGGAGTGAGAGCGAGGAGTGAGGAGTGAGAGCGAGGAGTGAGGAGTGAGAGCGAGGAGTGAGAGCGAGGAGGGAGGAGTGAGAGCGAGGAGCGAGGAGTGAGAGCGAGGAGCGAGGAGTGAAAGCGAGGAGCGCGGAGTGAGAGCGAGGAGCGAGGAGCTAGGAGTGAGAGCGAGGAGTGAGGAGTGAGAGCGAGGAGTGAGGAGTGAGAGCGAGGAGTGAGAGCGAGGAGGGAGGAGTGAGGAGTGAGAGCGAGGAGCGAGGACTGAGAGCGAGGAGCGAGGAGTGAGAGCGAGGAGCGAGGAGTGAGAGCGAGGAGTGAGGAGTGAGAGCGAGGAGCGAGGAGTGAGAGCGAGGAGCGAGGAGTGAGAGCGAGGAGCGAGGAGTGAGAGCGAGGAGTGAGGAGTAAGAGCGAGGAGCGAGGAGTGAGAGCGAGGAGTGAGAGCGAGAAGCGAGGAGTGAGAGCGAGGAGTGAGGAGTGAGAGTGAGAGCGAGGAGCGAGGAGTGAGGAGTGAGAGCGAGGAGTGAGGAGCGAGGAGTGAGAGCGAGGAGCGAGGAGTGAGAGCGAGGAGTGAGAGCGAGGAGCGAGGAGTGAGAGCGAGGAGTGATGAGTGAGAGCGAGGAGTGAGAGTGAGGAGTGAGAGCGAGGAATGAGAGCGAGGAGCGAGGAGTGAGAGCGAGGAGTGAGGAGTGAGAGCGAGGAGTGAGAGCGAGGAGCGAGGAGTGAGGAGTGAGAGCGAGGAGCGAGGAGTGAGAGCGAGGAGCGAGGAGTGAGAGCGAGGAGCGAGGAGTGAGGAGTGAGAGCGAGGAGCGAGGAGTGAGAGCGAGGAGTGAGGAGTGAGAGCGAGGAGTGAGGAGTGAGGAGTGAGAGCGAGGAGTGAGGAGCGAGGAGTGAGGAGTGAGGAGTGAGAGCGAGGAGCGAGGAGTGAGAGCGAGGAGCGAGGAGTGAGAGCGAGGAGCGAGGAGTGAGGAGTGAGAGCGAGGAGCGAGGAGTGAGAGCGAGGAGTGAGAGCGAGGAGCAAGGAGTGAGGAGTAAGAGCGAGGAGTGAGAGCGAGGAGCGAGGAGTGAGGAGTGAGAGCGAGGAGCGAGGAGTGAGAGCGAGGAGCGAGGAGTGAAAGCGAGGAGCGCGGAGTGAGAGCGAGGAGCGAGGAGCTAGGAGTGAGAGCGAGGAGTGAGGAGTGAGAGCGAGGAGTGAGGAGTGAGAGCGAGGAGTGAGAGCGAGGAGGGAGGAGTGAGAGCGAGGAGCGAGGAGTGAGAGCGAGGAGCGAGGAGTGAAAGCGAGGAGCGCTGAGTGAGAGCGAGGAGCGAGGAGCTAGGAGTGAGAGCGAGGAGTGAGGAGTGAGAGCGAGGAGTGAGGAGTGAGAGCGAGGAGTGAGAGCGAGGAGGGAGGAGTGAGGAGTGAGAGCGAGGAGCGAGGAGTGAGAACGAGGAGTGAGGAGTGAGAGCGAGGAGCGAGGAGTGAGAGCGAGGAGCGAAGAGTGAGAGCGAGGAGCGAGGAGCGAGGAGTGAGAGCGAGGAGCGAGGAGTGAGAGCGAGGAGCGAGGAGTGAGGAGTGAGGAGTGAGAGCGAGGAGTGAGGAGTGAGAGTGAGGAGTGAGAGCGAGGAGTGAGTAGCGAGGAGTGAGAGCGAGGAGCGAGGAGTGAGAGCGAGGAGTGAGAGCGAGGAGTGAGTAGTGAGAGCGAGGAGTGAGAGCGAGGAGCGAGGAGTGAGGAGTGAGAGCGAGGAGCGAGGAGTGAGAGCGAGGAGCGAGGAGTGAGAGCGAGGAGCGAGGAGTGAGAGCGAGAGCGAGGAGTGAGGAGTGAGAGCGAGGAGTGAGGAGCGAGGAGCAAGGAGTGAGAGTGAGGAGTGAGGAGTGAGAGCGAGGAGTGAGTAGCGAGGAGTGAGAGCGAGGAGCGAGGAGTGAGAGCGAGAGCGAGGAGTGAGAGCGAGGAGTGAGTAGCGAGGAGTGAGAGCGAGGAGCGAGGAGTGAGAGCGAGAGCGAGGAGTGAGAGCGAGGAGCGAGGAGTGAGAGCGAGGAGCGAGGAGTGAGAGCGAGGAGCGAGGAGTGAGAGCGAGGAGTGAGGAGCGAGGAGCAAGGAGTGAGAGTGAGGAGTGAGAGCGAGAGCGAGGAGTGAGGAGCGAGGAGCGAGGAGTGAGAGCGAGGAGCGAGGAGTGAGAGCGAGGAGCGAGGAGTGAGAGCGAGGAGCGAGGAGTGAGAGCGAGAGCGAGGAGTGAGGAGTGAGAGCGAGGAGTGAGGAGCGAGGAGCGAGGAGTGAGAGCGAGGAGCGAGGAGTGAGAGCGAGGAGCGAGGAGTGAGAGCGAGGAGTAAGAGCGAGGAGCGAGGAGTGAGAGCGAGGAGTGAGAGCGAGAGCGAGGAGTGAGGAGTGAGAGCGAGGAGTGAGAGCGAGGAGTGAGAGCGAGGAGTGAGGAGTGAGAGCGAGGAGTGAGGAGTGAGAGCGAGGAGCGAGGAGCGAGGAGTGAGAGCGAGGAGCGAGGAGTGAGAGCGAGGAGCGAGGAGTGAGAGCGAGGAGCGAGGAGTGAGAGCGAGGAGTGAGAGCGAGGAGTGAGAGCGAGGAGCGAGGAGTGAGAGCGAGGAGCGAGGAGTGAGAGCGAGAGCGAGGAGTGAGGAGTGAGAGCGAGGAGTGAGGAGCGAGGAGCAAGGAGTGAGAGTGAGGAGTGAGGAGTGAGAGCGAGGAGTGAGTAGCGAGGAGTGAGAGCGAGGAGCGAGGAGTGAGAGCGAGAGCGAGGAGTGAGAGCGAGGAGTGAGTAGCGAGGAGTGAGAGCGAGGAGCGAGGAGTGAGAGCGAGAGCGAGGAGTGAGAGCGAGGAGCGAGGAGTGAGAGCGAGGAGCGAGGAGCGAGGAGTGAGAGCGAGGAGCGAGGAGTGAGAGCGAGGAGTGAGGAGCGAGGAGCAAGGAGTGAGAGTGAGGAGTGAGAGCGAGAGCGAGGAGTGAGGAGCGAGGAGCGAGGAGTGAGAGCGAGGAGCGAGGAGTGAGAGCGAGGAGCGAGGAGTGAGAGCGAGAGCGAGGCGTGAGGAGTGAGAGCGAGGAGTGAGGAGCGAGGAGCGAGGAGTGAGAGCGAGGAGCGAGGAGTGAGAGCGAGGAGCGAGGAGTGAGAGCGAGGAGTGAGAGCGAGGAGCGAGGAGTGAGAGCGAGGAGTGAGAGCGAGAGCGAGGAGTGAGGAGTGAGAGCGAGGAGCGAGGAGTGAGAGCGAGGAGCGAGGAGTGAGAGCGAGGAGCGAGGAGTGAGAGCGAGGAGCGAGGAGTGAGAGCGAGGAGCGAGGAGTGAGAGCGAGGAGTGAGAGCGAGGAGCGAGGAGTGAGAGCGAGGAGTGAGAGCGAGGAGCGAGGAGTGAGAGCGAGGAGCGAGGAGTGAGAGCGAGGAGCGAGGAGTGAGAGCGAGGAGCGAGGAGTTAGGAGTGAGAGCGAGGAGTGAGGAGTGAGAGCGAGGAGTGAGAGCGAAGAGCGCGGAGTGAGAGCGAGGAGTGAGGAATGAGAGCGAGGAGTGAGGAGTGAGAGCGAGGAGCGAGGAGTGAGAGCGAGGAGTGAGAGCGAGGAGCGAGGAGTTAGAGCGAGGAGCGAGGAGTGAGAGCGAGGAGTGAGAGCGAGAAGCGAGGAGTGAGAGCGAGGAGTGAGAGCGAGAGCGAGGAGTGAGGAGTGAGAGCGAGGAGCGAGGAGTGAGGAGTGAGAGCGAGGAGTGAGGAGCGAGGAGTGAGAGCGAGGAGCGAGGAGTGAGAGCGAGGAGTGAGAGCGAGGAGTGAGAGCGAGGAGCGAGGAGTGAGAGCGAGGAGTGATGAGTGAGAGCGAGGAGTGAGAGTGAGGAGTGAGAGCGAGGAATGAGAGCGAGGAGCGAGGAGTGAGAGCGAGGAGTGAGGAGTGAGAGCGAGGAGTGAGAGCGAGGAGCGAGGAGTGAGGAGTGAGAGCGAGGAGTGAGAGCGAGGAGCGAGGAGTGAGGAGTGAGAGCGAGGAGCGAGGAGTGAGAGCGAGGAGCGAGGAGTGAAAGCGAGGAGCGCGGAGTGAGAGCGAGGAGCGAGGAGCTAGGAGTGAGAGCGAGGAGTGAGGAGTGAGAGCGAGGAGTGAGGAGTGAGAGCGAGGAGTGAGAGCGAGGAGGGAGGAGTGAGAGCGAGGAGCGAGGAGTGAGAGCGAGGAGCGAGGAGTGAAAGCGAGGAGCGCGGAGTGAGAGCGAGGAGCGAGGAGCTAGGAGTGAGAGCGAGGAGTGAGGAGTGAGAGCGAGGAGTGAGGAGTGAGAGCGAGGAGTGAGAGCGAGGAGGGAGGAGTGAGGAGTGAGAGCGAGGAGCGAGGACTGAGAGCGAGGAGCGAGGAGCGAGAGCGAGGAGCGAGGAGTGAGAGCGAGGAGTGAGGAGTGAGAGCGAGGAGCGAGGAGTGAGAGCGAGGAGCGAGGAGTGAGAGCGAGGAGTGAGGAGCGAGGAGCGAGGAGTGAGAGCGAGGAGCGAGGAGTGAGAGCGAGGAGCGAGGAGTGAGAGCGAGGAGTGAGAGCGAGGAGCGAGGAGTGAGAGCGAGGAGCGAGAGCGAGAGCGAGGAGTGAGGAGTGAGAGCGAGGAGCGAGGAGTGAGAGCGAGGAGCGAGGAGTGAGAGCGAGGAGCGAGGAGTGAGAGCGAGGAGCGAGGAGTGAGAGCGAGGAGCGAGGAGTGAGAGCGAGGAGCGAGGAGTGAGAGCGAGGAGTGAGAGCGAGGAGTGAGAGCGAGGAGTGAGAGCGAGGAGCGAGGAGTGAGAGCGAGGAGCGAGGAGTGAGAGCGAGGAGCGAGGAGTGAGAGCGAGGAGCGAGGAGTGAGAGCGAGGAGCGAGGAGTTAGGAGTGAGAGCGAGGAGTGAGGAGTGAGAGCGAGGAGTGAGAGCGAAGAGCGCGGAGTGAGAGCGAGGAGTGAGGAATGAGAGCGAGGAGTGAGGAGTGAGAGCGAGGAGCGAGGAGTGAGAGCGAGGAGTGAGAGCGAGGAGCGAGGAGTTAGAGCGAGGAGCGAGGAGTGAGAGCGAGAAGCGAGGAGTGAGAGCGAGGAGTGAGAGCGAGAGCGAGGAGTGAGGAGTGAGAGCGAGGAGCGAGGAGTGAGGAGTGAGAGCGAGGAGTGAGGAGCGAGGAGTGAGAGCGAGGAGCGAGGAGTGAGAGCGAGGAGTGAGAGCGAGGAGCGAGGAGTGAGAGCGAGGAGTGAGAGAGAGGAGCGAGGAGTGAGGAGTGAGAGCGAGGAGCGAGGAGTGAGAGCGAGGAGCGAGGAGTGAGGAGTGAGAGCGAGGAGCGAGGAGTGAGAGCGAGGAGTGAGGAGTGAGAGCGAGGAGTGAGGAGTGAGGAGTGAGAGCGAGGAGTGAGGAGTGAGAGCGAGGAGCGAGGAGTGAGGAGTGAGAGCGAGGAGCGAGGAGTGAGGAGTGAGAGCGAGGAGTGAGGAGTGAGGAGTGAGAGCGAGGAGTGAGGAGTGAGAGCGAGGAGCGAGGAGTGAGGAGTGAGAGCGAGGAGCGAGGAGTGAGAGCGAGGAGCGAGGAGTGAGAGCGAGGAGCGAGGAGTGAGGAGTGAGAGCGAGGAGCGAGGAGTGAGAGCGAGGAGTGAGAGCGAGGAGCAAGGAGTGAGGAGTGAGAGCGAGGAGCGAGGAGTGAGAGCGAGGAGCGAGGAGTGAAAGCGAGGAGCGCGGAGTGAGAGCGAGGAGCGAGGAGCTAGGAGTGAGAGCGAGGAGTGAGGAGTGAGAGCGAGGAGTGAGGAGTGAGAGCGAGGAGTGAGAGCGAGGAGGGAGGAGTGAGAGCGAGGAGTGAGAGCGAGGAGTGAGAGCGAGGAGGGAGGAGTGAGAGCGAGGAGCGAGGAGTGAGAGCGAGGAGCGAGGAGTGAAAGCGAGGAGCGCTGAGTGAGAGCGAGGAGCGAGGAGCTAGGAGTGAGAGCGAGGAGTGAGGAGTGAGAGCGAGGAGTGAGGAGTGAGAGCGAGGAGTGAGAGCGAGGAGGGAGGAGTGAGGAGTTAGAGCGAGGAGCGAGGAGTGAGAACGAGGAGTGAGGAGTGAGAGCGAGGAGCGAGGAGTGAGAGCGAGGAGCGAAGAGTGAGAGCGAGGAGCGAGGAGTGAGAGCGAGGAGTGAGGAGTAAGAGCGAGGAGCGAGGAGTGAGAGCGAGGAGTGAGAGAGAGGAACGAGGAGTGAGAGCGAGGAGTGAGAGCGAGGAGTGAGAGCGAGGAGTGAGAAGTGAGAGCGAGGAGCGAGGAGTGAGGAGCGAGAGCGAGGAGTGAGAGCGAGAGCGAGGAGTGAGAGCGAGGAGTGAGGAGTGAGAGCGAGGAGCGAGGAGTGAGAGCGAGGAGTGAGAGCGAGAGCGAGGAGTGAGGAGTGAGAGCGAGGAGCGAGGAGTGAGAGCGAGGAGCGAGGAGTGAGGAGTGAGAGCGAGGAGCGAGGAGTGAGAGCGAGGAGCGAGGAGTGAGGAGTGAGAGCGAGGAGCGAGGAGTGAGAGCGAGGAGCGAGGAGTGAGAGCGAGGAGCGAGGAGTGAGGAGTGAGGAGTGAGAGCGAGGAGTGAGGAGTGAGAGTGAGGAGTGAGAGCGAGGAGTGAGTAGCGAGGAGTGAGAGCGAGGAGCGAGGAGTGAGAGCGAGAGCGAGGAGTGAGAGCGAGGAGTGAGTAGTGAGAGCGAGGAGTGAGAGCGAGGAGCGAGGAGTGAGGAGTGAGAGCGAGGAGCGAGGAGTGAGAGCGAGGAGCGAGGAGTGAGAGCGAGGAGCGAGGAGTGAGAGCGAGAGCGAGGAGTGAGGAGTGAGAGCGAGGAGTGAGGAGCGAGGAGCAAGGAGTGAGAGTGAGGAGTGAGGAGTGAGAGCGAGGAGTGAGTAGCGAGGAGTGAGAGCGAGGAGCGAGGAGTGAGAGCGAGAGCGAGGAGTGAGAGCGAGGAGTGAGTAGCGAGGAGTGAGAGCGAGGAGCGAGGAGTGAGAGCGAGAGCGAGGAGTGAGAGCGAGGAGCGAGGAGTGAGAGCGAGGAGCGAGGAGTGAGAGCGAGGAGCGAGGAGTGAGAGCGAGGAGTGAGGAGCGAGGAGCAAGGAGTGAGAGTGAGGAGTGAGAGCGAGAGCGAGGAGTGAGGAGCGAGGAGCGAGGAGTGAGAGCGAGGAGCGAGGAGTGAGAGCGAGGAGCGAGGAGTGAGAGCGAGGAGCGAGGAGTGAGAGCGAGGAGTGAGGAGTGAGAGCGAGGAGTGAGGAGCGAGGAGCGAGGAGTGAGAGCGAGGAGCGAGTAGTGAGAGCGAGGAGCGAGGAGTGAGAGCGAGGAGTAAGAGCGAGGAGTAAGAGCGAGGAGCGAGGAGTGAGAGCGAGGAGTGAGAGCGAGAGCGAGGAGTGAGGAGTGAGAGCGAGGAGCGAGGAGTGAGAGCGAGGAGTGAGAGCGAGAGCGAGGAGTGAGGAGTGAGAGCGAGGAGTGAGGAGTGAGGAGTGAGAGCGAGGAGCGAGGAGTGAGAGCGAGGAGCGAGGAGTGAGAGCGAGGAGCGAGGAGTGAGAGCGAGGAGCGAGGAGTGAGAGCGAGGAGCGAGGAGTGAGAGCGAGGAGCGAGGAGTGAGAGCGAGGAGTGAGAGCGAGGAGCGAGGAGTGAGAGCGAGGAGCGAGGAGTGAGAGCGAGGAGCGAGGAGTGAGAGCGAGGAGCGAGGAGTGAGAGCGAGGAGCGAGGAGTTAGGAGTGAGAGCGAGGAGTGAGGAGTGAGAGCGAGGAGTGAGAGCGAAGAGCGCGGAGTGAGAGCGAGGAGTGAGGAATGAGAGCGAGGAGTGAGGAGTGAGAGCGAGGAGCGAGGAGTGAGAGCGAGGAGTGAGAGCGAGGAGCGAGGAGTGAGAGCGAGGAGTGAGGAGTGAGAGCGAGAGCGAGGAGTGAGGAGTGAGAGCGAGGAGCGAGGAGTGAGGAGTGAGAGCGAGGAGTGAGGAGCGAGGAGTGAGAGCGAGGAGCGAGGAGTGAGAGCGAGGAGTGAGAACGAGGAGCGAGGAGTGAGAGCGAGGAGTGATGAGTGAGAGCGAGGAGTGAGAGTGAGGAGTGAGAGCGAGGAATGAGAGCGAGGAGTGAGAGTGAGGAGTGAGAGCGAGGAGTGAGGAGTGAGAGCGAGGAGTGAGAGCGAGGAGCGAGGAGTGAGGAGTGAGAGCGAGGAGCGAGGAGTGAGAGCGAGGAGCGAGGAGTGAGGAGTGAGAGCGAGGAGCGAGGAGTGAGAGCGAGGAGTGAGGAGTGAGAGCGAGGAGTGAGGAGTGAGAGCGAGGAGTGAGGAGTCAGAGCGAGGAGCGAGGAGTGAGGAGTGAGGAGTGAGAGCGAGGAGCGAGGAGTGAGGAGTGAGAGCGAGGAGCGAGGAGTGAGAGCGAGGAGCGAGGAGTGAGGAGTGAGAGCGAGGAGCGAGGAGTGAGAGCGAGGAGCGAGGAGTGAGGAGTGAGAGCGAGGAGTGAGAGCGAGGAGTGAGAGTGAGGAGCAAGGAGTGAGGAGTGAGAGCGAGGAGTGAGAGCGAGGAGCGAGGAGTGAGGAGTGAAAGCGAGGAGCGAGGAGTGAGAGCGAGGAGCGAGGAGTGAAAGCGAGGAGCGCGGAGTGAGAGCGAGGAGCGAGGAGCTAGGAGTGAGAGCGAGGAGTGAGGAGTGAGAGCGAGGAGTGAGGAGTGAGAGCGAGGAGTGAGAGCGAGGAGGGAGGAGTGAGAGCGAGGAGCGAGGAGTGAGAGCGAGGAGCGAGGAGTGAAAGCGAGGAGCGCGGAGTGAGAGCGAGGAGCGAGGAGCTAGGAGTGAGAGCGAGGAGTGAGGAGTGAGAGCGAGGAGTGAGAGCGAGGAGGGAGGAGTGAGGAGTGAGAGCGAGGAGCGAGGAGTGAGAGCGAGGAGCGAGGACTGAGAGCGAGGAGCGAGGAGTGAGAGCGAGGAGCGAGGAGTGAGAACGAGGAGTGAGGAGTGAGAGCGAGGAGCGAGGAGTGAGAGCGAGGAGCGAAGAGTGAGAGCGAGGAGCGAGGAGTGAGAGCGAGGAGCGAGGAGTGAGAGCGAGGAGTGAGGAGTGAGAGCGAGGAGTGAGGAGTGAGGAGTGAGAGCGAGGAGTGAGGAGTCAGAGCGAGGAGCGAGGAGTGAGGAGTGAGGAGTGAGGAGTGAGAGCGAGGAGCGAGGAGTGAGGAGTGAGAGCGAGGAGCGAGGAGTGAGAGCGAGGAGCGAGGAGTGAGGAGTGAGAGCGAGGAGCGAGGAGTGAGTGCGAGGAGTGAGAGCGAGGAGCAAGGAGTGAGGAGTGAGAGCGAGGAGTGAGAGCGAGGAGTGAGGAGTGAGAGCGAGGAGCGAGGAGTGAGAGCGAGGAGCGAGGAGTTAAAGCGAGGAGCGCGGAGTGAGAGCGAGGAGCGAGGAGCTAGGAGTGAGAGCGAGGAGTGAGGAGTGAGAGCGAGGAGTGAGGAGTGAGAGCGAGGAGTGAGAGCGAGGAGGGAAGAGTGAGAGCGAGGAGCGAGGAGTGAGAGCGAGGAGCGAGGAGTGAAAGCGAGGAGCGCGGAGTGAGAGCGAGGAGCGAGGAGCTAGGAGTGAGAGCGAGGAGTGAGGAGTGAGAGCGAGGAGTGAGAGCGAGGAGGGAGGAGTGAGGAGTGAGAGCGAGGAGCGAGGAGTGAGAGCGAGGAGCGAGGACTGAGAGCGAGGAGCGAGGAGTGAGAGCGAGGAGCGAGGAGTGAGAACGAGGAGTGAGGAGTGAGAGCGAAGAGCGAGGAGCGAGGAGTGAGAGCGAGGAGCGAAGAGTGAGAGCGAGGAGCGAGGAGTGAGAGCGAGGAGCGAGGAGTGAGAGCGAGGAGTGAGGAGTAAGAGCGAGGAGCGAGGAGTGAGAGCGAGGAGTGAGAGAGAGGAACGAGGAGTGAGAGCGAGGAGTGAGAGCGAGGAGTGAGAAGTGAGAGCGAGGAGCGAGGAGTGAGGAGCGAGAGCGAGGAGTGAGAGCGAGAGCGAGGAGTGAGAGCGAGGAGTGAGGAGTGAGAGCGAGGAGCGAGGAGTGAGAGCGAGGAGTGAGAGCGAGAGCGAGGAGTGAGGAGTGAGAGCGAGGAGTGAGAGCGAGGAGCGAGGAGTGAGGAGTGAGAGCGAGGAGCGAGGAGTGAGAGCGAGGAGCGAGGAGTGAGAGCGAGGAGTGAGGAGTGAGGAGTGAGAGCGAGGAGTGAGGAGTGAGAGTGAGGAGTGAGAGCGAGGAGTGAGTAGCGAGGAGTGAGAGCGAGGAGTGAGAGCGAGAGCGAGGAGTGAGAGCGAGGAGTGAGTAGTGAGAGCGAGGAGTGAGAGCGAGGAGCGAGGAGTGAGGAGTGAGAGCGAGGAGCGAGGAGTGAGAGCGAGGAGCGAGGAGTGAGAGCGAGGAGCGAGGAGTGAGAGCGAGAGCGAGGAGTGAGGAGTGAGAGCGAGGAGTGAGGAGCGAGGAGCAAGGAGTGAGAGTGAGGAGTGAGGGGTGAGAGCGAGGAGTGAGTAGCGAGGAGTGAGAGCGAGGAGCGAGGAGTGAGAGCGAGAGCGAGGAGTGAGAGCGAGGAGTGAGTAGCGAGGAGTGAGAGCGAGGAGCGAGGAGTGAGAGCGAGAGCGAGGAGTGAGAGCGAGGAGTGAGAGCGAGGAGCGAGGAGTGAGAGCGAGGAGTGAGAGCGAGGAGCGAGGAGCGAGGAGTGAGAGCGAGGAGCGAGGAGTGAGAGCGAGGAGCGAGGAGTTAGGAGTGAGAGCGAGGAGTGAGGAGTGAGAGCGAGGAGTGAGAGCGAAGAGCGCGGAGTGAGAGCGAGGAGTGAGGAATGAGAGCGAGGAGTGAGGAGTGAGAGCGAGGAGCGAGGAGTGAGAGCGAGGAGTGAGAGCGAGGAGCGAGGAGTGAGAGCGAGGAGTGAGGAGTGAGAGCGAGAGCGAGGAGTGAGGAGTGAGAGCGAGGAGCGAGGAGTGAGGAGTGAGAGCGAGGAGTGAGGAGCGAGGAGTGAGAGCGAGGAGCGAGGAGTGAGAGCGAGGAGTGAGAACGAGGAGCGAGGAGTGAGAGCGAGGAGTGATGAGTGAGAGCGAGGAGTGAGAGTGAGGAGTGAGAGCGAGGAATGAGAGCGAGGAGTGAGAGTGAGGAGTGAGAGCGAGGAGTGAGGAATGAGAGCGAGGAGTGAGAGCGAGGAGCGAGGAGTGAGGAGTGAGAGCGAGGAGCGAGGAGTGAGAGCGAGGAGCGAGGAGTGAGGAGTGAGAGCGAGGAGTGAGAGCGAGGAGTGAGGAGTGAGAGCGAGGAGTGAGGAGTGAGGAGTGAGAGCGAGGAGTGAGGAGTGAGGAGTGAGAGCGAGGAGCGAGGAGTGAGGAGTGAGAGCGAGGAGCGAGGAGTGAGAGCGAGGAGCGAGGAGTGAGGAGTGAGAGCGAGGAGCGAGGAGTGAGAGCGAGGAGTGAGAGCGAGGAGCAAGGAGTGAGGAGTGAGAGCGAGGAGTGAGAGCGAGGAGCGAGGAGTGAGGAGTGAGAGCGAGGAGCGAGGAGTGAGAGCGAGGAGCGAGGAGTGAAAGCGAGGAGCGCGGAGTGAGAGCGAGGAGCGAGGAGCTAGGAGTGAGAGCGAGGAGTGAGGAGTGAGAGCGAGGAGTGAGGAGTGAGAGCGAGGAGTGAGAGCGAGGAGGGAGGAGTGAGAGCGAGGAGCGAGGAGTGAGAGCGAGGAGCGAGGAGTGAAAGCGAGGAGCGCGGAGTGAGAGCGAGGAGCGAGGAGCTAGGAGTGAGAGCGAGGAGTGAGGAGTGAGAGCGAGGAGTGAGGAGTGAGAGCGAGGAGTGAGAGCGAGGAGGGAGGAGTGAGGAGTGAGAGCGAGGAGCGAGGAGTGAGAGCGAGGAGCGAGGACTGAGAGCGAGGAGCGAGGAGTGAGAGCGAGGAGCGAGGAGTGAGAACGAGGAGTGAGGAGTGAGAGCGAGGAGCGAGGAGTGAGAGCGAGGAGCGAAGAGTGAGAGCGAGGAGCGAGGAGTGAGAGCGAGGAGCGAGGAGTGAGAGCGAGGAGTGAGGAGTAAGAGCGAGGAGCGAGGAGTGAGAGCGAGGAGTGAGAGAGAGGAACGAGGAGTGAGAGCGAGGCGTGAGAGCGAGGAGCGAGGAGTGAGAGCGAGGAGCGAGGAGTGAGAGCGAGGAGCGAGGAGTGAGAGCGAGGAGCGAGGAGTGAGAGCGAGGAGCGAGGAGTTAGGAGTGAGAGCGAGGAGTGAGGAGTGAGAGCGAGGAGTGAGAGCGAAGAGCGCGGAGTGAGAGCGAGGAGTGAGGAATGAGAGCGAGGAGTGAGGAGTGAGAGCGAGGAGTGAGAGCGAGGAGCGAGGAGTGAGAGCGAGGAGTGAGGAGTGAGAGCGAGAGCGAGGAGTGAGGAGTGAGAGCGAGGAGCGAGGAGTGAGGAGTGAGAGCGAGGAGTGAGGAGCGAGGAGTGAGAGCGAGGAGCGAGGAGTGAGAGCGAGGAGTGAGAACGAGGAGCGAGGAGTGAGAGCGAGGAGTGATGAGTGAGAGCGAGGAGTGAGAGTGAGGAGTGAGAGCGAGGAATGAGAGCGAGGAGTGAGAGTGAGGAGTGAGAGCGAGGAGTGAGGAATGAGAGCGAGGAGTGAGAGCGAGGAGCGAGGAGTGAGGAGTGAGAGCGAGGAGCGAGGAGTGAGAGCGAGGAGCGAGGAGTGAGGAGTGAGAGCGAGGAGTGAGAGCGAGGAGTGAGGAGTGAGAGCGAGGAGTGAGGAGTGAGGAGTGAGAGCGAGGAGTGAGGAGTGAGGAGTGAGAGCGAGGAGCGAGGAGTGAGGAGTGAGAGCGAGGAGCGAGGAGTGAGAGCGAGGAGCGAGGAGTGAGGAGTGAGAGCGAGGAGCGAGGAGTGAGAGCGAGGAGTGAGAGCGAGGAGCAAGGAGTGAGGAGTGAGAGCGAGGAGTGAGAGCGAGGAGCGAGGAGTGAGGAGTGAGAGCGAGGAGCGAGGAGTGAGAGCGAGGAGCGAGGAGTGAAAGCGAGGAGCGCGGAGTGAGAGCGAGGAGCGAGGAGCTAGGAGTGAGAGCGAGGAGTGAGGAGTGAGAGCGAGGAGTGAGGAGTGAGAGCGAGGAGTGAGAGCGAGGAGGGAGGAGTGAGAGCGAGGAGCGAGGAGTGAGAGCGAGGAGCGAGGAGTGAAAGCGAGGAGCGCGGAGTGAGAGCGAGGAGCGAGGAGCTAGGAGTGAGAGCGAGGAGTGAGGAGTGAGAGCGAGGAGTGAGGAGTGAGAGCGAGGAGTGAGAGCGAGGAGGGAGGAGTGAGGAGTGAGAGCGAGGAGCGAGGAGTGAGAGCGAGGAGCGAGGACTGAGAGCGAGGAGCGAGGAGTGAGAGCGAGGAGCGAGGAGTGAGAACGAGGAGCGAGGAGTGAGAGCGAGGAGTGAGGAGTAAGAGCGAGGAGCGAGGAGTGAGAGCGAGGAGTGAGAGAGAGGAACGAGGAGTGAGAGCGAGGAGTGAGAGCGAGGAGTGAGAAGTGAGAGCGAGGAGCGAGGAGTGAGGAGCGAGAGCGAGGAGTGAGAGCGAGAGCGAGGAGTGAGAGCGAGGAGTGAGGAGTGAGAGCGAGGAGCGAGGAGTGAGAGCGAGGAGTGAGAGCGAGGAGTGAGGAGTGAGAGCGAGGAGTGAGAGCGAGGAGGGAGGAGTGAGAGCGAGGAGCGAGGAGTGAGAGCGAGGAGCGAGGAGTGAGAGCGAGGAGTGAGAGCGAGGAGCAAGGAGTGAGGAGTGAGAGCGAGGAGTGAGAGCGAGGAGCGAGGAGTGAGGAGTGAGAGCGAGGAGCGAGGAGTGAGAGCGAGGAGCGAGGAGTGAAAGCGAGGAGCGCGGAGTGAGAGCGAGGAGCGAGGAGCTAGGAGTGAGAGCGAGGAGTGAGGAGTGAGAGCGAGGAGTGAGGAGTGAGAGCGAGGAGTGAGAGCGAGGAGGGAGGAGTGAGAGCGAGGAGCGAGGAGTGAGAGCGAGGAGCGAGGAGTGAAAGCGAGGAGCGCGGAGTGAGAGCGAGGAGCGAGGAGCTAGGAGTGAGAGCGAGGAGTGAGGAGTGAGAGCGAGGAGTGAGGAGTGAGAGCGAGGAGTGAGAGCGAGGAGGGAGGAGTGAGGAGTGAGAGCGAGGAGCGAGGAGTGAGAGCGAGGAGCGAGGACTGAGAGCGAGGAGCGAGGAGTGAGAGCGAGGAGCGAGGAGTGAGAACGAGGAGCGAGGAGTGAGAGCGAGGAGTGAGGAGTAAGAGCGAGGAGCGAGGAGTGAGAGCGAGGAGTGAGAGAGAGGAACGAGGAGTGAGAGCGAGGAGTGAGAGCGAGGAGTGAGAAGTGAGAGCGAGGAGCGAGGAGTGAGGAGCGAGAGCGAGGAGTGAGAGCGAGAGCGAGGAGTGAGAGCGAGGAGTGAGGAGTGAGAGCGAGGAGCGAGGAGTGAGAGCGAGGAGTGAGAGCGAGAGCGAGGAGTGAGGAGTGAGAGCGAGGAGCGAGGAGTGAGAGCGAGGAGCGAGGAGTGAGGAGTGAGAGCGAGGAGCGAGGAGTGAGAGCGAGGAGCGAGGAGTGAGAGCGAGAGCGAGGAGTGAGAGCGAGGAGTGAGTAGTGAGAGCGAGGAGTGAGAGCGAGGAGCGAGGAGTGAGGAGTGAGAGCGAGGAGCGAGGAGTGAGAGCGAGGAGCGAGGAGTGAGAGCGAGGAGCGAGGAGTGAGAGCGAGAGCGAGGAGTGAGGAGTGAGAGCGAGAGCGAGGAGTGAGGAGTGAGAGCGAGGAGTGAGGAGCGAGGAGCAAGGAGTGAGAGTGAGGAGTGAGGAGTGAGAGCGAGGAGTGAGTAGCGAGGAGTGAGAGCGAGGAGCGAGGAGTGAGAGCGAGAGCGAGGAGTGAGAGCGAGGAGTGAGTAGCGAGGAGTGAGAGCGAGGAGCGAGGAGTGAGAGCGAGAGCGAGGAGTGAGAGCGAGGAGCGAGGAGTGAGAGCGAGGAGCGAGGAGCGAGGAGTGAGAGCGAGGAGCGAGGAGTGAGAGCGAGGAGTGAGGAGCGAGGAGCAAGGAGTGAGAGTGAGGAGTGAGAGCGAGAGCGAGGAGTGAGGAGCGAGGAGCGAGGAGTGAGAGCGAGGAGCGAGGAGTGAGAGCGAGGAGCGAGGAGTGAGAGCGAGGAGCGAGGAGTGAGAGCGAGAGCGAGGCGTGAGGAGTGAGAGCGAGGAGTGAGGAGCGAGGAGCGAGGAGTGAGAGCGAGGAGCGAGGAGTGAGAGCGAGGAGCGAGGAGTGAGAGCGAGGAGTGAGAGCGAGGAGCGAGGAGTGAGAGCGAGGAGTGAGAGCGAGAGCGAGGAGTGAGGAGTGAGAGCGAGGAGCGAGGAGTGAGAGCGAGGAGCGAGGAGTGAGAGCGAGGAGCGAGGAGTGAGAGCGAGGAGTGAGAGCGAGGAGTGAGAGCGAGGAGCGAGGAGTGAGAGCGAGGAGTGAGAGCGAGGAGCGAGGAGTGAGAGCGAGGAGCGAGGAGTGAGAGCGAGGAGCGAGGAGTGAGAGCGAGGAGCGAGGAGTTAGGAGTGAGAGCGAGGAGTGAGGAGTGAGAGCGAGGAGTGAGAGCGAAGAGCGCGGAGTGAGAGCGAGGAGTGAGGAATGAGAGCGAGGAGTGAGGAGTGAGAGCGAGGAGCGAGGAGTTAGAGCGAGGAGTGAGAGCGAGGAGCGAGGAGTTAGAGCGAGGAGCGAGGAGTGAGAGCGAGGAGTGAGAGCGAGAAGCGAGGAGTGAGAGCGAGGAGTGAGAGCGAGAGCGAGGAGTGAGGAGTGAGAGCGAGGAGCGAGGAGTGAGGAGTGAGAGCGAGGAGTGAGGAGCGAGGAGTGAGAGCGAGGAGCGAGGAGTGAGAGCGAGGAGTGAGAGCGAGGAGCGAGGAGTGAGAGCGAGGAGTGATGAGTGAGAGCGAGGAGTGAGAGTGAGGAGTGAGAGCGAGGAATGAGAGCGAGGAGCGAGGAGTGAGAGCGAGGAGTGAGGAGTGAGAGCGAGGAGTGAGAGCGAGGAGCGAGGAGTGAGGAGTGAGAGCGAGGAGCGAGGAGTGAGAGCGAGGAGCGAGGAGTGAGGAGTGAGAGTGAGGAGCGAGGAGTGAGAGCGAGGAGTGAGGAGTGAGAGCGAGGAGTGAGGAGTGAGGAGTGAGAGCGAGGAGTGAGGAGTGAGAGCGAGGAGCGAGGAGTGAGGAGTGAGAGCGAGGAGCGAGGAGTGAGAGCGAGGAGCGAGGAGTGAGGAGTGAGAGCGAGGAGCGAGGAGTGAGAGCGAGGAGTGAGAGCGAGGAGCGAGGAGTGAGGAGTGAGAGCGAGGAGCGAGGAGTGAGGAGTGAGAGCGAGGAGCGAGGAGTGAGAGCGAGGAGCGAGGAGTGAAAGCGAGGAGCGCGGAGTGAGAGCGAGGAGCGAGGAGCTAGGAGTGAGAGCGAGGAGTGAGGAGTGAGAGCGAGGAGTGAGGAGTGAGAGCGAGGAGGGAGGAGTGAGAGCGAGGAGCGAGGAGTGAGAACGAGGAGCGAGGAGTGAAAGCGAGGAGCGCGGAGTGAGAGCGAGGAGCGAGGAGCTAGGAGTGAGAGCGAGGAGTGAGGAGTGAGAGCGAGGAGTGAGGAGTGAGAGCGAGGAGTGAGAGCGAGGAGGGAGGAGTGAGGAGTGAGAGCGAGGAGCGAGGACTGAGAGCGAGGAGCGAGGAGTGAGAGCGAGGAGCGAGGAGTGAGAGCGAGGAGTGAGGAGTGAGAGCGAGGAGCGAGGAGTGAGAGCGAGGAGCGAGGAGTGAGAGCAAGGAGCGAGGAGTGAGAGCGAGGAGTGAGGAGTAAGAGCGAGGAGCGAGGAGTGAGAGCGAGGAGTGAGAGCGAGAAGCGAGGAGTGAGAGCGAGGAGTGAGGAGTGAGAGCGAGAGCGAGGAGTGAGGAGTGAGAGCGAGGAGCGAGGAGTGAGGAGTGAGAGCGAGGAGTGAGGAGCGAGGAGTGAGAGCGAGGAGCGAGGAGTGAGAGCGAGGAGTGAGGAGTGAGAGCGAGGAGCGAGGAGTGAGAGCGAGGAGCGAGGAGTGAGGAGTGAGAGCGAGGAGCGAGGAGTGAGAGCAAGGAGCGAGGAGTGAGAGCGAGGAGTGAGGAGTGAGGAGTGAGAGCGAGGAGTGAGGAGTGAGAGTGAGGAGTGAGAGCGAGGAGTGAGTAGCGAGGAGTGAGAGTGAGGAGCGAGGAGTGAGAGCGAGAGCGAGGAGTGAGAGCGAGGAGTGAGTAGTGAGAGCGAGGAGTGAGAGCGAGGAGCGAGGAGAGAGGAGTGAGAGCGAGGAGCGAGGAGTGAGAGCGAGGAGCGAGGAGTGAGAGCGAGGAGCGAGGAGTGAGAGCGAGAGCGAGGAGTGAGGAGTGAGAGCGAGGAGTGAGGAGCGAGGAGCAAGGAGTGAGAGTGAGGAGTGAGGGGTGAGAGCGAGGAGTGAGTAGCGAGGAGTGAGAGCGAGGAGCGAGGAGTGAGAGCGAGAGCGAGGAGTGAGAGCGAGGAGTGAGTAGCGAGGAGTGAGAGCGAGGAGCGAGGAGTGAGAGCGAGAGCGAGGAGTGAGAGCGAGGAGTGAGAGCGAGGAGCGAGGAGTGAGAGCGAGGAGTGAGAGCGAGGAGCGAGGAGTGAGAGCGAGGAGCGAGGAGTGAGAGCGAGGAGCGAGGAGTGAGAGCGAGGAGCGAGGAGTGAGAGCGAGGAGCGAGGAGTTAGGAGTGAGAGCGAGGAGTGAGGAGTGAGAGCGAGGAGTGAGAGCGAAGAGCGCGGAGTGAGAGCGAGGAGTGAGGAATGAGAGCGAGGAGTGAGGAGTGAGAGCGAGGAGCGAGGAGTGAGAGCGAGGAGTGAGAGCGAGGAGCGAGGAGTGAGAGCGAGGAGTGAGGAGTGAGAGCGAGGAGTGAGGAGTGAGAGCGAGGAGCGAGGAGTGAGGAGTGAGAGCGAGGAGTGAGGAGCGAGGAGTGAGAGCGAGGAGTGAGAGCGAGGAGTGAGAACGAGGAGCGAGGAGTGAGAGCGAGGAGTGATGAGTGAGAGCGAGGAGTGAGAGTGAGGAGTGAGAGCGAGGAATGAGAGCGAGGAGTGAGAGTGAGGAGTGAGAGCGAGGAGTGAGGAGTGAGAGCGAGGAGTGAGAGCGAGGAGCGAGGAGTGAGGAGTGAGGAGCGAGGAGTGAGAGCGAGGAGCGAGGAGTGAGGAGTGAGAGCGAGGAGCGAGGAGTGAGAGCGAGGAGTGAGGAGTGAGAGCGAGGAGTGAGGAGTGAGGAGTGAGAGCGAGGAGTGAGGAGTGAGGAGTGAGAGCGAGGAGCGAGGAGTGAGGAGTGAGAGCGAGGAGCGAGGAGTGAGAGCGAGGAGCGAGGAGTGAGGAGTGAGAGCGAGGAGCGAGGAGTGAGAGCGAGGAGTGAGAGCGAGGAGCAAGGAGTGAGGAGTGAGAGCGAGGAGTGAGAGCGAGGAGCGAGGAGTGAGGAGTGAGAGCGAGGAGCGAGGAGTGAGAGCGAGGAGCGAGGAGTGAAAGCGAGGAGCGCGGAGTGAGAGCGAGGAGCGAGGAGCTAGGAGTGAGAGCGAGGAGTGAGGAGTGAGAGCGAGGAGTGAGGAGTGAGAGCGAGGAGTGAGAGCGAGGAGCGAGGAGTGAGAGCGAGGAGCGAGGAGTGAAAGCGAGGAGCGCGGAGTGAGAGCGAGGAGCGAGGAGCTAGGAGTGAGAGCGAGGAGTGAGGAGTGAGAGCGAGGAGTGAGGAGTGAGAGCGAGGAGTGAGAGCGAGGAGGGAGGAGTGAGGAGTGAGAGCGAGGAGCGAGGAGTGAGAGCGAGGAGCGAGGACTGAGAGCGAGGAGCGAGGAGTGAGAGCGAGGAGCGAGGAGTGAGAACGAGGAGTGAGGAGTGAGAGCGAGGAGCGAGGAGTGAGAGCGAGGAGCGAAGAGTGAGAGCGAGGAGCGAGGAGTGAGAGCGAGGAGCGAGGAGTGAGAGCGAGGAGTGAGGAGTAAGAGCGAGGAGCGAGGAGTGAGAGCGAGGAGTGAGAGAGAGGAACGAGGAGTGAGAGCGAGGAGTGAGAGCGAGGAGTGAGAAGTGAGAGCGAGGAGCGAGGAGTGAGGAGCGAGAGCGAGGAGTGAGAGCGAGAGCGAGGAGTGAGAGCGAGGAGTGAGGAGTGAGAGCGAGGAGCGAGGAGTGAGAGCGAGGAGTGAGAGCGAGAGCGAGGAGTGAGGAGTGAGAGCGAGGAGCGAGGAGTGAGAGCGAGGAGCGAGGAGTGAGGAGTGAGAGCGAGGAGCGAGGAGTGAGAGCGAGGAGCGAGGAGTGAGGAGTGAGAGCGAGGAGTGAGGAGTGAGAGTGAAGAGTGAGAGCGAGGAGTGAGTAGCGAGGAGTGAGAGCGAGGAGCGAGGAGTGAGAGCGAGAGCGAGGAGTGAGAGCGAGGAGTGAGTAGTGAGAGCGAGGAGTGAGAGCGAGGAGCGAGGAGTGAGGAGTGAGAGCGAGGAGCGAGGAGTGAGAGCGAGGAGCGAGGAGTGAGAGCGAGAGCGAGGAGTGAGAGCGAGGAGCGAGGGGTGAGAGCGAGGAGCGAGGAGCGAGGAGTGAGAGCGAGGAGCGAGGAGTGAGAGCGAGGAGTGAGGAGCGAGGAGCAAGGAGTGAGAGTGAGGAGTGAGAGCGAGAGCGAGGAGTGAGGAGCGAGGAGCGAGGAGTGAGAGCGAGGAGCGAGGAGTGAGAGCGAGGAGCGAGGAGTGAGAGCGAGGAGCGAGGAGTGAGAGCGAGAGCGAGGCGTGAGGAGTGAGAGCGAGGAGTGAGGAGCGAGGAGCGAGGAGTGAGAGCGAGGAGCGAGGAGTGAGAGCGAGGAGCGAGGAGCGAGAGCGAGGAGTGAGAGCGAGGAGCGAGGAGTGAGAGCGAGGAGTGAGAGCGAGAGCGAGGAGTGAGGAGTGAGAGCGAGGAGCGAGGAGTGAGAGCGAGGAGCGAGGAGTGAGAGCGAGGAGCGAGGAGTGAGAGCGAGGAGCGAGGAGTGAGAGCGAGGAGCGAGGAGTGAGAGCGAGGAGTGAGAGCGAGGAGCGAGGAGTGAGAGCGAGGAGTGAGAGCGAGGAGCGAGGAGTGAGAGCGAGGAGCGAGGAGTGAGAGCGAGGAGCGAGGAGTGAGAGCGAGGAGCGAGGAGTTAGGAGTGAGAGCGAGGAGTGAGGAGTGAGAGCGAGGAGTGAGAGCGAAGAGCGCGGAGTGAGAGCGAGGAGTGAGGAATGAGAGCGAGGAGTGAGGAGTGAGAGCGAGGAGCGAGGAGTGAGAGCGAGGAGTGAGAGCGAGGAGCGAGGAGTGAGAGCGAGGAGTGAGAGCGAGGAGCGAGGAGTGAGAGAGAGGAGTGAGGAGTGAGGAGTGAGAGCGAGGAGTGAGGAGTGAGAGTGAAGAGTGAGAGCGAGGAGTGAGTAGCGAGGAGTGAGAGCGAGGAGCGAGGAGTGAGAGCGAGAGCGAGGAGTGAGAGCGAGGAGTGAGTAGTGAGAGCGCGGAGTGAGAGCGAGGAGTGAGGAATGAGAGCGAGGAGTGAGGAGTGAGAGCGAGGAGCGAGGAGTGAGAGCGAGGAGTGAGAGCGAGGAGCGAGGAGTTAGAGCGAGGAGCGAGGAGTGAGAGCGAGGAGTGAGAGCGAGAAGCGAGGAGTGAGAGCGAGGAGTGAGAGCGAGAGCGAGGAGTGAGGAGTGAGAGCGAGGAGCGAGGAGTGAGGAGTGAGAGCGAGGAGTGAGGAGCGAGGAGTGAGAGCGAGGAGCGAGGAGTGAGAGCGAGGAGTGAGAGCGAGGAGCGAGGAGTGAGAGCGAGGAGTGATGAGTGAGAGCGAGGAGTGAGAGTGAGGAGTGAGAGCGAGGAATGAGAGCGAGGAGCGAGGAGTGAGAGCGAGGAGTGAGGAGTGAGAGCGAGGAGTGAGAGCGAGGAGCGAGGAGTGAGGAGTGAGAGCGAGGAGCGAGGAGTGAGAGCGAGGAGCGAGGAGTGAGGAGTGAGAGCGAGGAGCGAGGAGTGAGAGCGAGGAGTGAGGAGTGAGAGCGAGGAGTGAGGAGTGAGGAGTGAGAGCGAGGAGTGAGGAGTGAGAGCGAGGAGCGAGGAGTGAGGAGTGAGAGCGAGGAGCGAGGAGTGAGGAGTGAGAGCGAGGAGCGAGGAGTGAGAGCGAGGAGCGAGGAGTGAGGAGTGAGAGCGAGGAGCGAGGAGTGAGAGCGAGGAGTGAGAGCGAGGAGCGAGGAGTGAGGAGTGAGAGCGAGGAGTGAGAGCGAGGAGCGAGGAGTGAGGAGTGAGAGCGAGGAGCGAGGAGTGAGAGCGAGGAGCGAGGAGTGAAAGCGAGGAGCGCGGAGTGAGAGCGAGGAGCGAGGAGCTAGGAGTGAGAGCGAGGAGTGAGGAGTGAGAGCGAGGAGTGAGGAGTGAGAGCGAGGAGTGAGAGCGAGGAGGGAGGAGTGAGAGCGAGGAGCGAGGAGTGAGAGCGAGGAGCGAGGAGTGAAAGCGAGGAGCGCGGAGTGAGAGCGAGGAGCGAGGAGCTAGGAGTGAGAGCGAGGAGTGAGGAGTGAGAGCGAGGAGTGAGGAGTGAGAGCGAGGAGTGAGAGCGAGGAGGGAGGAGTGAGGAGTGAGAGCGAGGAGCGAGGACTGAGAGCGAGGAGCGAGGAGTGAGAGCGAGGAGCGAGGAGTGAGAGCGAGGAGTGAGGAGTGAGAGCGAGGAGCGAGGAGTGAGAGCGAGGAGCGAGGAGTGAGAGCGAGGAGCGAGGAGTGAGAGCGAGGAGTGAGGAGTAAGAGCGAGGAGCGAGGAGTGAGAGCGAGGAGTGAGAGCGAGAAGCGAGGAGTGAGAGCGAGGAGTGAGGAGTGAGAGTGAGAGCGAGGAGCGAGGAGTGAGGAGTGAGAGCGAGGAGTGAGGAGCGAGGAGTGAGAGCGAGGAGCGAGGAGTGAGAGCGAGGAGTGAGAGCGAGGAGCGAGGAGTGAGAGCGAGGAGTGATGAGTGAGAGCGAGGAGTGAGAGTGAGGAGTGAGAGCGAGGAATGAGAGCGAGGAGCGAGGAGTGAGAGCGAGGAGTGAGGAGTGAGAGCGAGGAGTGAGAGCGAGGAGCGAGGAGTGAGGAGTGAGAGCGAGGAGCGAGGAGTGAGAGCGAGGAGCGAGGAGTGAGAGCGAGGAGCGAGGAGTGAGGAGTGAGAGCGAGGAGCGAGGAGTGAGAGCGAGGAGTGAGGAGTGAGAGCGAGGAGTGAGGAGTGAGGAGTGAGAGCGAGGAGTGAGGAGCGAGGAGTGAGGAGTGAGAGCGAGGAGCGAGGAGTGAGAGCGAGGAGCGAGGAGTGAGAGCGAGGAGCGAGGAGTGAGGAGTGAGAGCGAGGAGCGAGGAGTGAGAGCGAGGAGTGAGAGCGAGGAGCAAGGAGTGAGGAGTGAGAGCGAGGAGTGAGAGCGAGGAGCGAGGAGTGAGGAGTGAGAGCGAGGAGCGAGGAGTGAGAGCGAGGAGCGAGGAGTGAAAGCGAGGAGCGCGGAGTGAGAGCGAGGAGCGAGGAGCTAGGAGTGAGAGCGAGGAGTGAGGAGTGAGAGCGAGGAGTGAGGAGTGAGAGCGAGGAGTGAGAGCGAGGAGGGAGGAGTGAGAGCGAGGAGCGAGGAGTGAGAGCGAGGAGCGCTGAGTGAGAGCGAGGAGCGAGGAGCTAGGAGTGAGAGCGAGGAGTGAGGAGTGAGAGCGAGGAGTGAGGAGTGAGAGCGAGGAGTGAGAGCGAGGAGGGAGGAGTGAGGAGTGAGAGCGAGGAGTGAGAACGAGGAGTGAGGAGTGAGAGCGAGGAGCGAGGAGTGAGAGCGAGGAGCGAAGAGTGAGAGCGAGGAGCGAGGAGTGAGAGCGAGGAGCGAGGAGTGAGGAGTAAGAGCGAGGAGCGAGGAGTGAGAGCGAGGAGTGAGAGAGAGGAACGAGGAGTGAGAGCGAGGAGTGAGAGCGAGGAGTGAGAAGTGAGAGCGAGGAGCGAGGAGTGAGGAGCGAGAGCGAGGAGTGAGAGCGAGAGCGAGGAGTGAGAGCGAGGAGAGAGAGAGAGGAACGAGGAGTGAGAGCGAGGAGTGAGAGCGAGGAGTGAGAAGTGAGAGCGAGGAGCGAGGAGTGAGGAGCGAGAGCGAGGAGTGAGAGCGAGGAGCGAGGAGTGAGAGCGAGGAGTGAGAGCGAGAGCGAGGAGTGAGGAGTGAGAGCGAGGAGCGAGGAGTGAGAGCGAGGAGCGAGGAGTGAGGAGTGAGAGCGAGGAGCGAGGAGTGAGAGCGAGGAGCGAGGAGTGAGAGCGAGGAGCGAGGAGTGAGGAGTGAGGAGTGAGAGCGAGGAGTGAGGAGTGAGAGTGAGGAGTGAGAGCGAGGAGTGAGTAGCGAGGAGTGAGAGCGAGGAGCGAGAGCGAGGAGTGAGAGCGAGGAGTGAGTAGTGAGAGCGAGGAGTGAGAGCGAGGAGCGAGGAGTGAGGAGTGAGAGCGAGGAGCGAGGAGTGAGAGCGAGGAGCGAGGAGTGAGAGCGAGGAGCGAGGAGTGAGAGCGAGAGCGAGGAGTGAGGAGTGAGAGCGAGGAGTGAGGAGCGAGGAGCAAGGAGTGAGAGTGAGGAGTGAGGAGTGAGAGCGAGGAGTGAGTAGCGAGGAGTGAGAGCGAGGAGCGAGGAGTGAGAGCGAGAGCGAGGAGTGAGAGCGAGGAGTGAGGAGCGAGGAGTGAGAGCGAGGAGCGAGGAGTGAGAGCGAGAGCGAGGAGTGAGAGCGAGGAGCGAGGAGTGAGAGCGAGGAGTGAGGAGTGAGAGCGAGGAGTGAGGAGTGAGGAGTGAGAGCGAGGAGTGAGGAGCGAGGAGTGAGGAGTGAGGAGTGAGAGCGAGGAGCGAGGAGTGAGAGCGAGGAGCGAGGAGTGAGAGCGAGGAGCGAGGAGTGAGGAGTGAGAGCGAGGAGCGAGGAGTGAGAGCGAGGAGTGAGAGCGAGGAGCAAGGAGTGAGGAGTGAGAGCGAGGAGTGAGAGCGAGGAGCGAGGAGTGAGGAGTGAGAGCGAGGAGCGAGGAGTGAGAGCGAGGAGCGAGGAGTGAAAGCGAGGAGCGCGGAGTGAGAGCGAGGAGCGAGGAGCTAGGAGTGAGAGCGAGGAGTGAGGAGTGAGAGCGAGGAGTGAGGAGTGAGAGCGAGGAGTGAGAGCGAGGAGGGAGGAGTGAGAGCGAGGAGCGAGGAGTGAGAGCGAGGAGTGAAAGCGAGGAGGGAGGAGTGAGGAGTGAGAGCGAGGAGCGAGGAGTGAGAACGAGGAGTGAGGAGTGAGAGCGAGGAGCGAGGAGTGAGAGCGAGGAGCGAAGAGTGAGAGCGAGGAGCGAGGAGTGAGAGCGAGGAGCGAGGAGTGAGGAGTAAGAGCGAGGAGCGAGGAGTGAGAGCGAGGAGTGAGAGAGAGGAACGAGGAGTGAGAGCGAGGAGTGAGAGCGAGGAGTGAGAAGTGAGAGCGAGGAGCGAGGAGTGAGGAGCGAGAGCGAGGAGTGAGAGCGAGAGCGAGGAGTGAGAGCGAGGAGAGAGGAGTGAGAGCGAGGAGCGAGGAGTGAGAGCGAGGAGTGAGAGCGAGAGCGAGGAGTGAGGAGTGAGAGCGAGGAGCGAGGAGTGAGAGCGAGGAGCGAGGAGTGAGGAGTGAGAGCGAGGAGCGAGGAGTGAGAGCGAGGAGCGAGGAGTGAGAGCGAGGAGCGAGGAGTGAGGAGTGAGGAGTGAGAGCGAGGAGTGAGGAGTGAGAGTGAGGAGTGAGAGCGAGGAGTGAGTAGCGAGGAGTGAGAGCGAGGAGCGAGGAGTGAGAGCGAGGAGTGAGAGCGAGGAGTGAGTAGTGAGAGCGAGGAGTGAGAGCGAGGAGCGAGGAGTGAGGAGTGAGAGCGAGGAGCGAGGAGTGAGAGCGAGGAGCGAGGAGTGAGAGCGAGGAGCGAGGAGTGAGAGCGAGAGCGAGGAGTGAGGAGTGAGAGCGAGGAGTGAGGAGCGAGGAGCAAGGAGTGAGAGTGAGGAGTGAGGAGTGAGAGCGAGGAGTGAGTAGCGAGGAGTGAGAGCGAGGAGCGAGGAGTGAGAGCGAGAGCGAGGAGTGAGAGCGAGGAGTGAGTAGCGAGGAGTGAGAGCGAGGAGCGAGGAGTGAGAGCGAGAGCGAGGAGTGAGAGCGAGGAGCGAGGAGTGAGAGCGAGGAGCGAGGAGTGAGAGCGAGGAGCGAGGAGTGAGAGCGAGGAGTGAGGAGCGAGGAGCAAGGAGTGAGAGTGAGGAGTGAGAGCGAGAGCGAGGAGTGAGGAGCGAGGAGCGAGGAGTGAGAGCGAGGAGTGAGAGCGAGGAGCGAGGAGTGAGAGCGAGGAGCGAGGAGTGAGAGCGAGAGCGAGGAGTGAGGAGTGAGAGCGAGGAGTGAGGAGCGAGGAGCGAGGAGTGAGAGCGAGGAGCGAGGAGTGAGAGCGAGGAGCGAGGAGTGAGAGCGAGGAGTAAGAGCGAGGAGCGAGGAGTGAGAGCGAGGAGTGAGAGCGAGAGCGAGGAGTGAGGAGTGAGAGCGAGGAGTGAGAGCGAGGAGTGAGAGCGAGGAGTGAGGAGTGAGAGCGAGGAGTGAGGAGTGAGAGCGAGGAGCGAGGAGTGAGAGCGAGGAGCGAGGAGTGAGAGCGAGGAGCGAGGAGTGAGAGCGAGGAGCGAGGAGTGAGAGCGAGGAGTGAGAGCGAGGAGCGAGGAGTGAGAGCGAGGAGTGAGAGCGAGGAGCGAGGAGTGAGAGCGAGGAGCGAGGAGTGAGAGCGAGAGCGAGGAGTGAGGAGTGAGAGCGAGGAGCGAGGAGCAAGGAGTGAGAGTGAGGAGTGAGGAGTGAGAGCGAGGAGTGAGTAGCGAGGAGTGAGAGCGAGGAGCGAGGAGTGAGAGCGAGAGCGAGGAGTGAGAGCGAGGAGTGAGTAGCGAGGAGTGAGAGCGAGGAGCGAGGAGTGAGAGCGAGAGCGAGGAGTGAGAGCGAGGAGCGAGGAGTGAGAGCGAGGAGCGAGGAGCGAGGAGTGAGAGCGAGGAGCGAGGAGTGAGAGCGAGGAGTGAGGAGCGAGGAGCAAGGAGTGAGAGTGAGGAGTGAGAGCGAGAGCGAGGAGTGAGGAGCGAGGAGCGAGGAGTGAGAGCGAGGAGCGAGGAGTGAGAGCGAGGAGCGAGGAGTGAGAGCGAGGAGCGAGGAGTGAGAGCGAGAGCGAGGCGTGAGGAGTGAGGAGTGAGGAGCGAGGAGCGAGGAGTGAGAGCGAGGAGCGAGGAGTGAGAGCGAGGAGCGAGGAGTGAGAGCGAGGAGTGAGAGCGAGGAGCGAGGAGTGAGAGCGAGGAGTGAGAGCGAGAGCGAGGAGTGAGGAGTGAGAGCGAGGAGCGAGGAGTGAGAGCGAGGAGCGAGGAGTGAGAGCGAGGAGCGAGGAGTGAGAGCGAGGAGCGAGGAGTGAGAGCGAGGAGCGAGGAGTGAGAGCGAGGAGTGAGAGCGAGGAGCGAGGAGTGAGAGCGAGGAGTGAGAGCGAGGAGTGAGAGCGAGGAGTGAGAGCGAGGAGCGAGGAGTGAGAGCGAGGAGCGAGGAGTGAGAGCGAGGAGCGAGGAGTTAGGAGTGAGAGCGAGGAGTGAGGAGTGAGAGCGAGGAGTGAGAGCGAAGAGCGCGGAGTGAGAGCGAGGAGTGAGGAATGAGAGCGAGGAGTGAGGAGTGAGAGCGAGGAGCGAGGAGTGAGAGCGAGGAGTGAGAGCGAGGAGCGAGGAGTTAGAGCGAGGAGCGAGGAGTGAGAGCGAGGAGTGAGAGCGAGAAGCGAGGAGTGAGAGCGAGGAGTGAGAGCGAGAGCGAGGAGTGAGGAGTGAGAGCGAGGAGCGAGGAGTGAGGAGTGAGAGCGAGGAGTGAGGAGCGAGGAGTGAGAGCGAGGAGCGAGGAGTGAGAGCGAGGAGTGAGAGCGAGGAGCGAGGAGTGAGAGCGAGGAGTGATGAGTGAGAGCGAGGAGTGAGAGTGAGGAGTGAGAGCGAGGAATGAGAGCGAGGAGCGAGGAGTGAGAGCGAGGAGTGAGGAGTGAGAGCGAGGAGTGAGAGCGAGGAGCGAGGAGTGAGGAGTGAGAGCGAGGAGCGAGGAGTGAGAGCGAGGAGCGAGGAGTGAGAGCGAGGAGTGAGAGCGAGGAGCGAGGAGTGAGAGCGAGGAGTGAGAGCGAGGAGCGAGGAGTGAGAGCGAGGAGCGAGGAGTGAGAGCGAGGAGCGAGGAGTGAGAGCGAGGAGCGAGGAGTTAGGAGTGAGAGCGAGGAGTGAGGAGTGAGAGCGAGGAGTGAGAGCGAAGAGCGCGGAGTGAGAGCGAGGAGTGAGGAATGAGAGCGAGGAGTGAGGAGTGAGAGCGAGGAGCGAGGAGTGAGAGCGAGGAGTGAGAGCGAGGAGCGAGGAGTTAGAGCGAGGAGCGAGGAGTGAGAGCGAGGAGTGAGAGCGAGAAGCGAGGAGTGAGAGCGAGGAGTGAGAGCGAGAGCGAGGAGTGAGGAGTGAGAGCGAGGAGCGAGGAGTGAGGAGTGAGAGCGAGGAGTGAGGAGCGAGGAGTGAGAGCGAGGAGCGAGGAGTGAGAGCGAGGAGTGAGAGCGAGGAGCGAGGAGTGAGAGCGAGGAGTGATGACTGAGAGCGAGGAGTGAGAGTGAGGAGTGAGAGCGAGGAATGAGAGCGAGGAGCGAGGAGTGAGAGCGAGGAGTGAGGAGTGAGAGCGAGGAGTGAGAGCGAGGAGCGAGGAGTGAGGAGTGAGAGCGAGGAGCGAGGAGTGAGAGCGAGGAGCGAGGAGTGAGGAGTGAGAGCCAGGAGCGAGGAGTGAGAGCGAGGAGTGAGGAGTGAGAGCGAGGAGTGAGGAGTGAGAGCGAGGAGTGAGGAGTGAGAGCGAGGAGCGAGGAGTGAGGAGTGAGAGCGAGGAGCGAGGAGTGAGGAGTGAGAGCGAGGAGCGAGGAGTGAGAGCGAGGAGCGAGGAGTGAGGAGTGAGAGCGAGGAGCGAGGAGTGAGAGCGAGGAGTGAGAGCGAGGAGCGAGGAGTGAGGAGTGAGAGCGAGGAGTGAGAGCGAGGAGCGAGGAGTGAGGAGTGAGAGCGAGGAGCGAGGAGTGAGAGCGAGGAGCGAGGAGTGAAAGCGAGGAGCGCGGAGTGAGAGCGAGGAGCGAGGAGCTAGGAGTGAGAGCGAGGAGTGAGGAGTGAGAGCGAGGAGTGAGGAGTGAGAGCGAGGAGTGAGAGCGAGGAGGGAGGAGTGAGAGCGAGGAGCGAGGAGTGAGAGCGAGGAGCGAGGAGTGAAAGCGAGGAGCGCGGAGTGAGAGCGAGGAGCGAGGAGCTAGGAGTGAGAGCGAGGAGTGAGGAGTGAGAGCGAGGAGTGAGGAGTGAGAGCGAGGAGTGAGAGCGAGGAGGGAGGAGTGAGGAGTGAGAGCGAGGAGCGAGGACTGAGAGCGAGGAGCGAGGAGTGAGAGCGAGGAGCGAGGAGTGAGAGCGAGGAGTGAGGAGTGAGAGCGAGGAGCGAGGAGTGAGAGCGAGGAGCGAGGAGTGAGAGCGAGGAGCGAGGAGTGAGAGCGAGGAGTGAGGAGTAAGAGCGAGGAGCGAGGAGTGAGAGCGAGGAGTGAGAGCGAGAAGCGAGGAGTGAGAGCGAGGAGTGAGGAGTGAGAGTGAGAGCGAGGAGCGAGGAGTGAGGAGTGAGAGCGAGGAGTGAGGAGCGAGGAGTGAGAGCGAGGAGCGAGGAGTGAGAGCGAGGAGTGAGAGCGAGGAGCGAGGAGTGAGAGCGAGGAGTGATGAGTGAGAGCGAGGAGTGAGAGTGAGGAGTGAGAGCGAGGAATGAGAGCGAGGAGCGAGGAGTGAGAGCGAGGAGTGAGGAGTGAGAGCGAGGAGTGAGAGCGAGGAGCGAGGAGTGAGGAGTGAGAGCGAGGAGCGAGGAGTGAGAGCGAGGAGCGAGGAGTGAGAGCGAGGAGCGAGGAGTGAGGAGTGAGAGCGAGGAGCGAGGAGTGAGAGCGAGGAGTGAGGAGTGAGAGCGAGGAGTGAGGAGTGAGGAGTGAGAGCGAGGAGTGAGGAGCGAGGAGTGAGGAGTGAGGAGTGAGAGCGAGGAGCGAGGAGTGAGAGCGAGGAGCGAGGAGTGAGAGCGAGGAGCGAGGAGTGAGGAGTGAGAGCGAGGAGCGAGGAGTGAGAGCGAGGAGTGAGAGCGAGGAGCAAGGAGTGAGGAGTAAGAGCGAGGAGTGAGAGCGAGGAGCGAGGAGTGAGGAGTGAGAGCGAGGAGCGAGGAGTGAGAGCGAGGAGCGAGGAGTGAAAGCGAGGAGCGCGGAGTGAGAGCGAGGAGCGAGGAGCTAGGAGTGAGAGCGAGGAGTGAGGAGTGAGAGCGAGGAGTGAGGAGTGAGAGCGAGGAGTGAGAGCGAGGAGGGAGGAGTGAGAGCGAGGAGCGAGGAGTGAGAGCGAGGAGCGAGGAGTGAAAGCGAGGAGCGCTGAGTGAGAGCGAGGAGCGAGGAGCTAGGAGTGAGAGCGAGGAGTGAGGAGTGAGAGCGAGGAGTGAGGAGTGAGAGCGAGGAGTGAGAGCGAGGAGGGAGGAGTGAGGAGTGAGAGCGAGGAGCGAGGAGTGAGAACGAGGAGTGAGGAGTGAGAGCGAGGAGCGAGGAGTGAGAGCGAGGAGCGAAGAGTGAGAGCGAGGAGCGAGGAGCGAGGAGTGAGAGCGAGGAGCGAGGAGTGAGAGCGAGGAGCGAGGAGTGAGGAGTGAGGAGTGAGAGCGAGGAGTGAGGAGTGAGAGTGAGGAGTGAGAGCGAGGAGTGAGTAGCGAGGAGTGAGAGCGAGGAGCGAGGAGTGAGAGCGAGGAGTGAGAGCGAGGAGTGAGTAGTGAGAGCGAGGAGTGAGAGCGAGGAGCGAGGAGTGAGGAGTGAGAGCGAGGAGCGAGGAGTGAGAGCGAGGAGCGAGGAGTGAGAGCGAGGAGCGAGGAGTGAGAGCGAGAGCGAGGAGTGAGGAGTGAGAGCGAGGAGTGAGGAGCGAGGAGCAAGGAGTGAGAGTGAGGAGTGAGGAGTGAGAGCGAGGAGTGAGTAGCGAGGAGTGAGAGCGAGGAGCGAGGAGTGAGAGCGAGAGCGAGGAGTGAGAGCGAGGAGTGAGTAGCGAGGAGTGAGAGCGAGGAGCGAGGAGTGAGAGCGAGAGCGAGGAGTGAGAGCGAGGAGCGAGGAGTGAGAGCGAGGAGCGAGGAGTGAGAGCGAGGAGCGAGGAGTGAGAGCGAGGAGTGAGGAGCGAGGAGCAAGGAGTGAGAGTGAGGAGTGAGAGCGAGAGCGAGGAGTGAGGAGCGAGGAGCGAGGAGTGAGAGCGAGGAGCGAGGAGTGAGAGCGAGGAGCGAGGAGTGAGAGCGAGGAGCGAGGAGTGAGAGCGAGAGCGAGGAGTGAGGAGTGAGAGCGAGGAGTGAGGAGCGAGGAGCGAGGAGTGAGAGCGAGGAGCGAGGAGTGAGAGCGAGGAGCGAGGAGTGAGAGCGAGGAGTAAGAGCGAGGAGCGAGGAGTGAGAGCGAGGAGTGAGAGCGAGAGCGAGGAGTGAGGAGTGAGAGCGAGGAGTGAGAGCGAGGAGTGAGAGCGAGGAGTGAGGAGTGAGAGCGAGGAGTGAGGAGTGAGAGCGAGGAGCGAGGAGCGAGGAGTGAGAGCGAGGAGCGAGGAGTGAGAGCGAGGAGCGAGGAGTGAGAGCGAGGAGCGAGGAGTGAGAGCGAGGAGTGAGAGCGAGGAGTGAGAGCGAGGAGCGAGGAGTGAGAGCGAGGAGCGAGGAGTGAGAGCGAGAGCGAGGAGTGAGGAGTGAGAGCGAGGAGTGAGGAGCGAGGAGCAAGGAGTGAGAGTGAGGAGTGAGGAGTGAGAGCGAGGAGTGAGTAGCGAGGAGTGAGAGCGAGGAGCGAGGAGTGAGAGCGAGAGCGAGGAGTGAGAGCGAGGAGTGAGTAGCGAGGAGTGAGAGCGAGGAGCGAGGAGTGAGAGCGAGAGCGAGGAGTGAGAGCGAGGAGCGAGGAGTGAGAGCGAGGAGCGAGGAGCGAGGAGTGAGAGCGAGGAGCGAGGAGTGAGAGCGAGGAGTGAGGAGCGAGGAGCAAGGAGTGAGAGTGAGGAGTGAGAGCGAGAGCGAGGAGTGAGGAGCGAGGAGCGAGGAGTGAGAGCGAGGAGCGAGGAGTGAGAGCGAGGAGCGAGGAGTGAGAGCGAGAGCGAGGCGTGAGGAGTGAGAGCGAGGAGTGAGGAGCGAGGAGCGAGGAGTGAGAGCGAGGAGCGAGGAGTGAGAGCGAGGAGCGAGGAGTGAGAGCGAGGAGTGAGAGCGAGGAGCGAGGAGTGAGAGCGAGGAGTGAGAGCGAGAGCGAGGAGTGAGGAGTGAGAGCGAGGAGCGAGGAGTGAGAGCGAGGAGCGAGGAGTGAGAGCGAGGAGCGAGGAGTGAGAGCGAGGAGCGAGGAGTGAGAGCGAGGAGCGAGGAGTGAGAGCGAGGAGTGAGAGCGAGGAGCGAGGAGTGAGAGCGAGGAGTGAGAGCGAGGAGCGAGGAGTGAGAGCGAGGAGCGAGGAGTGAGAGCGAGGAGCGAGGAGTGAGAGCGAGGAGCGAGGAGTTAGGAGTGAGAGCGAGGAGTGAGGAGTGAGAGCGAGGAGTGAGAGCGAAGAGCGCGGAGTGAGAGCGAGGAGTGAGGAATGAGAGCGAGGAGTGAGGAGTGAGAGCGAGGAGCGAGGAGTGAGAGCGAGGAGTGAGAGCGAGGAGCGAGGAGTTAGAGCGAGGAGCGAGGAGTGAGAGCGAGGAGTGAGAGCGAGAAGCGAGGAGTGAGAGCGAGGAGTGAGAGCGAGAGCGAGGAGTGAGGAGTGAGAGCGAGGAGCGAGGAGTGAGGAGTGAGAGCGAGGAGTGAGGAGCGAGGAGTGAGAGCGAGGAGCGAGGAGTGAGAGCGAGGAGTGAGAGCGAGGAGTGAGAGCGAGGAGCGAGGAGTGAGAGCGAGGAGTGATGAGTGAGAGCGAGGAGTGAGAGTGAGGAGTGAGAGCGAGGAATGAGAGCGAGGAGCGAGGAGTGAGAGCGAGGAGTGAGGAGTGAGAGCGAGGAGTGAGAGCGAGGAGCGAGGAGTGAGGAGTGAGAGCGAGGAGCGAGGAGTGAGAGCGAGGAGCGAGGAGTGAGGAGTGAGAGCGAGGAGCGAGGAGTGAGAGCGAGGAGTGAGGAGTGAGAGCGAGGAGTGAGGAGTGAGGAGTGAGAGCGAGGAGTGAGGAGTGAGAGCGAGGAGCGAGGAGTGAGGAGTGAGAGCGAGGAGCGAGGAGTGAGGAGTGAGAGCGAGGAGCGAGGAGTGAGAGCGAGGAGCGAGGAGTGAGGAGTGAGAGCGAGGAGCGAGGAGTGAGAGCGAGGAGTGAGAGCGAGGAGCGAGGAGTGAGGAGTGAGAGCGAGGAGTGAGAGCGAGGAGCGAGGAGTGAGGAGTGAGAGCGAGGAGCGAGGAGTGAGAGCGAGGAGCGAGGAGTGAAAGCGAGGAGCGCGGAGTGAGAGCGAGGAGCGAGGAGCTAGGAGTGAGAGCGAGGAGTGAGGAGTGAGAGCGAGGAGTGAGGAGTGAGAGCGAGGAGTGAGAGCGAGGAGGGAGGAGTGAGAGCGAGGAGTGAGAGCGAGGAGCGAGGAGTGAAAGCGAGGAGCGCGGAGTGAGAGCGAGGAGCGAGGAGCTAGGAGTGAGAGCGAGGAGTGAGGAGTGAGAGCGAGGAGTGAGGAGTGAGAGCGAGGAGTGAGAGCGAGGAGGGAGGAGTGAGGAGTGAGAGCGAGGAGCGAGGACTGAGAGCGAGGAGCGAGGAGTGAGAGCGAGGAGCGAGGAGTGAGAGCGAGGAGAGAGGAGTGAGAGCGAGGAGCGAGGAGTGAGAGCGAGGAGTGAGAGCGAGAGCGAGGAGTGAGGAGTGAGAGCGAGGAGCGAGGAGTGAGAGCGAGGAGCGAGGAGTGAGGAGTGAGAGCGAGGAGCGAGGAGTGAGAGCGAGGAGCGAGGAGTGAGAGCGAGGAGCGAGGAGTGAGAGCGAGGAGCGAGGAGCGAGGAGTGAGAGCGAGGAGCGAGGAGTGAGAGCGAGGAGTGAGGAGCGAGGAGCAAGGAGTGAGAGTGAGGAGTGAGAGCGAGAGCGAGGAGCGAGGAGCGAGGAGCGAGGAGTGAGAGCGAGGAGCGAGGAGTGAGAGCGAGGAGCGAGGAGTGAGAGCGAGGAGCGAGGAGTGAGAGCGAGAGCGAGGAGTGAGAGCGAGGAGCGAGGAGTGAGAGCGAGGAGCGAGGAGTGAGAGCGAGGAGCGAGGAGTGAGAGCGAGGAGTGAGGAGCGAGGAGCAAGGAGTGAGAGTGAGGAGTGAGAGCGAGAGCGAGGAGTGAGGAGCGAGGAGCGAGGAGTGAGAGCGAGGAGCGAGGAGTGAGAGCGAGGAGCGAGGAGTGAGAGCGAGGAGCGAGGAGTGAGAGCGAGAGCGAGGAGTGAGGAGTGAGAGCGAGGAGTGAGGAGCGAGGAGCGAGGAGTGAGAGCGAGGAGCGAGGAGTGAGAGCGAGGAGCGAGGAGTGAGAGCGAGGAGTAAGAGCGAGGAGCGAGGAGTGAGAGCGAGGAGTGAGAGCGAGAGCGAGGAGTGAGGAGTGAGAGCGAGGAGTGAGAGCGAGGAGTGAGAGCGAGGAGTGAGGAGTGAGAGCGAGGAGTGAGGAGTGAGAGCGAGGAGCGAGGAGTGAGAGCGAGGAGCGAGGAGTGAGAGCGAGGAGCGAGGAGTGAGAGCGAGGAGCGAGGAGTGAGAGCGAGGAGTGAGAGCGAGGAGTGAGAGCGAGGAGCGAGGAGTGAGAGCGAGGAGCGAGGAGTGAGAGCGAGAGCGAGGAGTGAGGAGTGAGAGCGAGGAGTGAGGAGCGAGGAGCAAGGAGTGAGAGTGAGGAGTGAGGAGTGAGAGCGAGGAGTGAGTAGCGAGGAGTGAGAGCGAGGAGCGAGGAGTGAGAGCGAGAGCGAGGAGTGAGAGCGAGGAGTGAGTAGCGAGGAGTGAGAGCGAGGAGCGAGGAGTGAGAGCGAGAGCGAGGAGTGAGAGCGAGGAGCGAGGAGTGAGAGCGAGGAGCGAGGAGCGAGGAGTGAGAGCGAGGAGCGAGGAGTGAGAGCGAGGAGTGAGGAGCGAGGAGCAAGGAGTGAGAGTGAGGAGTGAGAGCGAGAGCGAGGAGTGAGGAGCGAGGAGCGAGGAGTGAGAGCGAGGAGCGAGGAGTGAGAGCGAGGAGCGAGGAGTGAGAGCGAGGAGCGAGGAGTGAGAGCGAGAGCGAGGCGTGAGGAGTGAGAGCGAGGAGTGAGGAGCGAGGAGCGAGGAGTGAGAGCGAGGAGCGAGGAGTGAGAGCGAGGAGCGAGGAGTGAGAGCGAGGAGTGAGAGCGAGGAGCGAGGAGTGAGAGCGAGGAGTGAGAGCGAGAGCGAGGAGTGAGGAGTGAGAGCGAGGAGCGAGGAGTGAGAGCGAGGAGCGAGGAGTGAGAGCGAGGAGCGAGGAGTGAGAGCGAGGAGCGAGGAGTGAGAGCGAGGAGCGAGGAGTGAGAGCGAGGAGTGAGAGCGAGGAGCGAGGAGTGAGAGCGAGGAGTGAGAGCGAGGAGCGAGGAGTGAGAGCGAGGAGCGAGGAGTGAGAGCGAGGAGCGAGGAGTGAGAGCGAGGAGCGAGGAGTTAGGAGTGAGAGCGAGGAGTGAGGAGTGAGAGCGAGGAGTGAGAGCGAAGAGCGCGGAGTGAGAGCGAGGAGTGAGGAATGAGAGCGAGGAGTGAGGAGTGAGAGCGAGGAGCGAGGAGTGAGAGCGAGGAGTGAGAGCGAGGAGCGAGGAGTTAGAGCGAGGAGCGAGGAGTGAGAGCGAGGAGTGAGAGCGAGAAGCGAGGAGTGAGAGCGAGGAGTGAGAGCGAGAGCGAGGAGTGAGGAGTGAGAGCGAGGAGCGAGGAGTGAGAGCGAGGAGTGAGAGCGAGGAGTGAGAGCGAGGAGCGAGGAGTGAGAGCGAGGAGTGATGAGTGAGAGCGAGGAGTGAGAGTGAGGAGTGAGAGCGAGGAATGAGAGCGAGGAGCGAGGAGTGAGAGCGAGGAGTGAGGAGTGAGAGCGAGGAGTGAGAGCGAGGAGCGAGGAGTGAGGAGTGAGAGCGAGGAGCGAGGAGTGAGAGCGAGGAGCGAGGAGTGAGGAGTGAGAGCGAGGAGCGAGGAGTGAGAGCGAGGAGTGAGGAGTGAGAGCGAGGAGTGAGGAGTGAGGAGTGAGAGCGAGGAGTGAGGAGTGAGAGCGAGGAGCGAGGAGTGAGGAGTGAGAGCGAGGAGCGAGGAGTGAGGAGTGAGAGCGAGGAGCGAGGAGTGAGAGCGAGGAGCGAGGAGTGAGGAGTGAGAGCGAGGAGCGAGGAGTGAGAGCGAGGAGTGAGAGCGAGGAGCGAGGAGTGAGGAGTGAGAGCGAGGAGTGAGAGCGAGGAGTGAGGAGTGAGAGCGAGGAGCGAGGAGTGAGAGCGAGGAGCGAGGAGTGAAAGCGAGGAGCGCGGAGTGAGAGCGAGGAGTGAGGAGTGAGAGCGAGGAGTGAGGAGTGAGAGCGAGGAGTGAGAGCGAGGAGGGAGGAGTGAGAGCGAGGAGTGAGAGCGAGGAGCGAGGAGTGAAAGCGAGGAGCGCGGAGTGAGAGCGAGGAGCGAGGAGCTAGGAGTGAGAGCGAGGAGTGAGGAGTGAGAGCGAGGAGTGAGGAGTGAGAGCGAGGAGTGAGAGCGAGGAGGGAGGAGTGAGGAGTGAGAGCGAGGAGCGAGGACTGAGAGCGAGGAGCGAGGAGTGAGAGCGAGGAGCGAGGAGTGAGAGCGAGGAGAGAGGAGTGAGAGCGAGGAGCGAGGAGTGAGAGCGAGGAGTGAGAGCGAGAGCGAGGAGTGAGAGCGAGGAGCGAGGAGTGAGAGCGAGGAGCGAGGAGTGAGGAGTGAGAGCGAGGAGCGAGGAGTGAGAGCGAGGAGCGAGGAGTGAGAGCGAGGAGCGAGGAGTGAGGAGTGAGGAGTGAGAGCGAGGAGTGAGGAGTGAGAGTGAGGAGTGAGAGCGAGGAGTGAGTAGCGAGGAGTGAGAGCGAGGAGCGAGGAGTGAGAGCGAGGAGTGAGAGCGAGGAGTGAGTAGTGAGAGCGAGGAGTGAGAGCGAGGAGCGAGGAGTGAGAGCGAGGAGCGAGGAGTGAGAGCGAGGAGCGAGGAGTGAGAGCGAGGAGCGAGGAGTGAGAGCGAGAGCGAGGAGTGAGGAGTGAGAGCGAGGAGTGAGGAGCGAGGAGCAAGGAGTGAGAGTGAGGAGTGAGGAGTGAGAGCGAGGAGTGAGTAGCGAGGAGTGAGAGCGAGAGCGAGGAGTGAGAGCGAGGAGTGAGTAGCGAGGAGTGAGAGCGAGGAGCGAGGAGTGAGAGCGAGAGCGAGGAGTGAGAGCGAGGAGCGAGGAGTGAGAGCGAGGAGCGAGGAGTGAGAGCGAGGAGCGAGGAGTGAGAGCGAGGAGTGAGGAGCGAGGAGCAAGGAGTGAGAGTGAGGAGTGAGAGCGAGAGCGAGGAGTGAGGAGCGAGGAGCGAGGAGTGAGAGCGAGGAGCGAGGAGTGAGAGCGAGGAGCGAGGAGTGAGAGCGAGGAGCGAGGAGTGAGAGCGAGAGCGAGGAGTGAGGAGTGAGAGCGAGGAGTGAGGAGCGAGGAGCGAGGAGTGAGAGCGAGGAGCGAGGAGTGAGAGCGAGGAGCGAGGAGTGAGAGCGAGGAGTAAGAGCGAGGAGCGAGGAGTGAGAGCGAGGAGTGAGAGCGAGAGCGAGGAGTGAGGAGTGAGAGCGAGGAGCGAGGAGTGAGAGCGAGGAGTGAGAGCGAGGAGTGAGGAGTGAGAGCGAGGAGTGAGGAGTGAGAGCGAGGAGCGAGGAGTGAGAGCGAGGAGCGAGGAGTGAGAGCGAGGAGCGAGGAGTGAGAGCGAGGAGCGAGGAGTGAGAGCGAGGAGTGAGAGCGAGGAGCGAGGAGTGAGAGCGAGGAGTGAGAGCGAGGAGCGAGGAGTGAGAGCGAGGAGCGAGGAGTGAGAGCGAGGAGCGAGGAGTGAGAGCGAGGAGCGAGGAGTTAGGAGTGAGAGCGAGGAGTGAGGAGTGAGAGCGAGGAGTGAGAGCGAAGAGCGCGGAGTGAGAGCGAGGAGTGAGGAATGAGAGCGAGGAGTGAGGAGTGAGAGCGAGGAGCGAGGAGTGAGAGCGAGGAGTGAGAGCGAGGAGCGAGGAGTGAGAGTGAGGAGTGAGAGCGAGAGCGAGGAGTGAGGAGTGAGAGCGAGGAGCGAGGAGTGAGGAGTGAGAGCGAGGAGTGAGGAGCGAGGAGTGAGAGCGAGGAGCGAGGAGTGAGAGCGAGGAGTGAGAACGAGGAGCGAGGAGTGAGAGCGAGGAGTGATGAGTGAGAGCGAGGAGTGAGAGTGAGGAGTGAGAGCGAGGAATGAGAGCGAGGAGTGAGAGTGAGGAGTGAGAGCGAGGAGTGAGGAGTGAGAGCGAGGAGTGAGAGCGAGGAGCGAGGAGTGAGGAGTGAGAGCGAGGAGCGAGGAGTGAGAGCGAGGAGCGAGGAGTGAGGAGTGAGAGCGAGGAGCGAGGAGTGAGAGCGAGGAGTGAGGAGTGAGAGCGAGGAGTGAGGAGTGAGAGCGAGGAGTGAGGAGTCAGAGCGAGGAGCGAGGAGTGAGGAGTGAGGAGTGAGAGCGAGGAGCGAGGAGTGAGGAGTGAGAGCGAGGAGCGAGGAGTGAGAGCGAGGAGCGAGGAGTGAGGAGTGAGAGCGAGGAGCGAGGAGTGAGAGCGAGGAGTGAGAGCGAGGAGCAAGGAGTGAGGAGTGAGAGCGAGGAGTGAGAGCGAGGAGCGAGGAGTGAGGAGTGAGAGCGAGGAGCGAGGAGTGAGAGCGAGGAGCGAGGAGTGAAAGCGAGGAGCGCGGAGTGAGAGCGAGGAGCGAGGAGCTAGGAGTGAGAGCGAGGAGTGAGGAGTGAGAGCGAGGAGTGAGGAGTGAGAGCGAGGAGTGAGAGCGAGGAGGGAGGAGTGAGAGCGAGGAGCGAGGAGTGAGAGCGAGGAGCGAGGAGTGAAAGCGAGGAGCGCGGAGTGAGAGCGAGGAGCGAGGAGCTAGGAGTGAGAGCGAGGAGTGAGGAGTGAGAGCGAGGAGTGAGGAGTGAGAGCGAGGAGTGAGAGCGAGGAGGGAGGAGTGAGGAGTGAGAGCGAGGAGTGAGAGCGAGGAGCGAGGACTGAGAGCGAGGAGCGAGGAGTGAGAGCGAGGAGCGAGGAGTGAGAACGAGGAGTGAGGAGTGAGAGCGAGGAGTGAGAGCGAGGAGGGAGGAGTGAGGAGTGAGAGCGAGGAGTGAGAGCGAGGAGCGAGGACTGAGAGCGAGGAGCGAGGAGTGAGAGCGAGGAGCGAGGAGTGAGAACGAGGAGTGAGGAGTGAGAGCGAGGAGCGAGGAGTGAGAGCGAGGAGCGAAGAGTGAGAGCGAGGAGCGAGGAGTGAGAGCGAGGAGCGAGGAGTAAGAGCGAGGAGTGAGGAGTAAGAGCGAGGAGCGAGGAGTGAGAGCGAGGAGTGAGAGAGAGGAACGAGGAGTGAGAGCGAGGAGTGAGAGCGAGGAGTGAGAAGTGAGAGCGAGGAGCGAGGAGTGAGGAGCGAGAGCGAGGAGTGAGAGCGAGAGCGAGGAGTGAGAGCGAGGAGTGAGGAGTGAGAGCGAGGAGCGAGGAGTGAGAGCAAGGAGTGAGAGCGAGAGCGAGGAGTGAGGAGTGAGAGCGAGGAGCGAGGAGTGAGAGCGAGGAGCGAGGAGTGAGGAGTGAGAGCGAGGAGCGAGGAGTGAGAGCGAGGAGCGAGGAGTGAGAGCGAGGAGTGAGGAGTGAGGAGTGAGGAGTGAGAGCGAGGAGTGAGGAGTGAGAGTGAGGAGTGAGAGCGAGGAGTGAGTAGCGAGGAGTGAGAGCGAGGAGCGAGGAGTGAGAGCGAGAGCGAGGAGTGAGAGCGAGGAGTGAGTAGTGAGAGCGAGGAGTGAGAGCGAGGAGTGAGGAGTGAGAGCGAGGAGCGAGGAGTGAGAGCGAGGAGCGAGGAGTGAGAGCGAGGAGCGAGGAGTGAGAGCGAGAGCGAGGAGTGAGGAGTGAGAGCGAGGAGTGAGGAGCGAGGAGCAAGGAGTGAGAGTGAGGAGTGAGAGCGAGGAGTGAGTAGCGAGGAGTGAGAGCGAGGAGCGAGGAGTGAGAGCGAGAGCGAGGAGTGAGAGCGAGGAGTGAGTAGCGAGGAGTGAGAGCGAGGAGCGAGGAGTGAGAGCGAGAGCGAGGAGTGAGAGCGAGGAGCGAGGAGTGAGAGCGAGGAGCGAGGAGCGAGGAGTGAGAGCGAGGAGCGAGGAGTGAGAGCGAGGAGTGAGGAGCGAGGAGCAAGGAGTGAGAGTGAGGAGTGAGAGCGAGAGCGAGGAGTGAGGAGCGAGGAGTGAGAGCGAGGAGCGAGGAGTGAGAGCGAGGAGCGAGGAGTGAGAGCGAGGAGCGAGGAGTGAGAGCGAGGAGCGAGGAGTGAGAGCGAGGAGCGAGGAGTGAGAGCGAGGAGTGAGGAGTTAGGAGTGAGAGCGAGGAGTGAGGAGTGAGAGCGAGGAGTGAGAGCGAAGAGCGCGGAGTGAGAGCGAGGAGTGAGGAATGAGAGCGAGGAGTGAGGAGTGAGAGCGAGGAGCGAGGAGTGAGAGCGAGGAGTGAGAGCGAGGAGCGAGGAGTTAGAGCGAGGAGCGAGGAGTGAGAGCGAGGAGTGAGGAGTGAGAGCGAGGAGTGAGAGCGAGGAGCGAGGAGTGAGAGCGAGGAGTGAGAGCGAGGGCGAGGAGTGAGGAGTGAGAGCGAGGAGCGAGGAGTGAGAGCGAGGAGCGAGGAGTGAGAGCGAGGAGCGAGGAGTGAGAGCGAGGAGCGAGGAGTGAGAGCGAGGAGCGAGGAGTGAGAGCGAGGAGTGAGGAGTTAGGAGTGAGAGCGAGGAGTGAGGAGTGAGAGCGAGGAGTGAGAGCGAAGAGCGCGGAGTGAGAGCGAGGAGTGAGGAATGAGAGCGAGGAGTGAGGAGTGAGAGCGAGGAGCGAGGAGTGAGAGCGAGGAGTGAGAGCGAGGAGCGAGGAGTTAGAGCGAGGAGCGAGGAGTGAGAGCGAGGAGTGAGAGCGAGAAGCGAGGAGTGAGAGCGAGGAGTGAGAGCGAGAGCGAGGAGTGAGGAGTGAGAGCGAGGAGCGAGGAGTGAGGAGTGAGAGCGAGGAGTGAGGAGTGAGAGCGAGGAGTGAGAGCGAGGAGCGAGGAGTGAGGAGTGAGAGCGAGGAGCGAGGAGTGAGAGCGAGGAGCGAGGAGTGAGGAGTGAGAGCGAGGAGCGAGGAGTGAGAGCGAGGAGTGAGGAGTGAGAGCGAGGAGTGAGGAGTGAGGAGTGAGAGCGAGGAGTGAGGAGTGAGAGCGAGGAGCGAGGAGTGAGGAGTGAGAGCGAGGAGCGAGGAGTGAGGAGTGAGAGCGAGGAGCGAGGAGTGAGAGCGAGGAGTGAGGAGTGAGAGCGAGGAGCGAGGAGTGAGAGCGAGGAGTGAGAGCGAGGAGCGAGGAGTGAGGAGTGAGAGCGAGGAGTGAGAGCGAGGAGCGAGGAGTGAGGAGTGAGAGCGAGGAGCGAGGAGTGAGAGCGAGGAGCGAGGAGTGAAAGCGAGGAGCGCGGAGTGAGAGCGAGGAGCGAGGAGCTAGGAGTGAGAGCGAGGAGTGAGGAGTGAGAGCGAGGAGTGAGGAGTGAGAGCGAGGAGTGAGAGCGAGGAGGGAGGAGTGAGAGCGAGGAGTGAGAGCGAGGAGCGAGGAGTGAAAGCGAGGAGCGCGGAGTGAGAGCGAGGAGCTAGGAGTGAGAGCGAGGAGTGAGGAGTGAGAGCGAGGAGTGAGGAGTGAGAGCGAGGAGTGAGAGCGAGGAGGGAGGAGTGAGAGCGAGGAGCGAGGACTGAGAGCGAGGAGCGAGGAGTGAGAGCGAGGAGTGAGGAGTGAGAGCGAGGAGCGAGGAGTGAGAGCGAGGAGCGAGGAGTGAGAGCGAGGAGCGAGGAGTGAGAGCGAGGAGTGAGGAGTAAGAGCGAGGAGCGAGGAGTGAGAGCGAGGAGTGAGAGAGAGGAACGAGGAGTGAGAGCGAGGAGTGAGAGCGAGGAGTGAGAAGTGAGAGCGAGGAGCGAGGAGTGAGGAGCGAGAGCGAGGAGTGAGAGCGAGGAGTGAGAGCGAGGAGTGAGGAGTGAGAGCGAGGAGCGAGGAGTGAGAGCGAGGAGTGAGAGCGAGAGCGAGGAGTGAGGAGTGAGAGCGAGGAGTGAGAGCGGGAGCGACGAGTGAGAGCGAGGAGTGAGGAGTGAGAGCGAGGAGCGAGGAGTGAGAGCGAGAGTGAGGAGTGAGAGCGAGAGCGAGGAGTGAGGAGCGAGAGCAAGGAGTGAGAGCGAGGAGTGAGAGCGAGGAGTGAGAGCGAGGAGTGAGGAGTGAGAGCGAGGAGCGAGGAGTGAGAGCGAGAGTGAGGAGTGAGAGCGAGAGCGAGGAGTGAGAGCGAGGAGCGAGGAGTGAGAGCGAGGAGTGATGAGTGAGAGCGAGGAGTGAGAGTGAGGAGTGAGAGCGAGGAATGAGAGCGAGGAGTGAGAGCGAGGAGTGAGGAGTGAGAGCGAGGAGTGAGGAGTGAGAGCGAGGAGCGAGGAGTGAGAGCGAGGAGCGAGGAGTGAGGAGTGAGAGCGAGGAGCGAGGAGTGAGAGCGAGGAGTGAGGAGTGAGAGCGAGGAGTGAGGAGTGAGGAGTGAGAGCGAGGAGTGAGGAGTGAGAGCGAGGAGTGAGGAGTGAGAGCGAGGAGCGAGGAGTGAGAGCGAGGAGCGAGGAGTGAGGAGTGAGAGCGAGGAGCGAGGAGTGAGAGCGAGGAGTGAGAGCGAGGAGCGAGGAGTGAGGAGTGAGAGCGAGGAGTGAGAGCGAGGAGCGAGGAGTGAGGAGTGAGAGCGAGGAGCGAGGAGTGAGAGCGAGGAGTGATGAGTGAGAGCGAGGAGTGAGAGTGAGGAGTGAGAGCGAGGAATGAGAGCGAGGAGCGAGGAGTGAGAGCGAGGAGTGAGGAGTGAGAGCGAGGAGTGAGAGCGAGGAGCGAGGAGTGAGGAGTGAGAGCGAGGAGCGAGGAGTGAGAGCGAGGAGCGAGGAGTGAGGAGTGAGAGCGAGGAGCGAGGAGTGAGAGCGAGGAGTGAGGATTGAGAGCGAGGAGTGAGGAGTGAGGAGTGAGAGCGAGGAGCGAGGAGTGAGAGCGAGGAGCGAGGAGTGAGGAGTGAGAGCGAGGAGCGAGGAGTGAGAGCGAGGAGTGAGAGCGAGGAGCGAGGAGTGAGGAGTGAGAGCGAGGAGTGAGAGCGAGGAGCGAGGAGTGAGGAGTGAGAGCGAGGAGCGAGGAGTGAGAGCGAGGAGCGAGGAGTGAAAGCGAGGAGCGCGGAGTGAGAGCGAGGAGCGAGGAGCTAGGAGTGAGAGCGAGGAGTGAGGAGTGAGAGCGAGGAGTGAGGAGTGAGAGCGAGGAGTGAGAGCGAGGAGGGAGGAGTGAGAGCGAGGAGCGAGGAGTGAGAGCGAGGAGCGAGGAGTGAAAGCGAGGAGCGCGGAGTGAGAGCGAGGAGCTAGGAGTGAGAGCGAGGAGTGAGGAGTGAGAGCGAGGAGTGAGGAGTGAGAGCGAGGAGTGAGAGCGAGGAGGGAGGAGTGAGGAGTGAGAGCGAGGAGCGAGGACTGAGAGCGAGGAGCGAGGAGTGAGAGCGAGGAGCGAGGAGTGAGAGCGAGGAGCGAGGAGTGAGAGCGAGGAGCGAGGAGTGAGAGCGAGGAGCGAAGAGTGAGAGCGAGGAGCGAGGAGTGAGAGCGAGGAGCGAGGAGTGAGAGCGAGGAGTGAGGAGTAAGAGCGAGGAGCGAGGAGTGAGAGCGAGGAGTGAGAGAGAGGAACGAGGAGTGAGAGCGAGGAGTGAGAGCGAGGAGTGAGAAGTGAGAGCGAGGAGCGAGGAGTGAGGAGCGAGAGCGAGGAGTGAGAGCGAGAGCGAGGAGTGAGAGCGAGGAGTGAGGAGTGAGAGCGAGGAGCGAGGAGTGAGAGAGAGGAGTGAGAGCGAGAGCGAGGAGTGAGGAGTGAGAGCGAGGAGTGAGAGCGGGAGCGACGAGTGAGAGCGAGGAGTGAGGAGTGAGAGCGAGGAGCGAGGAGTGAGAGCGAGAGTGAGGAGTGAGAGCGAGGAGTGAGGAGCGAGAGCAAGGAGTGAGAGCGCGGAGTGAGAGCGAGGAGTGAGAGCGAGGAGTGAGAGCGAGGAGCGAGGAGTGAGAGCGAGAGCGAGGAGTGAGGAGTGAGAGCGAGGAGTGAGAGCGGGAGCGACGAGTGAGAGCGAGGAGTGAGTGCGAGGAGCGAGGAGTGAGAGCGAGAGTGAGGAGTGAGAGCGAGGAGTGAGGAGCGAGAGCAAGGAGTGAGAGCGAGGAGTGAGAGCGAGGAATGAGGAGTGAGAGCGAGGAGTGAGAGCGAGGAGTGAGGAGCGAGGAGTGAGAGCGAGGAGTAAGAGCGAGGAGCGAGGAGTGAGAGCGAGGAGTGAGGAGTGAGAGCGAGGAGTGAGGATTGAGAGCGAGGAGTGAGGAGTGAGGAGTGAGAGCGAGGAGTGAGGAGTGAGAGCGAGGAGTGAGGAGTGAGAGCGAGGAGCGAGGAGTGAGAGCGAGGAGCGAGGAGTGAGGAGTGAGAGCGAGGAGCGAGGAGTGAGAGCGAGGAGCGAGGAGTGAGGAGTGAGAGCGAGGAGTGAGAGCGAGGAGCGAGGAGTGAGGAGTGAGAGCGAGGAGCGAGGAGTGAGAGCGAGGAGCGAGGAGTGAAAGCGAGGAGCGCGGAGTGAGAGCGAGGAGCGAGGAGCTAGGAGTGAGAGCGAGGAGTGAGGAGTGAGAGCGAGGAGTGAGGAGTGAGAGCGAGGAGTGAGAGCGAGGAGGGAGGAGTGAGAGCGAGGAGCGAGGAGTGAGAGCGAGGAGCGAGGAGTGAAAGCGAGGAGCGCGGAGTGAGAGCGAGGAGCTAGGAGTGAGAGCGAGGAGTGAGGAGTGAGAGCGAGGAGTGAGGAGTGAGAGCGAGGAGTGAGAGCGAGGAGGGAGGAGTGAGGAGTGAGAGCGAGGAGCGAGGACTGAGAGCGAGGAGCGAGGAGTGAGAGCGAGGAGCGAGGAGTGAGAGCGAGGAGCGAGGAGTGAGAGCGAGGAGCGAAGAGTGAGAGCGAGGAGCGAGGAGTGAGAGCGAGGAGCGAGGAGTGAGAGCGAGGAGTGAGGAGTAAGAGCGAGGAGCGAGGAGTGAGAGCGAGGAGTGAGAGAGAGGAACGAGGAGTGAGAGCGAGGAGTGAGAGCGAGGAGTGAGAAGTGAGAGCGAGGAGCGAGGAGTGAGGAGCGAGAGCGAGGAGTGAGAGCGAGAGCGAGGAGTGAGAGCGAGGAGTGAGGAGTGAGAGCGAGGAGCGAGGAGTGAGAGAGAGGAGTGAGAGCGAGAGCGAGGAGTGAGGAGTGAGAGCGAGGAGTGAGAGCGGGAGCGACGAGTGAGAGCGAGGAGTGAGGAGTGAGAGCGAGGAGCGAGGAGTGAGAGCGAGAGTGAGGAGTGAGAGCGAGGAGTGAGGAGCGAGAGCAAGGAGTGAGAGCGCGGAGTGAGAGCGAGGAGTGAGAGCGAGGAGTGAGAGCGAGGAGCGAGGAGTGAGAGCGAGAGCGAGGAGTGAGGAGTGAGAGCGAGGAGTGAGAGCGGGAGCGACGAGTGAGAGCGAGGAGTGAGTGCGAGGAGCGAGGAGTGAGAGCGAGAGTGAGGAGTGAGAGCGAGGAGTGAGGAGCGAGAGCAAGGAGTGAGAGCGAGGAGTGAGAGCGAGGAATGAGGAGTGAGAGCGAGGAGTGAGAGCGAGGAGTGAGAGCGAGGAGTGAGAGCGAGAGCGAGGAGTGAGGAGCGAGGAGTGAGAGCGAGGAGTGAGAGCGAGGAGCGAGGAGTGAGAGCGAGGAGTGAGAGAGAGGAGCGAGGAGTGAGAGCGAGGAGTGAGAGCGAGGAGTGAGAAGTGAGAGCGAGGAGCGAGGAGTGAGAGCGAGGAGTGAGAGCGAGAGCGAGGAGTGAGGAGCGAGAGCGAGGAGTGAGAGCGAGAGCGAGGAGTGAGAGCGAGGAGTGAGGAGTGAGAGCGTGGAGCGAGGAGTGAGAGCGAGGAGTGAGAGCGAGAGCGAGGAGTGAGGAGTGAGAGCGAGGAGTGAGGAGTGAGAGCGAGGAGCAAGGAGTGAGAGCGAGAGTGAGGAGTGAGAGCGAGAGCGAGGAGTGAGGAGCGAGAGCAAGGAGTGAGAGCGAGGAGTGAGAGCGAGGAGTGAGGAGTGAGAGCGAGGAGTGAGAGCGAGGAGTTAGAGCGAGGAGTGAGGAGCGAGGAGTGAGAGCGAGAGCGAGGAGTGAGGAGTGAGAGCGAGGAGGGAGGAGTGAGAGCGAGAGCGAGGAGTGAGAGTGAGAGCGAGGAGTGAGAGCGAGGAGCGAGGAGTGAGAGCGAGGAGTGAGAGCGAGGAGCGAGGAGTGAGAGCGAGGAGTGAGAGCGAGGAGTGAGAGCGAGGAGTGAGAGCGAGAGCGAGGAGTGAGAGCGAAGAGTGAGAGCGAGGAGTGAGAGCGAGGAGCAAGGAGTGAGAGCGAGGAGTGAGAGCGAGGAGCTAGGAGTGAGAGCGAGGAGTGAGGAGTGAGAGCGAGGAGTGAGGAGCGAGGAGTAAGAGCGAGGAGTGAGGAGTGAGAGCGAGGAGTGAGAGCGAGAGCGAGGAGTGAGGAGTGAGAGCGAGGAGTGAGAGCGAGAGCGAGGAGTGAGAGCGAGGAGTGAGAGCGAGGAGCGAGGAGTGAGAGCGAGAGCGAGGAGTGAGGAGTGAGAGCGAGGAGTGAGAGCGAGAGCGAGGAGTGAGAGCGAGGAGTGAGGAGTGAGAGCGAGGAGTGAGAGCGAGAGCGAGGAGTGAGGAGTGAGAGCGAGGAGTGAGGAGTGAGAGCGAGGAGCGAGGAGTGAGAGCGAGAGCGAGGAGTGGGTGAGCGCGAGAGCGAGGAGTGAGAGCGAGAGCGAGGAGTGAGGAGTGAGAGCGAGGAGTTAGAGCGAGGAGTGAGAGCGAGGAGTTAGGAGTGAGAGCGAGGAGTGAGAGCGAGGAGTGTGGAGTGAGAGCGAGGAGTGAGGAGTGAGAGCGAGGAGTGAGAGCGAGGAGCGAGGAGTGAGAGCGAGGAGTGAGAGCGAGAGCGAGGAGTGAGAGCGAGAGCGAGGAGCGAGGAGTGAGAGCGAGGAGTAAGAGCGAGGAGCAAGGAGTGAGAGCGAGGAGAGAGAGCAAGGAGCGAGGAGTGAGAGCGAGGAGTGAGAGCGAGGAGTGAGAAGTGAGAGCAAGGAGCGAGGAGTGAGAGTGAGGAGTGAGAGCGAGAGCGAGGAGTGAGGAGTGAGAGCGAGGAGTGAGAGCTAGGAGTGAGGAGTGAGAGCGAGGAGTGAGAGCGAGGAGTGAGAGCGAGAGCGAGGAGTGAGGAGTGAGAGCGAGGAGTGAGAGCGGGAGCGAGGAGTGAGAGCGAGGAGTGAGGAGTGAGAGCGAGGAGCGAGGAGTGAGAGCGAGAGTGAGGAGTGAGAGCGAGAGCGAGGAGTGAGGAGCGAAAGCAAGGAGTGAGAGCGAGAGCGAGGAGTGAGAGCGAAGAGCGAGGAGTGAGAGCGAGGAGCGAGGAGTGGGTGAGCGCGAGAGCGAGGAGTGAGAGCGAGAGCGAGGAGTGAGGAGTGAGAGCGAGGAGTGAGAGCGAGGAGTGAGAGCGAGGAGTTAGGAGTGAGAGCGAGAGCGAGGAGTGAGAGCGAGAGCGAGGAGTGAGGAGTGAGAGCGAGGAGTGAGGAGTGAGAGCGAGGAGTGAGAGCGAGGAGTGAGAGCGAGGAGTGAGGAGTGAGAGCAAGGAGTGAGAGCGGGAGCGAGGAGTGAGAGCGAGGAGTGAGGAGTGAGAGCGAGGAGCGAGGAGTGAGAGCGAGAGTGAGGAGTGAGAGCGAGAGCGAGGAGTGAGGAGTGAGAGCGAGGAGTGAGGAGCGAGGAGCGAGGAGTGAGAGCGAGGAGCGAGGAGTGAGAGCGAGGAGCGAGGAGTGAGAGCGAGGAGTGAGAGCGAGGAGTGAGGACTGAGAGCGAGGAGTGAGGAGTGAGGAGTGAGAGCGAGGAGCGAGGAGTGAGAGCGAGGAGTGAGAGCGAGGAGCGAGGAGTGAGGAGTGAGAGCGAGGAGTGAGGAGTGAGAGCGAGGAGTGAGAGCGGGAGCGACGAGTGAGAGCGAGGAGTGAGTGCGAGGAGCGAGGAGTGAGAGCGAGAGTGAGGAGTGAGAGCGAGGAGTGAGGAGCGAGAGCAAGGAGTGAGAGCGAGGAGTGAGAGCGAGGAGTGAGAGCGAGAGCGAGGAGTGAGAGCGAGAGCGAGGAGCGAGGAGTGAGAGCGAGGAGTAAGAGCGAGGAGCAAGGAGTGAGAGCGAGGAGAGAGAGCAAGGAGCGAGGAGTGAGAGCGAGGAGTGAGAGCGAGGAGTGAGAAGTGAGAGCAAGGAGCGAGGAGTGAGAGTGAGGAGTGAGAGCGAGAGCGAGGAGTGAGGAGTGAGAGCGAGGAGTGAGAGCTAGGAGTGAGGAGTGAGAGCGAGGAGTGAGAGCGAGGAGTGAGGAGTGAGAGCGAGGAGTGAGAGCGGGAGCGAGGAGTGAGAGCGAGGAGTGAGGAGTGAGAGCGAGGAGCGAGGAGTGAGAGCGAGAGTGAGGAGTGAGAGCGAGAGCGAGGAGTGAGGAGCGAAAGCAAGGAGTGAGAGCGAGAGCGAGGAGTGAGAGCGAAGAGCGAGGAGTGAGAGCGAGGAGCGAGGAGTGGGTGAGCGCGAGAGCGAGGAGTGAGAGCGAGAGCGAGGAGTGAGGAGTGAGAGCGAGGAGTGAGAGCGAGGAGTGAGAGCGAGGAGTTAGGAGTGAGAGCGAGAGCGAGGAGTGAGAGCGAGAGCGAGGAGTGAGGAGTGAGAGCGAGGAGTGAGGAGTGAGAGCGAGGAGTGAGAGCGAGGAGTGAGAGCGAGGAGTGAGGAGTGAGAGCAAGGAGTGAGAGCGGGAGCGAGGAGTGAGAGCGAGGAGTGAGGAGTGAGAGCGAGGAGCGAGGAGTGAGAGCGAGAGTGAGGAGTGAGAGCGAGAGCGAGGAGTGAGGAGTGAGAGCGAGGAGTGAGGAGCGAGGAGCGAGGAGTGAGAGCGAGGAGCGAGGAGTGAGAGCGAGGAGCGAGGAGTGAGAGCGAGGAGTGAGAGCGAGGAGTGAGGACTGAGAGCGAGGAGTGAGGAGTGAGGAGTGAGAGCGAGGAGCGAGGAGTGAGAGCGAGGAGTGAGAGCGAGGAGCGAGGAGTGAGGAGTGAGAGCGAGGAGTGAGGAGTGAGAGCGAGGAGTGAGAGCGGGAGCGACGAGTGAGAGCGAGGAGTGAGTGCGAGGAGCGAGGAGTGAGAGCGAGAGTGAGGAGTGAGAGCGAGGAGTGAGGAGCGAGAGCAAGGAGTGAGAGCGAGGAGTGAGAGCGAGGAATGAGGAGTGAGAGCGAGGAGTGAGAGCGAGGAGTGAGAGCGAGGAGTGAGAGCGAGAGCGAGGAGTGAGGAGCGAGGAGTGAGAGCGAGGAGTGAGAGCGAGGAGCGAGGAGTGAGAGCGAGGAGTGAGAGAGAGGAGCGAGGAGTGAGAGCGAGGAGTGAGAGCGAGGAGTGAGAAGTGAGAGCGAGGAGCGAGGAGTGAGAGCGAGGAGTGAGAGCGAGAGCGAGGAGTGAGGAGCGAGAGCGAGGAGTGAGAGCGAGAGCGAGGAGTGAGAGCGAGGAGTGAGGAGTGAGAGCGTGGAGCGAGGAGTGAGAGCGAGGAGTGAGAGCGAGAGCGAGGAGTGAGGAGTGAGAGCGAGGAGTGAGGAGTGAGAGCGAGGAGCAAGGAGTGAGAGCGAGAGTGAGGAGTGAGAGCGAGAGCGAGGAGTGAGGAGCGAGAGCAAGGAGTGAGAGCGAGGAGTGAGAGCGAGGAGTGAGGAGTGAGAGCGAGGAGTGAGAGCGAGGAGTGAGAGCGAGGAGTGAGAGCGAGGAGTGAGAGCGAGGAGTGAGAGCGAGGAGTGAGGAGCGAGGAGTGAGAGCGAGGAGCGAGGAGTAAGAGCGAGGAGCGAGGAGTGAGAGCGAGGAGCGAGGAGTGAGAGCGAGGAGTGAGAGCGAGAGCGAGGAGTGAGAAGTGAGAGCGAGGAGTGAGAGCGAGGAGTGAGGAGTGAGAGCGAGGAGCGAGGAGTGAGAGCGAGGAGTGAGAGCGAGAGCGAGGAGTGAGGAGTGAGAGCGAGGAGTGAGGAGCGAGGAGTGAGAGCGAGGAGTGAGGAGTGAGAGCGAGGAGTGAGAGCGAGAGCGAGGAGTGAGGAGTGAGAGCGAGGAGTGAGAGCGAGAGCGAGAGCGAGGAGTGAGAGCGAGGAGTGAGAGCGAGGAGCGAGGAGTGAGAGCGAGAGCGAGGAGTGAGGAGTGAGAGCGAGGAGTGAGGAGTGAGAGCGAGAGCGAGGAGTGAGAGCGAGGAGTGAGGAGTGAGAGCGAGGAGTGAGAGCGAGGAGCGAGAGCAAGGAGTGAGAACGAGAGCGAGGAGTGAGGAGTGAGAGCGAGGAGTGAGGAGTGAGAGCGAGGAGCGAGGAGTGAGAGCGAGAGCGAGGAGTGAGAGCGAGGAGTGAGGAGTGAGAGCGAGGAGCGAGGAGTGAGAGCGAGGAGTGAGAGCGAGAGCGAGGAGTGAGGAGTGAGAGCGAGGAGTGAGGAGTGAGAGCGAGGAGCAAGGAGTGAGAGCGAGAGTGAGGAGTGAGAGCGAGAGCGAGGAGTGAGGAGCGAGAGCAAGGAGTGAGAGCGAGGAGTGAGAGCGAGGAGTGAGGAGTGAGAGCGAGGAGTGAGAGCGAGAGCGAGGAGTTAGAGCGAGGAGTGAGGAGCGAGGAGTGAGAGCGAGAGCGAGGAGTGAGGAGTGAGAGCGAGGAGGGAGGAGTGAGAGCGAGAGCGAGGAGTGAGAGTGAGAGCGAGGAGTGAGAGCGAGGAGCGAGGAGTGAGAGCGAGGAGCGAGGAGTGAGAGCGAGGAGTGAGAGCGAGAGCGAGGAGTGAGAGCGAAGAGTGAGAGCGAGGAGTGAGAGCGAGGAGCGAGGAGTGAGAGCGAGGAGTGAGAGCGAGGAGCTAGGAGTGAGAGCGAGGAGTGAGGAGTGAGAGCGAGGAGTGAGGAGCGAGGAGTAAGAGCGAGGAGCGAGGAGTGAGAGCGAGGAGCGAGGAGTGAGAGCGAGGAGTGAGAGCGAGAGCGAGGAGTGAGGAGTGAGAGCGAGGAGTAAGGAGCGAGGAGTGAGAGCGAGGAGTGAGGAGTGAGAGCGAGGAGTGAGAGCGAGAGCGAGGAGTGAGGAGTGAGAGCGAGGAGTGAGAGCGAGAGCGAGGAGTGAGAGCGAGGAGTGAGAGCGAGGAGCGAGGAGTGAGAGCGAGGAGTGAGAGCGAGAGCGAGGAGTGAGAGCGAGGAGTGAGAGCGAGAGCGAGGAGTGAGAGCGAGGAGTGAGAGCGAGGAGTGAGGAGTGAGAGCGAGGAGTGAGAGCGAGGAGCGATAGCGAGGAGTGAGAACGAGAGCGAGGAGTGAGGAGTGAGAGCGAGGAGTGAGGAGTGAGAGCGAGGAGCGAGGAGTGAGAGCGAGAGCGAGGAGTGAGGAGTGAGAGCGAGGAGCGAGGAGTGAGAGCGAGGAGTAAGGAGCGAGGAGTGAGGAGCGAGAGCGAGGAGCGAGGAGTGAGAGCGAGAGCGAGGAGTGGGTTAGCGCGAGAGCGAGGAGTGAGAGCGAGGAGTGAGGAGTGAAAGCGAGGAGTGAGGAGTGAGAGCGAGGAGCGAGGAGTGAGAGCGAGAGCGAGGAGTGGGTGAGCGCGAGAGCGAGGAGTGAGAGCGAGAGCGAGGAGTGAGGAGTGAGAGCGAGGAGTTAGAGCGAGGAGTGAGAGCGAGGAGTTAGGAGTGAGAGCGAGGAGTGAGAGCGAGGAGTGAGAGCGAGGAGTGAGGAGTGAGAGCGAGGAGTGAGGAGTGAGAGCGAGGAGTGAGAGCGAGGAGCGAGGAGTGAGAGCGAGGAGTGAGAGCGAGAGCGAGGAGTGAGAGCGAGAGCGAGGAGCGAGGAGTGAGAGCGAGGAGTAAGAGCGAGGAGCGAGGAGTGAGAGCGAGGAGTGAGAGCGAGGAGTGAGAAGTGAGAGCAAGGAGCGAGGAGTGAGAGTGAGGAGTGAGAGCGAGAGCGAGGAGTGAGGAGTGAGAGCGAGGAGTGAGAGCTAGGAGTGAGGAGTGAGAGCGAGGAGTGAGAGCGAGGAGTGAGAGCGAGAGCGAGGAGTGAGGAGTGAGAGCGAGGAGTGAGAGCGGGAGCGAGGAGTGAGAGCGAGGAGTGAGGAGTGAGAGCGAGGAGCGAGGAGCGAGGAGTGAGAGCGAGAGTGAGGAGTGAGAGCGAGAGCGAGGAGTGAGGAGCGAGAGCAAGGAGTGAGAGCGAGAGCGAGGAGTGAGAGCGAAGAGCGAGGAGTGAGAGCGAGGAGCGAGGAGTGGGTGAGCGCGAGAGCGAGGAGTGAGAGCGAGAGCGAGGAGTGAGGAGTGAGAGCGAGGAGTGAGAGCGAGGAGTGAGAGCGAGGAGTTAGGAGTGAGAGCGAGAGCGAGGAGTGAGGAGTGAGAGCGAGGAGTGAGGAGTGAGAGCGAGGAGTGAGAGCGAGGAGTGAGAGCGAGGAGTGAGGAGTGAGAGCGAGGAGTGAGAGCGGGAGCGAGGAGTGAGAGCGAGGAGTGAGGAGTGAGAGCGAGGAGCGAGGAGTGAGAGCGAGAGTGAGGAGTGAGAGCGAGAGCGAGGAGTGAGGAGTGAGAGCGAGGAGTGAGGAGCGAGGAGCGAGGAGTGAGAGCGAGGAGCGAGGAGTGAGAGCGAGGAGCGAGGAGTGAGAGCGAGGAGCGAGGAGTGAGAGCGAGGAGTGAGAGCGAGGAGTGAGAGCGAGGAGTGAGGACTGAGAGCGAGGAGTGAGGAGTGAGGAGTGAGAGCGAGAGCGAGGAGTGGGTGAGCGCGAGAGCGAGGAGTGAGAGCGAGGAGTGAGGAGTGAGGAGTGAGAGCGAGGAATGAGAGCGAGGAGTGAGAGCGAGGAGTTAGGAGTGAGAGCGAGAGCGAGGAGTGAGAGCGAGAGCGAGGAGTGAGAGCGAGGAGTGAGGAGTGAGAGCGAGGAGTGAGAGCGAGGAGTGAGAGCGAGGAGTGAGAGCGAGGAGTGAGAGCGAGGAGTGAGGAGCGAGGAGTGAGAGCGAGGAGCGAGGAGTGAGAGCGAGGAGTGAGAGCGAGAGCGAGGAGTGAGAAGTGAGAGCGAGGAGTGAGAGCGAGGAGTGAGAGCGAGGAGTGAGGAGTGAGAGCGAGGAGCGAGGAGTGAGAGCGAGGAGTGAGAGCGAGAGCGAGGAGTGAGGAGTGAGAGCGAGGAGTGAGGAGCGAGGAGTGAGAGCGAGGAGTGAGGAGTGAGAGCGAGGAGTGAGAGCGAGAGCGAGGAGTGAGGAGTGAGAGCGAGGAGTGAGAGCGAGAGCGAGAGCGAGGAGTGAGAGCGAGGAGTGAGAGCGAGGAGCGAGGAGTGAGAGCGAGGAGTGAGGAGTGAGAGCGAGGAGTGAGGAGTGAGAGCGAGAGCGAGGAGTGAGAGCGAGGAGTGAGGAGTGAGAGCGAGGAGTGAGAGCGAGGAGCGAGAGCAAGGAGTGAGAACGAGAGCGAGGAGTGAGGAGTGAGAGCGAGGAGTGAGGAGTGAGAGCGAGGAGCGAGGAGTGAGAGCGAGAGCGAGGAGTGAGGAGTGAGAGCGAGGAGCGAGGAGTGAGAGCGAGGAGTGAGGAGCGAGGGGTGAGGAGCGAGAGCGAGGAGTGAGAGCGAGAGCGAGGAGTGGGTTAGCGCGAGAGCGAGGAGTGAGAGCGAGAGCGAGGAGTGAGGAGTGAGAGCGAGGAGTGAGGAGTGAGAGCGAGGAGCGAGGAGTGAGAGCGAGAGCGAGGAGTGGGTGAGCGCGAGAGCGAGGAGTGAGAGCGAGAGCGAGGAGTGAGGAGTGAGAGCGAGGAGTTAGAGCGAGGAGTGAGAGCGAGGAGTTAGGAGTGAGAGCGAGGAGTGAGAGCGAGGAGTGAGGAGTGAGAGCGAGGAGTGAGGAGTGAGAGCGAGGAGTGAGAGCGAGGAGCGAGGAGTAAGAGCGAGGAGTGAGAGCGAGAGCGAGGAGTGAGAGCGAGAGCGAGGAGCGAGGAGTGAGAGCGAGGAGTAAGAGCGAGGAGCAAGGAGTGAGAGCGAGGAGAGAGAGCAAGGAGCGAGGAGTGAGAGCGAGGAGTGAGAGCGAGGAGTGAGAAGTGAGAGCGAGGAGTGAGAGCGAGGAGTGAGAGCGAGAGCGAGGAGTGAGGAGTGAGAGCGAGGAGTGAGAGCGGGAGCGAGGAGTGAGAGCGAGGAGTGAGGAGTGAGAGCGAGGAGCGAGGAGCGAGGAGTGAGAGCGAGAGTGAGGAGTGAGAGCGAGAGCGAGAGCGAGGAGTGAGGAGCGAGAGCAAGGAGTGAGAGCGAGAGCGAGGAGTGAGAGCGAAGAGCGAGGAGTGAGAGCGAGGAGCGAGGAGTGGGTGAGCGCGAGAGCGAGGAGTGAGGAGTGAGAGCGAGGAGTGAGAGCGAGGAGTGAGAGCGAGGAGTTAGGAGTGAGAGCGAGAGCGAGGAGTGAGAGCGAGGAGTGAGAGCGAGAGCGAGGAGTGAGGAGTGAGAGCGAGGAGTGAGGAGTGAGAGCGAGGAGTGAGAGCGAGGAGTGAGAGCGAGGAGTGAGGAGTGAGAGCGAGGAGTTAGAGCGGGAGCGAGGAGTGAGAGCGAGGAGTGAGGAGTGAGAGCGAGGAGCGAGGAGTGAGAGCGAGAGTGAGGAGTGAGAGCGAGAGCGAGGAGTGAGGAGTGAGAGCGAGGAGCGAGGAGTGAGAGCGAGGAGTGAGAGCGAGGAGTGAGAGCGAGGAGTGAGGACTGAGAGCGAGGAGTGAGGAGTGAGGAGTGAGAGCGAGGAGCGAGGAGTGAGAGCGAGGAGTGAGAGCGAGGAGCGAGGAGTGAGGAGTGAGAGCGAGGAGTGAGAGCGAGGAGCGAGGAGTGAGGAGTGAGAGCGAGGAGCGAGGAGTGAGAGCGAGGAGCGAGGAGTGAAAGCGAGGAGCGCGGAGTGAGAGCGAGGAGCGAGGAGCTAGGAGTGAGAGCGAGGAGTGAGGAGTGAGAGCGAGGAGTGAGGAGTGAGAGCGAGGAGTGAGAGCGAGGAGGGAGGAGTGAGAGCGAGGAGCGAGGAGTGAGAGCGAGGAGTGAGAGCGAGGAGCGAGGAGTGAGGAGTGAGAGCGAGGAGTGAGAGCGAGGAGCGAGGAGTGAGGAGTGAGAGCGAGGAGCGAGGAGTGAGAGCGAGGAGCGAGGAGTGAAAGCGAGGAGCGCGGAGTGAGAGCGAGGAGCGAGGAGCTAGGAGTGAGAGCGAGGAGTGAGGAGTGAGAGCGAGGAGTGAGGAGTGAGAGCGAGGAGTGAGAGCGAGGAGGGAGGAGTGAGAGCGAGGAGCGAGGAGTGAGAGCGAGGAGCGAGGAGTGAAAGCGAGGAGCGCGGAGTGAGAGCGAGGAGCTAGGAGTGAGAGCGAGGAGCTAGGAGTGAGAGCGAGGAGTGAGGAGTGAGAGCGAGGAGTGAGGAGTGAGAGCGAGGAGTGAGAGCGAGGAGGGAGGAGTGAGGAGTGAGAGCGAGGAGCGAGGACTGAGAGCGAGGAGCGAGGAGTGAGAGCGAGGAGCGAGGAGTGAGAGCGAGGAGTGAGGAGTGAGAGCGAGGAGCGAGAGCGAGGAGCGAAGAGTGAGAGCGAGGAGCGAGGAGTGAGAGCGAGGAGCGAGGAGTGAGAGCGAGGAGTGAGGAGTAAGAGCGAGGAGCGAGGAGTGAGAGCGAGGAGTGAGAGAGAGGAACGAGGAGTGAGAGCGAGGAGTGAGAGCGAGGAGTGAGAAGTGAGAGCGAGGAGCGAGGAGTGAGGAGCGAGAGCGAGGAGTGAGAGCGAGAGCGAGGAGTGAGAGCGAGGAGTGAGGAGTGAGAGCGAGGAGCGAGAGCGAGGAGTGAGAGCGAGAGCGAGGAGTGAGGAGTGAGAGCGAGGAGTGAGAGCGGGAGCGACGAGTGAGAGCGAGGAGTGAGGAGTGAGAGCGAGGAGCGAGGAGTGAGAGCGAGAGTGAGGAGTGAGAGCGAGAGCGAGGAGTGAGGAGCGAGAGCAAGGAGTGAGAGCGAGGAGTGAGAGCGAGGAGTGAGAGCGAGGAGTGAGAGCGAGGAGCGAGGAGTGAGAGCGAGGAGCGAGGAGTGAGAGCGAGGAGTGAGAGCGAGAGCGAGGAGTGAGGAGTGAGAGCGAGGAGTGAGAGCGGGAGCGACGAGTGAGAGCGAGGAGTGAGGAGTGAGAGCGAGGAGCGAGGAGTGAGAGCGAGAGTGAGGAGTGAGAGCGAGGAGTGAGGAGCGAGAGCAAGGAGTGAGAGCGAGGAGTGAGAGCGAGGAGTGAGGAGTGAGAGCGAGGAGTGAGAGCGAGGAGCGAGGAGTGAGAGCGAGGAGTGAGGAGTGAGAGCGAGGAGTGAGGAGCGAGGAGCGAGGAGTGAGAGCGAGGAGCGAGGAGTGAGGAGTGAGAGCGAGGAGTGAGAGCGAGGAGTGAGAGCGAGGAGTGAGAGCGAGGAGTGAGGAGCGAGGAGTGAGAGCGAGGAGTAAGAGCGAGGAGCGAGGAGTGAGAGCGAGGAGTGAGAGAGAGGAGCGAGGAGTGAGAGCGAGGAGTGAGAGCGAGGAGTGAGAGCGAGGAGCGAGGAGTGAGGAGTGAGAGCGAGGAGTGAGAGCGAGGAGTGAGAGCGAGGAGTGAGAGCGAGGAGTGAGGAGCGAGGAGTGAGAGCGAGGAGTAAGAGCGAGGAGCGAGGAGTGAGAGCGAGGAGTGAGAGAGAGGAGCGAGGAGTGAGAGCGAGGAGTGAGAGCGAGGAGCGAGGAGTGAGAGCGAGGAGTGAGAGCGAGGAGTGAGGAGTGAGAGCGAGAGCGAGGAGTGAGGAGCGAGAGCGAGGAGTGAGAGCGAGAGCGAGGAGTGAGAGCGAGGAGTGAGGAGTGAGAGCGAGGAGCGAGGAGTGAGAGCGAGGAGTGAGAGCGAGAGCGAGGAGTGAGGAGTGAGAGCGAGAAGTGAGGAGTGAGAGCGAGAGTGAGGAGTGAGAGCGAGAGCGAGGAGTGAGGAGCGAGAGCAAGGAGTGAGAGCGAGGAGTGAGAGCGAGGAGTGAGGAGTGAGAGCGAGGAGTGAGAGCGAGAGCGAGGAGTTAGAGCGAGGAGTGAGGAGCGAGGAGTGAGAGCGAGAGCGAGGAGTGAGGAGTGAGAGCGAGGAGGGAGGAGTGAGAGCGAGAGCGAGGAGTGAGAGTGAGAGCGAGGAGTGAGAGCGAGGAGCGAGGAGTGAGAGCGAGGAGCGAGGAGTGAGAGCGAGGAGTGAGAGCGAGGAGTGAGAGCGAGAGCGAGGAGTGAGAGCGAAGAGTGAGAGCGAGGAGTGAGAGCGAGGAGCGAGGAGTGAGAGCGAGGAGTGAGAGCGAGGAGCTAGGAGTGAGAGCGAGGAGTGAGGAGTGAGAGCGAGGAGTGAGGAGCGAGGAGTAAGAGCGAGGAGCGAGGAGTGAGAGCGAGGAGCGAGGAGTGAGAGCGAGGAGTGAGAGCGAGAGCGAGGAGTGAGGAGTGAGAGCGAGGAGTGAGGAGCGAGGAGTGAGAGCGAGGAGTGATGAGTGAGAGCGAGGAGTGAGAGCGAGAGCGAGGAGTGAGGAGTGAGAGCGAGGAGTGAGAGCGAGAGCGAGGAGTTAGAGCGAGGAGTGAGAGCGAGGAGCGAGGAGCGAGAGCGAGAGCGAGGAGTGAGGAGTGAGAGCGAGGAGTGAGAGCGAGAGCGAGGAGTGAGAGCGAGGAGTGAGAGCGAGAGCGAGGAGTGAGAGCGAGGAGTGAGAGCGAGGAGTGAGGAGTGAGAGCGAGGAGTGAGGAGTGAGAGCGAGAGCGAGGAGTGAGAGCGAGGAGTGAGGAGTGAGAGCGAGGAGTGAGAGCGAGGAGCGAGAGCGAGGAGTGAGAACGAGAGCGAGGAGTGAGGAGTGAGAGCGAGGAGTGAGGAGTGAGAGCGAGGAGCGAGGAGTGAGAGCGAGAGCGAGGAGTGAGGAGTGAGAGCGAGGAGCGAGGAGTGAGAGCGAGGAGTAAGGAGCGAGGAGTGAGGAGCGAGAGCGAGGAGCGAGGAGTGAGAGCGAGAGCGAGGAGTGGGTTAGCGCGAGAGCGAGGAGTGAGAGCGAGAGCGAGGAGTGAGGAGTGAGAGCGAGGAGTGAGGAGTGAGAGCGAGGAGTGAGAGCGAGAGCGAGGAGTGGGTGAGCGCGAGAGCGAGGAGTGAGAGCGAGAGCGAGGAGTGAGGAGTGAGAGCGAGGAGTTAGGAGTGAGAGCGAGGAGTGAGAGCGAGGAGTGAGAGCGAGGAGTGAGAGCGAGGAGTGAGGAGTGAGAGCGAGGAGTGAGAGCGAGGAGCGAGGAGTGAGAGCGAGGAGTGAGAGCGAGAGCGAGGAGTGAGAGCGAGAGCGAGGAGCGAGGAGTGAGAGCGAGGAGTGAGAGCGAGAGCGAGGAGTGAGGAGCGAGGAGCGAGAAGTGAGAGCGAGGAGCGAGGAGTGAGAGCGAGGAGCGAGGAGTGAGGAGTGAGAGTGAGGAGTGAGAGCGAGAGCGAGGAGTGAGGAGTGAGAGCGAGGAGTGAGAGCGAGGAGCGAGGAGTGAGAGCGAGGAGTGAGAGCGAGAGCGAGGAGTGAGAGCGAGGAGTGAGGAGTGAGAGCGAGGAGTGAGAGCGAGGAGTGAGAGCGAGAGCGTGGAGTGAGAGTGAGAGCGAGGAGTGAGGAGTTAGAGCGAGGAGCGAGGAGTGAGAGCGAGAGTGAGGAGTGAGAGCGAGAGCGAGGAGTGAGAGCGAGGAGTGAGGAGTGAGAGCGAGGAGTGAGAGCGAGGAGCGAGGAGTGAGAGCGAGGAGTGAGAGCGAGGAGCGAGGAGTGAGAGCGAGAGCGAGGAGTGAGGAGTGAGCGCGAGAGCGAGGAGTGAGAGCGAGGAGTGAGAGCGAGGAGTGAGAGTGAGGAGGGAGGAGTGACAGCGAGAGCGAGGAGTGAGAGCGAGGAGTGAGAGCGAGGAGTGAGAGCGAGGAGTGAGAGCGAGGAGTGAGGAGTGAGAGCGATAGCGAGGAGTGAGAGCGAGGAGTGAGGAGTGAGAGCGAGGAGTGAGAGCGAGAGCGAGGATTGAGAGCGAGAGCGAGGAGTGAGGAGTGAGAGCGAGGAGTGAGAGCGAGGAGTGAGAGCGAGAGCGAGGAGCGAGAGCGAGGAGTGAGGAGTGAGAGCGAGGAGCGAGGAGTGAGAGCGAGGAGCGAGGAGTGAGAGCGAGGAGTGAGGAGTGAGCGCGAGAGCGAGGAGTGAGGAGTGAGAGCGAGAGCGAGGAGTGAGGAGTGAGAGCGAGGAGTGAGAGCGAGAGCGAGGAGTGAGAGCGAGGAGCGAGGAGTGAGAGCGAGGAGTGAGGAGTGAGAGCGAGGAGTGAGGAGTGAGCGCGAGAGCGAGGAGTGAGGAGTGAGAGCGAGGAGTGAGGAGTGAGAGCGAGGAGTGAGAGCGAGGAGCAAGGAGTGAGAGCGAGGAGTGAGGAGCGAGGAGTGAGAGCGAGGAGCGAGGAGTGAGAGCGAGGAGCGAGGAGTGAGAGCGAGGAGCGAGAGCGAGGAGTGAGAGCGAGGAGTGAGGAGTGAGAGCGAGGAGTGAGAGCGAGGAGTGAGGAGTGAGAGTGAGAGCGAGAGCGAGGAGTGAGGAGCGAGAGCGAGGAGTGAGAGCGAGAGCGAGGAGTGAGAGCGAGGAGTGAGGAGTGAGAGCGAGGAGCGAGGAGTGAGAGCGAGAGCGAGGAGTGAGGAGTGAGAGCGAGGAGTGAGGAGTGAGAGCGAGGAGCAAGGAGTGAGAGCGAGAGTGAGGAGTGAGAGCGAGAGCGAGGAGTGAGGAGCGAGAGCAAGGAGTGAGAGCGAGGAGTGAGAGCGAGGAGTGAGGAGTGAGAGCGAGGAGTGAGAGCGAGAGCGAGGAGTTAGAGCGAGGAGTGAGGAGCGAGGAGTGAGAGCGAGAGCGAGGAGTGAGGAGTGAGAGCGAGGAGGGAGGAGTGAGAGCGAGAGCGAGGAGTGAGAGTGAGAGCGAGGAGTGAGAGCGAGGAGCGAGGAGTGAGAGCGAGGAGCGAGGAGTGAGAGCGAGGAGTGAGAGCGAGGAGTGAGAGCGAGAGCGAGGAGTGAGAGCGAAGAGTGAGAGCGAGGAGTGAGAGCGAGGAGCGAGGAGTGAGAGCGAGGAGTGAGAGCGAGGAGCTAGGAGTGAGAGCGAGGAGTGAGGAGTGAGAGCGAGGAGTGAGGAGCGAGGAGTAAGAGCGAGGAGCGAGGAGTGAGAGCGAGGAGCGAGGAGTGAGAGCGAGGAGTGAGAGCGAGAGCGAGGAGTGAGGAGTGAGAGCGAGGAGTGAGGAGCGAGGAGTGAGAGCGAGGAGTGAGGAGTGAGAGCGAGGAGTGAGAGCGAGAGCGAGGAGTGAGGAGTGAGAGCGAGGAGTGAGAGCGAGAGCGAGGAGTGAGAGCGAGGAGTGAGAGCGAGGAGCGAGGAGTGAGAGCGAAAGCGAGGAGTGAGGAGTGAGAGCGAGGAGTGAGAGCGAGAGCGAGGAGTGAGAGCGAGGAGTGAGAGCGAGAGCGAGGAGTGAGAGCGAGGAGTGAGAGCGAGGAGTGAGGAGTGAGAGCGAGGAGTGAGGAGTGAGAGCGAGAGCGAGGAGTGAGAGCGAGGAGTGAGGAGTGAGAGCGAGGAGTGAGAGCGAGGAGCGAGAGCGAGGAGTGAGAACGAGAGCGAGGAGTGAGGAGTGAGAGCGAGGAGTGAGGAGTGAGAGCGAGGAGCGAGGAGTGAGAGCGAGAGCGAGGAGTGAGGAGTGAGAGCGAGGAGCGAGGAGTGAGAGCGAGGAGTAAGGAGCGAGGAGTGAGGAGCGAGAGCGAGGAGCGAGGAGTGAGAGCGAGAGCGAGGAGTGGGTTAGCGCGAGAGCGAGGAGTGAGAGCGAGAGCGAGGAGTGAGGAGTGAGAGCGAGGAGTGAGGAGTGAGAGCGAGGAGCGAGGAGTGAGAGCGAGAGCGAGGAGTGGGTGAGCGCGAGAGCGAGGAGTGAGAGCGAGAGCGAGGAGTGAGGAGTGAGAGCGAGGAGTTAGAGCGAGGAGTGAGAGCGAGGAGTTAGGAGTGAGAGCGAGGAGTGAGAGCGAGGAGTGAGAGCGAGGAGTGAGGAGTGAGAGCGAGGAGTGAGGAGTGAGAGCGAGGAGTGAGAGCGAGGAGCGAGGAGTGAGAGCGAGGAGTGAGAGCGAGAGCGAGGAGTGAGAGCGAGAGCGAGGAGCGAGGAGTGAGAGCGAGGAGTAAGAGCGAGGAGCGAGGAGTGAGAGCGAGGAGAGAGAGCAAGGAGCGAGGAGTGAGAGCGAGGAGTGAGAGCGAGGAGTGAGAAGTGAGAGCAAGGAGCGAGGAGTGAGAGTGAGGAGTGAGAGCGAGAGCGAGGAGTGAGGAGTGAGAGCGAGGAGTGAGAGCTAGGAGTGAGGAGTGAGAGCGAGGAGTGAGAGCGAGGAGTGAGAGCGAGAGCGAGGAGTGAGGAGTGAGAGCGAGGAGCGAGGAGCGAGGAGTGAGAGCGAGAGTGAGGAGTGAGAGCGAGAGCGAGGAGTGAGGAGCGAGAGCAAGGAGTGAGAGCGAGAGCGAGGAGTGAGAGCGAAGAGCGAGGAGTGAGAGCGAGGAGCGAGGAGTGGGTGAGCGCGAGAGCGAGGAGTGAGAGCGAGAGCGAGGAGTGAGGAGTGAGAGCGAGGAGTGAGAGCGAGGAGTGAGAGCGAGGAGTTAGGAGTGAGAGCGAGAGCGAGGAGTGAGGAGTGAGAGCGAGGAGTGAGGAGTGAGAGCGAGGAGTGAGAGCGAGGAGTGAGAGCGAGGAGTGAGGAGTGAGAGCGAGGAGTGAGAGCGGGAGCGAGGAGTGAGAGCGAGGAGTGAGGAGTGAGAGCGAGGAGCGAGGAGTGAGAGCGAGAGTGAGGAGTGAGAGCGAGAGCGAGGAGTGAGGAGTGAGAGCGAGGAGTGAGGAGCGAGGAGCGAGGAGTGAGAGCAAGGAGCGAGGAGTGAGAGCGAGGAGCGAGGAGTGAGAGCGAGGAGCGAGGAGTGAGAGCGAGGAGTGAGAGCGAGGAGTGAGAGCGAGGAGTGAGGACTGAGAGCGAGGAGTGAGGAGTGAGGAGTGAGAGCGAGAGCGAGGAGTGGGTGAGCGCGAGAGCGAGGAGTGAGAGCGAGGAGTGAGGAGTGAGGAGTGAGAGCGAGGAATGAGAGCGAGGAGTGAGAGCGAGGAGTTAGGAGTGAGAGCGAGAGCGAGGAGTGAGAGCGAGAGCGAGGAGTGAGAGCGAGGAGTGAGGAGTGAGAGCGAGGAGTGAGAGCGAGGAGTGAGAGCGAGGAGTGAGAGCGAGGAGTGAGAGCAAGGAGTGAGAGCGAGGAGTGAGGAGCGAGGAGTGAGAGCGAGGAGCGAGGAGTAAGAGCGAGGAGCGAGGAGTGAGAGCGAGGAGCGAGGAGTTAGAGCGAGGAGTGAGAGCGAGAGCGAGGAGTGAGAAGTGAGAGCGAGGAGTGAGAGCGAGGAGTGAGAGCGAGGAGTGAGGAGTAAGAGCGAGGAGCGAGGAGTGAGAGCGAGGAGTGAGAGCGAGAGCGAGGAGTGAGGAGTGAGTGCGAGGAGTGAGAGCGAGAGCGAGGAGTGAGAGCGAGGAGTGAGGAGTGAGAGCGAGGAGCGAGGAGTGAGAGCGAGGAGTGAGAGCGAGAGCGAGGAGTGAGAGCGAGGAGTGAGAGCGGGAGCGAGGAGCGAGGAGTGAGAGCGAGGAGCGAGGAGCGAGGAGTGAGAGCGAGAGTGAGGAGTGAGAGCGAGAGCGAGGAGTGAGGAGCGAGAGCAAGGAGTGAGGAGTGAGAGCGAGAGCGAGGAGTGAGGAGTGAAAGCGAGGAGTGAGAGCGAGGAGCGAGGAGTGAGAGCGAGGAGTGAGGAGTGAGAGCGAGGAGTGAGGAGCGAGGAGCGAGGAGTGAGGAGCGAGGAGCGAGGAGTGAGAGCGAGGAGTGAGAGCGAGAGCGAGGAGTGAGGACTGAGAGCGAGGAGTGAGAGCGAGACCGAGGAGTGAGAGCGAGGAGTGAGGAGTGAGAGCGAGGAGCGAGGAGTGAGAACGAGGAGTGAGAGCGAGAGCGAGGAGTGAGAGCGAGAGCGAGGAGTGAGAGCGAGGAGTGAGGAGTGAGAAGTGAGAGCAAGGAGTGAGAGCGAGGAGTGAGAGCGAGGAGTGAGAGCGAGGAGTGAGAGCGAGAGCGAGGAGTGAGGAGTGAGAGCGAGGAGTGAGAGCGAGAGCGAGGAGTGAGAGCGAGGAGTGAGGAGTGAGAGCGAGGAGCGAGGAGTGAGAGCGAGGAGTGAGAGCGAGAGCGAGGAGTGAGGAGTGAGAGCGAGGAGTGAGAGCGGGAGCGAGGAGTGAGAGCGAGAGCAAGGAGTGAGAGCGAGGAGTGAGAGCGAGAGCAAGGAGTGAGGAGTGAGAGCGAGGAGTGAGAGCGAGAGCGAGGAGTGAGGAGTGAGAGCGAGGAGTGAGAGCGAGGAGCGAGGAGTGAGAGCGAGAGCGAGGAGTGAGAGCGAGAGCGAGGAGTGAGAGCGAGGAGCGAGGAGTGAGAGCGAGGAGTGAGGAGTGAGGAGTGAGAGCGAGAGCGAGGAGTGAGGAGTGAGAGCGAGGAGTGAGAGCGAGGAGCAAGGAGTGAGAGCGAGGAGTGAGAGCGAGAGCGAGGAGTGAGAGCGAGAGCGAGGAGTGAGAGCGAGGAGTGAGGAGTGAGAGCGAGGAGTGAGGAGTGAGGAGTGAGAGCGAGGAGCGAGGAGTGAGAGCGAGGAGCGAGGAGTGAGAGCGAGGAGCGAGAGCGAGGAGTGAGAGCGAGGAGTGAGGAGTGAGAGCGAGGAGTGAGAGCGAGGAGTGAGGAGTGAGAGCGAGAGCGAGGAGTGTGGAGTGAGCGCGAGAGCGAGGAGTGAGAGCGAGGAGTGAGAGCGAGGAGTGAGGAGTGAGAGCGAGAGCGAGGAGTGAGAGCGAGGAGTGAGAGCGAGGAGTGAGAGCGAGAGCGAGAGTGAGGAGTGAGAGTGAGAGCGAGGAGTGAGGAGCGAGAGCGAGGAGTGAGGAGTGAGAGCGAGGAGTGAGAGCGAGAGCGAGGAGTGAGAGCGAGGAGCGAGGAGTGAGAGCGAGAGCGAGGAGTGTGGAGTGAGCGCGAGAGCGAGGAGTGAGGAGTGAGAGCGAGGAGTGAGGAGTGAGAGCGAGGAGTGAGAGCGAGGAGCGAGGAGTGAGAGCGAGGAGTGAGAGCGAGGAGCGAGGAGTGAGAGAGAGAGTGAGGAGTGAGGAGTGAGAGCGAGGAGTGAGGAGTGAGAGCGAGAGCGAGGAGCGAGGAGTGAGAGCGAGGAGCGAGGAGTGAGAGCGAGGAGTGAGAGCGAGGAGCGAGGAGTGAGAGCGAGGAGCGAGGAGTGAGAGCGAGGAGCGAGAGCGAGGAGTGAGGAGTGAGAGCGAGAGCGAGGAGTGTGGAGTGAGCGCGAGAGCGAGGAGTGAGAGCGAGGAGTGAGAGCGAGGAGTGAGGAGTGAGAGCGAGGAGTGAGAGCGAGGAGTGAGAGCGGGGAGTGAGAGCGAGAGCGAGAGTGAGGAGTGAGAGCGAGAGCGAGGAGTGAGGAGCGAGAGCGAGGAGTGAGGAGTGAGAGCGAGGAGTGAGAGCGAGAGCGAGGAGTGAGAGCGAGGAGCGAGGAGTGAGAGCGAGGAGTGAGAGCGGGGAGTGAGAGTGAGAGCGGGGAGTGAGAGCGAGAGCGAGAGCGAGGAGTGAGGAGCGAGAGCGAGGAGTGAGGAGTGAGAGAGAGGAGTGAGAGCGAGAGCGAGGAGTGAGAGCGAGGAGCGAGGAGTGAGAGCGAGAGCGAGGAGTGTGGAGTGAGCGCGAGAGCGAGGAGTGAGGAGTGAGAGCGAGGAGTGAGGAGTGAGAGCGAGGAGTGAGAGCGAGGAGCGAGGAGTGAGAGCGAGGAGTGAGAGCGAGGAGCGAGGAGTGAGAGCGAGGAGTGAGAGCGAGGAGCGAGGAGTGAGAGCGAGGAGCGAGAGCGAGGAGTGAGGAGTGAGAGCGAGGAGTGAGAGCGAGGAGTGAGGAGTGAGAGCGAGGAGTGAGAGCGAGGAGTGAGGAGTGAGAGCGAGAGCGAGGAGTGAGAGCGGGGAGTGAGAGCGAGAGCGAGAGTGAGGAGTGAGAGCGAGAGCGAGGAGTGAGGAGCGAGAGCGAGGAGTGAGGAGTGAGAGCGAGGAGTGAGAGCGAGAGCGAGGAGTGAGAGCGAGGAGCGAGGAGTGAGAGCGAGAGCGAGGAGTGTGGAGTGAGCGCGAGAGCGAGGAGTGAGAAGTGAGAGCGAGGAGCGAGGAGTGAGAGCGAGGAGTGAGAGCGAGGAGCGAGGAGTGAGAGCGAGGAGTGAGAGCGAGGAGCGAGGAGTGAGAGAGAGAGTGAGGAGTGAGGAGTGAGAGCGAGGAGTGAGAGCGAGAGCGAGGAGCGAGGAGTGAGAGCGAGGAGCGAGGAGTGAGAGCGAGGAGCGAGGAGTGAGAGCGAGGAGTGAGAGCGAGGAGCGAGGAGTGAGAGCGAGGAGTGAGAGCGAGGAGCGAGGAGTGAGAGCGAGGAGCGAGAGCGAGGAGTGAGGAGTGAGAGCGAGAGCGAGGAGTGTGGAGTGAGCGCGAGAGCGAGGAGTGAGAGCGAGGAGTGAGAGCGAGGAGTGAGGAGTGAGAGCGAGGAGTGAGAGCGAGGAGTGAGAGCGGGGAGTGAGAGCGAGGAGCGAGGAGTGAGAGCGAGGAGTGAGAGCGAGGAGCGAGGAGTGAGAGCGAGGAGTGAGAGCGAGGAGCGAGGACTGAGAGCGAGGAGCGAGGAGTGAGAGCGAGGAGCGAGGAGTGAGAGCGAGGAGTGAGGAGTGAGAGCGAGGAGCGAGAGCGAGGAGCGAAGAGTGAGAGCGAGGAGCGAGGAGTGAGAGCGAGGAGCGAGGAGTGAGAGCGAGGAGTAAGGAGTAAGAGCGAGGAGCGAGGAGTGAGAGCGAGGAGTGAGAGAGAGGAACGAGGAGTGAGAGCGAGGAATGAGAGCGAGGAGTGAGAAGTGAGAGCGAGGAGCGAGGAGTGAGGAGCGAGAGCGAGGAGTGAGAGCGAGAGCGAGGAGTGAGAGCGAGGAGTGAGGAGTGAGAGCGAGGAGCGAGAGCGAGGAGTGAGAGCGAGAGCGAGGAGTGAGGAGTGAGAGCGAGGAGTGAGAGCGGGAGCGACGAGTGAGAGCGAGGAGTGAGGAGTGAGAGCGAGGAGCGAGGAGTGAGAGCGAGAGTGAGGAGTGAGAGCGAGAGCGAGGAGTGAGGAGCGAGAGCAAGGAGTGAGAGCGAGGAGTGAGAGCGAGGAGTGAGAGCGAGGAGTGAGAGCGAGAAGCGAGGAGTGAGAGCGAGGAGCGAGGAGTGAGAGCGAGGAGTGAGAGCGAGAGCGAGGAGTGAGGAGTGAGAGCGAGGAGTGAGAGCGGGAGCGACGAGTGAGAGCGAGGAGTGAGGAGTGAGAGCGAGGAGCGAGGAGTGAGAGCGAGAGTGAGGAGTGAGAGCGAGGAGTGAGGAGCGAGAGCAAGGAGTGAGAGCGAGGAGTGAGAGCGAGGAGTGAGGAGTGAGAGCGAGGAGGTAGAGCGAGGAGCGAGGAGTGAGAGCGAGAGCGAGGAGTGAGGAGTGAGAGCGAGGAGTGAGGAGCGAGGAGCGAGGAGTGAGAGCGAGGAGCGAGGAGTGAGGAGTGAGAGCGAGGAGTGAGAGCGAGGAGTGAGAGCGAGGAGTGAGAGCGAGAGCGAGGAGTGAGGAGCGAGGAGTGAGAGCGAGGAGTAAGAGCGAGGAGCGAGGAGTGAGAGCGAGGAGTGAGAGAGAGGAGCGAGGAGTGAGAGCGAGGAGTGAGAGCGAGGAGTGAGAAGTGAGAGCGAGGAGCGAGGAGTGAGAGCGAGGAGTGAGAGCGAGAGCGAGGAGTGAGGAGCGAGAGCGAGGAGTGAGAGCGAGAGCGAGGAGTGAGAGCGAGGAGTGAGGAGTGAGAGCGAGGAGCGAGGAGTGAGAGCGAGGAGTGAGAGCGAGAGCGAGGAGTGAGGAGTGAGAGCGAGGAGTGAGGAGTGAGAGCGAGGAGCAAGGAGTGAGAGCGAGAGTGAGGAGTGAGAGCGAGAGCGAGGAGTGAGGAGCGAGAGCAAGGAGTGAGAGCGAGGAGTGAGAGCGAGGAGTGAGGAGTGAGAGCGAGGAGTGAGAGCGAGAGCGAGGAGTTAGAGCGAGGAGTGAGGAGCGAGGAGTGAGAGCGAGAGCGAGGAGTGAGGAGTGAGAGCGAGGAGGGAGGAGTGAGAGCGAGAGCGAGGAGTCAGAGTGAGAGCGAGGAGTGAGAGCGAGGAGCGAGGAGTGAGAGCGAGGAGCGAGGAGTGAGAGCGAGGAGTGAGAGCGAGGAGTGAGAGCGAGAGCGAGGAGTGAGAGCGAAGAGTGAGAGCGAGGAGTGAGAGCGAGGAGCGAGGAGTGAGAGCGAGGAGTGAGAGCGAGGAGCTAGGAGTGAGAGCGAGGAGTGAGGAGTGAGAGCGAGGAGTGAGGAGCGAGGAGTAAGAGCGAGGAGCGAGGAGTGAGAGCGAGGAGCGAGGAGTGAGAGCGAGGAGTGAGAGCGAGAGCGAGGAGTGAGGAGTGAGAGCGAGGAGTGAGGAGTGAGAGCGAGGAGTGAGAGCGAGAGCGAGGAGTGAGGAGTGAGAGCGAGGAGTGAGAGCGAGAGCGAGGAGTGAGAGCGAGGAGTGAGAGCGAGGAGCGAGGAGTGAGAGCGAGAGCGAGGAGTGAGGAGTGAGAGCGAGGAGTGAGAGCGAGAGCGAGGAGTGAGAGCGAGGAGTGAGAGCGAGAGCGAGGAGTGAGAGCGAGGAGTGAGAGCGAGGAGTGAGGACTGAGAGCGAGGAGTGAGGAGTGAGAGCGAGAGCGAGGAGTGGGTGAGCGCGAGAGCGAGGAGTGAGAGCGAGGAGTGAGGAGTGAGGAGTGAGAGCGAGGAATGAGAGCGAGGAGTGAGAGCGAGGAGTTAGGAGTGAGAGCGAGAGCGAGGAGTGAGAGCGAGAGCGAGGAGTGAGAGCGAGGAGTGAGGAGTGAGAGCGAGGAGTGAGAGCGAGAAGTGAGAGCGAGGAGTGAGAGCGAGGAGTGAGAGCGAGGAGTGAGAGCGAGGAGTGAGGAGCGAGGAGTGAGAGCGAGGAGCGAGGAGTAAGAGCGAGGAGCGAGGAGTGAGAGCGAGGAGCGAGGAGTGAGAGCGAGGAGTGAGAGCGAGAGCGAGGAGTGAGAAGTGAGAGCGAGGAGTGAGAGCGAGGAGTGAGAGCGAGGAGTGAGGAGTGAGAGCGAGGAGCGAGGAGTGAGAGCGAGGAGTGAGAGCGAGAGCGAGGAGTGAGGAGTGAGTGCGAGGAGTGAGAGCGAGAGCGAGGAGTGAGAGCGAGGAGTGAGGAGTGAGAGCGAGGAGCGAGGAGTGAGAGCGAGGAGTGAGAGCGAGAGCGAGGAGTGAGAGCGAGGAGTGAGAGCGGGAGCGAGGAGTGAGAGCGAGGAGCGAGGAGCGAGGAGTGAGAGCGAGAGTGAGGAGTGAGAGCGAGAGCGAGGAGTGAGGAGCGAGAGCAAGGAGTGAGGAGTGAGAGCGAGAGCGAGGAGTGAGGAGTGAAAGCGAGGAGTGAGAGCGAGGAGCGAGGAGTGAGAGCGAGGAGTGAGGAGTGAGAGCGAGGAGTGAGGAGCGAGGAGCGAGGAGTGAGGAGCGAGGAGCGAGGAGTGAGAGCGAGGAGTGAGAGCGAGAGCGAGGAGTGAGGACTGAGAGCGAGGAGTGAGAGCGAGACCGAGGAGTGAGAGCGAGGAGTGAGGAGTGAGAGCGAGGAGCGAGGAGTGAGAACGAGGAGTGAGAGCGAGAGCGAGGAGTGAGAGCGAGGAGTGAGGAGTGAGAAGTGAGAGCAAGGAGTGAGAGCGAGGAGTGAGAGCGAGGAGTGAGAGCGAGGAGTGAGAGCGAGAGCGAGGAGTGAGGAGTGAGAGCGAGGAGTGAGAGCGAGAGCGAGGAGTGAGAGCGAGGAGTGAGGAGTGAGAGCGAGGAGCGAGGAGTGAGAGCGAGGAGTGAGAGCGAGAGCGAGGAGTGAGGAGTGAGAGCGAGGAGTGAGAGCGGGAGCGAGGAGTGAGAGCGAGAGCAAGGAGTGAGAGCGAGAGCAAGGAGTGAGGAGTGAGAGCGAGGAGTGAGAGCGAGAGCGAGGAGTGAGGAGTGAGAGCGAGGAGTGAGAGCGAGGAGCGAGGAGTGAGAGCGAGAGCGAGGAGTGAGAGCGAGAGCGAGGAGTGAGAGCGAGGAGCGAGGAGTGAGAGCGAGGAGCGAGGAGTGAGGAGTGAGAGCGAGAGCGAGGAGTGAGGAGTGAGAGCGAGGAGTGAGAGCGAGGAGCGAGGAGTGAGAGCGAGGAGTGAGAGCGAGAGCGAGGAGTGAGAGCGAGGAGTGAGGAGTGAGAGCGAGGAGTGAGGAGTGAGGAGTGAGAGCGAGGAGTGAGAGCGAGGAGTGAGAGCGAGGAGTGAGAGCGAGGAGTGAGAGCGAGGAGTGAGAGCGAGGAGTGAGAGCGAGAGCGAGGAGTGAGGAGCGAGGAGCGAGGAGTGAGAGCGAGGAGCGAGGAGTGAGAGCGAGGAGCGAGGAGTGAGGAGTGAGAGTGAGGAGTGAGAGCGAGAGCGAGGAGTGAGGAGTGAGAGCGAGGAGTGAGAGCGAGGAGCGAGGAGTGAGAGCGAGGAGTGAGAGCGAGAGCGAGGAGTGAGAGCGAGGAGCGAGGAGTGAGAGCGAGGAGTGAGAGCGAGGAGTGAGAGCGAGAGCGTGGAGTGAGAGCGAGAGCGAGGAGTGAGGAGTGAGAGCGAGGAGTGAGGAGTTAGAGCGAGGAGCGAGGAGTGAGAGCGAGAGTGAGGAGTGAGAGCGAGAGCGAGGAGTGAGAGCGAGGAGTGAGGAGTGAGAGCGAGGAGTGAGAGCGAGGAGCGAGGAGTGAGAGCGAGGAGTGAGAGCGAGGAGCGAGGAGTGAGAGCGAGAGCGAGGAGTGAGGAGTGAGCGCGAGAGCGAGGAGTGAGAGCGAGGAGTGAGAGCGAGGAGTGAGAGTGAGGAGGGAGGAGTGACCGCGAGAGCGAGGAGTGAGAGCGAGGAGTGAGAGCGAGGAGTGAGAGCGAGGAGTGAGAGCGAGGAGTGAGGAGTGAGAGCGATAGCGAGGAGTGAGAGCGAGGAGTGAGGAGTGAGAGCGAGGAGTGAGAGCGAGAGCGAGGATTGAGAGCGAGAGCGAGGAGTGAGGAGTGAGAGCGAGGAGTGAGAGCGAGGAGTGAGAGCGAGAGCGAGGAGCGAGAGCGAGGAGTGAGGAGTGAGAGCGAGGAGCGAGGAGTGAGAGCGAGGAGCGAGGAGTGAGAGCGAGAGCGAGGAGTGAGGAGTGAGCGCGAGAGCGAGGAGTGAGGAGTGAGAGCGAGAGCGAGGAGTGAGAGCGAGGAGTGAGAGCGAGAGCGAGGAGTGAGAGCGAGGAGCGAGGAGTGAGAGCGAGGAGTGAGGAGTGAGAGCGAGGAGTGAGGAGTGAGCGCGAGAGCGAGGAGTGAGGAGTGAGAGCGAGGAGTGAGGAGTGAGAGCGAGGAGTGAGAGCGAGGAGCGAGGAGTGAGAGCGAGGAGTGAGGAGCGAGGAGTGAGAGCGAGGAGCGAGGAGTGAGAGCGAGGAGCGAGGAGTGAGAGCGAGGAGCGAGAGCGAGGAGTGAGAGCGAGGAGTGAGGAGTGAGAGCGAGGAGTGAGAGCGAGGAGTGAGGAGTGAGAGCGAGAGCGAGGAGTGTGGAGTGAGCGCGAGAGCGAGGAGTGAGAGCGAGGAGTGAGAGCGAGGAGTGAGGAGTGAGAGCGAGAGCGAGGAGTGAGAGCGAGGAGTGAGAGCGAGGAGTGAGAGCGAGAGCGAGAGTGAGGAGTGAGAGCGAGAGCGAGGAGTGAGGAGCGAGAGCGAGGAGTGAGGAGTGAGAGCGAGGAGTGAGAGCGAGAGCGAGGAGTGAGAGCGAGGAGCGAGGAGTGAGAGCGAGAGCGAGGAGTGTGGAGTGAGCGCGAGAGCGAGGAGTGAGGAGTGAGAGCGAGGAGTGAGGAGTGAGAGCGAGGAGTGAGAGCGAGGAGCGAGGAGTGAGAGCGAGGAGTGAGAGCGAGGAGCGAGGAGTGAGAGAGAGAGTGAGGAGTGGGAGCGAGGAGTGAGGAGTGAGAGCGAGAGCGAGGAGCGAGGAGTGAGAGCGAGGAGCGAGGAGTGAGAGCGAGGAGTGAGAGCGAGGAGCGAGGAGTGAGAGCGAGGAGTGAGAGCGAGGAGCGAGGAGTGAGAGCGAGGAGCGAGAGCGAGGAGTGAGGAGTGAGAGCGAGAGCGAGGAGTGTGGAGTGAGCGCGAGAGCGAGGAGTGAGAGCGAGGAGTGAGAGCGAGGAGTGAGGAGTGAGAGCGAGGAGTGAGAGCGAGGAGTGAGAGCGGGGAGTGGGGGCGAGAGCGAGGAGTGAGAGCGAGAGCGAGGAGTGAGGAGCGAGAGCGAGGAGTGAGGAGTGAGAGCGAGAGCGAGGAGTGAGAGCGAGGAGCGAGGAGTGAGAGCGAGGAGTGAGAGCGGGGAGTGAGAGTGAGAGCGAGGAGTGTGGAGTGAGCGCGAGAGCGAGGAGTGAGGAGTGAGAGCGAGGAGTGAGGAGTGAGAGCGAGGAGTGAGAGCGAGGAGCGAGGAGTGAGAGCGAGGAGCGAGAAGTGAGAGCGAGGAGTGAGAGCGAGGAGCGAGGAGTGAGAGCGAGGAGCGAGAGCGAGGAGTGAGGAGTGAGAGCGAGGAGTGAGAGCGAGGAGTGAGGAGTGAGAGCGAGGAGTGAGAGCGAGGAGTGAGGAGTGAGAGCGAGAGCGAGGAGTGAGAGCGGGGAGTGAGAGCGAGAGCGAGAGTGAGGAGTGAGAGCGAGAGCGAGGAGTGAGGAGCGAGAGCGAGGAGTGAGGAGTGAGAGCGAGGAGTGAGAGCGAGGAGCGAGGAGTGAGAGCGAGGAGTGAGAGCGAGGAGCGAGGAGTGAGAGAGAGAGTGAGGAGTGAGGAGTGAGAGCGAGGAGTGAGGAGTGAGAGCGAGAGCGAGGAGCGAGGAGTGAGAGCGAGGAGCGAGGAGTGAGAGCGAGGAGCGAGGAGTGAGAGCGAGGAGTGAGAGCGAGGAGCGAGGAGTGAGAGCGAGGAGTGAGAGCGAGGAGCGAGGAGTGAGAGCGAGGAGCGAGAGCGAGGAGTGAGGAGTGAGAGCGAGAGCGAGGAGTGTGGAGTGAGCGCGAGAGCGAGGAGTGAGAGCGAGGAGTGAGAGCGAGGAGTGAGGAGTGAGAGCGAGGAGTGAGAGCGAGGAGCGAGGAGTGAGAGCGAGGAGTGAGAGCGAGGAGCGAGGAGTGAGAGCGAGGAGTGAGAGCGAGGAGCGAGGAGTGAGAGCGAGGAGCGAGGAGTGAGAGCGAGGACTCGCTCTCACGAGGAGCGAGAGCGAGGAGCGGGCGGTGGAGTGGCAGATATGGCCATGACACGTGACTCGGAGTGGACACTGGGGGAGGAGGAGGCTCTGCCCGGGACGCACCGCACCTCTGGCAAGACGCACCGCTCCTCTGCCCGGGACGCTCCTCTGCGCGGGACGCACCGCTCCTCTGCCCGGGACGCTCCTCTGCGCGGGACGCACCGCTCCTCTGCCCGGGACGCTCCTCTGCCCTGCGCGGGACGCACCAGCGCGGTAAATTTCACGTTGTTTTTGGCAAGTTGCTTGGAGTTTTAGTCAAAGCATCAAATCACATCAGATTTGTTTGTGGGTTTGGATTAAGTTTATTCAGAGCTGTCAACTCAAGGAGGCTCTGTATCTGCGTGAGATTTGACTCCATGAAGAGCGTGAGGTCATAATGCGTGAGATTTGAGGTCTTATTGCACATAATCTTTGTTGAAACGTAATTATTATTTTACTGCTGCGATATTTGGCCTAATATTTGCAAGTTCACTCAGTAGCTTATATTTCCAGTACTTTAGAATCAGACTTTCTACATTAAGTAGCCACAGATTTTGTCATATTTGTTTTTTTATTATACATATCTGTTCAATTCTCATGACTGTGTTGTTTAGGTGAACCTAGAGTTAGTCCTATTTGTGGCACAGTTAGTGGTTGGTTCTCTAAGCTCTGCAGGACTGTCCCAGACCCATAATGTGAGGAAGAGTATGTTTTTAATGTTTTGCATCACAAAATACAGTATTAAAAGAAAATAAAACCTTCAACTCTAGGTTAGAGTCCCAGAGCAGGATCTCTACAATGAACTGAAATATGCTTAATATACTTTCATGAGCATTTCATGTTATAATGGTGTTCCCTCATCTTTAGTTTATTCAAAGTTGTATTTTGATTTTTATTCACATTTGAGTTACCCTGTATTTGAGGTTTGAGTTCTCAAAAACCCACACACTATCCCCGCCCTCTTCACTGTAGTGAAGTCTCTAAGGCTCAATAATTTCATGTAGCCACTTTAAAAAAAACGTAACCCTGTGACTGAAGATCTGCAGCTTCTCCACGATGAAGATCATCGTAGGCAGACTTCTCAGTTCAAATCCCTTATGCAGTATACTTATGTAGTTCAATAGTAAAAACCTGAAAAAGGCATATTTATGTCTTCTTTATGTCTTCTTTAACCTTAATCATAACTTTATCAGTTTGGATTGAAGTGTATATGTTTTACCCCATATGTCCCATGCTCCACAGCCATGTCTCTGTACTACCGAAAAGTGGACACGTCCTCGTACCACGACCGCATCCCGCTGCAGGTGGTCCGTGCTGAGGCCGAGCTGTCAGCGCTGGAGAAGGCCTACCTGGGGGCAGTGGAGGGCGGGGACTATGCCACGGTCAAGCAGGCCCTGGAGGAAGCCGAGATCTATTTCCGCATCAATATAAACTGTGTGGACCCGCTGGGCAGGACAGCTCTCCTGATCGCCATCGAGAACGAGAACCTGGAAATGATCGAGCTGCTGCTAAACTTCAACGTGCACGTGGGGGACGCCCTGCTCCATGCCATCCGCAAAGAGGTGGTGGGGGCCGTGGAGCTCCTGTTGAACCATAAAAAACCACGAGTAGAACACCAGGTATGAGAACAAATGAATCTTGCTTTAAATGAATGAAAGGTGCATTATGGAACATTTATGGGGAGGGTGTGGCTCCTCTGCATGGAGATGCTATTGCCTTGACTGGCTTATCTATCTTGCATTTATTCAATTACTGGTTTTACTAAAGAAATGTGATACCTTGAACCTGTGAGCAGCCTGCCACAGCGCAGATCTGACCTGTAACGTGGGCAATATAGTGGAACATTCCAGGCAAAGCAATAACATCCCCATGGAAACAAGCAGATGACCCCCAGAAAGGTTGTATAATGCACCTTTTAAAGAAGACATTTTTCATGTAAATTAGTACATTTTGTTTTCCTCCCATGTAGTATCTTGTAAAAGCAGCACTTCGTGACTTACTCTTTCTCATTCTGTCTGCATCTAATGATAAAAAGTATTTTATCTTTTGCCAACCCAGAAGTAGGAGCCATTGCAGCGCTCTCATTGGCTGAGCTTTGGAGGGTACCTCTGAATAAACTCTACTAACGTTGTACACATAACTATATTAAATATGATAATGTTGTGTCCCTTTTCACCTGCATCCCGACCTCTGATGCAGTAGCAGCAGTGAGGATCAGACTGCAGGAAGACACCACCTACAGGAAAGGACCAAACTGACACCTGAACACATATGTAAACTGTTGGACATCTGTCTGAACACCACTTACTTTCAATTCCGGGGACAATTTTACAGACAGATTCATGGCTGTGCCATGGGCTCGCCCGTTTCTCTCCCATAGTGGCCAACCTGTACATGGAGCACTTTGAGAAGAAGGCTCTGACCTCCTTCTCAGGCATAGCCCCAAAACTGTGGCTCCGCTATGTCGATGATACTTTTGTAACAATCAAGAAACAAGAGCTGGAAACCTTCTCTGATCACATCAATGCTGTGGACCCACATATCAGGTTTACAAGAGAAGACGCTAAGGAGAATCGCTTGGCCTTTCTTGATTGTTCCACGATCAGAGGAGAGGACGGGAAACTCCAAATAGAAGTTTATAGGAAACCTACACACACGGACCAGTATCTGCTCTTTGGTTCCAACCACCCACTACAGCACAGGCTGGGTGTGATCAGAACCTTACAACACAGAGCTCAAGGTGTGTCCACCAGCTCAGAGGGCAAGAAGAAAGAGGAAAAACATGTGTGAAATGCCCTCTCAGCCTGTGGTTACCCCGCTTGGGCCCTCAACAGAGTGAAGAGAACCAAGAAGCAGGACAAAAGGGAAACTGAACAGAGAAGGAAGGGTGTTTCTATCCCTTATGTGTCTGGCCTGTCGGAAAAACTGCAGAGAATTTTTAGACAACACGAAGTCCCTGTTTATTTTAAACCAGGAAACACTTTAAGACAAAAACTGGTTCACCCTAAGGACAAGTTGCCGACTCAAAAACAGAGCAATGTAGTTTATTCGATCCAATGCAGTGAAGAAAGCTGTAAAGAACGGTACATAGGTGAGACGAAACAGCCTCTACACAAGAGGCTCTATCAGCACAGAAGAAATACTAGTTCAGGACCTCAGAGCGCCGTGCATCTCCATCCTGAAGCCTCTAATCACTCGTTTGAAGACGGTGAGGTGAAGGTTTTAAGCAGGAGAAAAGATGGTTTGAAAGAGGAGTCAAGGAAGCTATTTTTGTTAAAAAAGAAAGACCTTCTTTAAACAGAAATGTAGGGCTCAGATTCTATCTTCCTGTAGTCTATAATGGTATACTGAACCACTGGAGAGGTAGAGGACCAGGACCAGGACATTTAGATGTCCTCAGGTCCTCAGGGTGAGCCAGGGTCTCACAAAGACAAAGGGGAGACTAAGAGCCCATTAAAGGGTTGAATAGGCTCGGTAGATACAAGAGGGTAAGTTTCTGTTGAAACAAACAACTCTTTCCTCTTCAGGAAGGCTCCTCCCAATGGGCGGGGCTTACCACAGAACAGTATTAATATCGGAGTTCTTGACCTAAATTCTCTTATTGACAATGACTCTTGGATGAGAGTCGAAACGTCTAATTTTTTCAAACTGAGTCCAGATGAAACAACTGAAGCTTTTTCTACAATGGAACACTCCTGGACCAATGAGGGATTACACCGATATATTAAATAGAAAAGATATGAATAGAATACGACCTATTTTCAAATGGTTTGTGAGAGCTGCAGCTTGTTAGTTATTCATTGTTAAGAAACAGAATATTGACTGGGCAGCAGGTCCAAAGATCCACAGTTTGGTCTCGTTCTAACTAGTGCATACTGTCATTTGTCCTTGAGCAAGACACTTCACACACTTATCTGTGATGGAGTTATGGTTTTCAGTGTGAGAAGGATTGAAGTAGGTCTAAAATGTGATTCATTGCACATAGAGGTTTATAAACGCAGAGGTGGTCAGGTCAAACGCTCACCAACAGAGACTTTCTTACATCTGGTGCCAAAGTGTGTTCAATTCAACCATTTTCATCAAAAGTTGTAGCAAAAATTGCTTCTTCAATATTTAGTTTGTGATTAACAGTACAACATGTTTAAAAGACTGGGTGGAGGCTTATGGAGGATTGCCAATATAAAATAAATGCTCATTAATGAAATAGGTTATTAAATACTACTTATAGTAATTCCAGGAACGGCGTAGGTGTAAACGGCTGAACTACAGCACCCTCTGCCAACCTTTGCCTTAAAAATCTCCATTTCACCCATAACCCCAAAAATACAAGGCGCAAGACGCTGTGAGGGTCGAGTAAACACGGAAAAAATAAGGAAGGTAACGCTCAACAATCAAAGCTGACAAACTGTAACCTCGGCGGAAAACAGACCTTCTCACAAGCTAATTATGCTAATTATGCTAATAATGCTAACGCTTAACAAGTGGAATCAATCAGAATCAGAAAAGGTTTATTGTCATTGTCAATGAACAGAATTCACAAACTTAAGAACGTGCTTTGGTGATTCAGTGAAACAATGAACAATGATAAAACAACCAATATAAAATAAAAAAGCACATGCATTAAAGATTGTCTTGGCGTGGCGGTCGGGGACCGTGGCTCTGGACTGGCAGACCGGGGTGGTGGTCCCTCTGTTCAAGAAGGGGGACCGAAGGGTGTGTTCCAACTACAGAGGGATCACACTCCTCAGCCTCCCGGGTAAAGTCTATTCCAGGTCCTGGAGAGGAGAATCTGACCGATAGTCGAACCTCAGATTCAGGAGGAGCAGGTTTTGGTCCTGGTGGTGGAACACTGGACCAGCTCTAGACTCTCCATCGGGTGCTCGAGGGTTCATGGGAGTTTGCCCAACCAGTCCACATGTGCTTTGTGGATCTGGAGAAGGCTTTCGACCGTGTCCCTCGGGGTGTCCTTTGGGGGGAGTTCCGGGAGTACGGGGTCCGGGGCCCTTTGCTCAGGGCTGTCCGGTCCCTGTATGACCGGAGCAGGAGCTGTGTTCACTGCAGTAAGTCAGACCTGTTCCCAGTGAGGGACTCCTCAGGGCTGTGCTTTGTCACCGGTTCTGTTCATAATTTTTATGGACAGAATTTCTAGGTGCAATCAGGGGTCGGAGGGTGTGGTCAGGGGTCGGAGGGTGTCCGGTTTGGGGACCACAGGATCTCATCTCTGCTGTTTGCAGACGATGTTGTCCTGATGGCTCCATCAAACCCGGACCTGCAGCTGCACTGGGACGAGAGGGAAGCGTCTGGGATGAGAATCAGCTTCAAATCAGAGGTCATGGTTCTCGACCGGAAAAAGGTGTCCTGTCCTCTCCAGGTGGGTGGGGGGTCCTTGTCCTCTCCAGGTTGGTGGGAGTCCTTTCCCCAAGTGGAGGAGTTCAAGTATCTCGGGGTCTTGTTCACGAGTGAGTGAAGGATGGAGCGTGAGATCGACAGTTGGATCGGTGCAGCGACTGCAGTGATGCAGTCGCTGCATCGACTGTTGTGGTGAAGAAGGAGCTGAGTCCAAAGGCAAAGCTCTCGATTTACCGGTCGGTCTACGTTCTGACCTCACCTATGGTCATGAGCTTTGGGTAATGACCGAAAGAACAAGATCGCGGATACAAGCGGTCGAAATGAGTTTCCTCTGCCGTGTGGCTGGGCGCTCCCTTAGAGATAAGGTGAGGAGCTCGGCCACACGGGGGGAGCTCGGAGTAGAGCCGCTGCTCCTCCACGTCGAGAGGAGCCAGCTGAGGTGGCTCGGGCACCTGCTCTGGATGCCTCCTGGGCGCCTCCCTCGGTAAGAGGTCCCGGGGAAGACCCAGGACACGCTGGAGGGACTATGTCTCTTGGCTGGCCTGGGAACGCCTCGGGATCCCCCCGGAGGAGCTGGAGGAAGTGTCTGGGGAGAAAGAAGTCTGGGAGTCCCTGCTCAGACTGCTGCCCCCGCGACCCGGCCCCGAATAAAGCGGCAGAAAATGGATGGATGCATTAAAGAAAAAATAAATACATTTACTATAGGATAAGGATAAAAATAGGCTTACTCTGTACACAAAATGTACAGTTGAGTTTACATTTGTAGTGCAGAAAGTGAACAGTGAGTGATTAAAATGGTTAAAGTAACAGTGTTTAAGAAGTGTTCATGAGTCCAACTTCAGAGGGAAAGAAACTGTTCTAGTGGAGGAGGTTCTGGAATAGAAGGTGTTGAGTTGTTGGGCCAGTTTTCTGTTTTCTGCAGCGTGGGGGGCTCTGGGCTTGTAATTGATGAGAAGCCGGAGCCCACTCCACACAGAGGCGGGGCCACTCCACACAGAGGCGGGGCCACTCCACACAGAGGCGGGGCCACTCCACACAGAGGCGGGGCCACCTCCACACAGAGGCGGGGCCACTCCACACAGAGGCGGGGTTGTTGTCAGAGAACTGCTGCTTCAGACGCGTGTTGTACTGAGATCTAGCTCTCGACACCTCCTGCTAAATCCATACTTTGCATCTTTGAAGCGCCCTCTAGCTCCGGCCCTGTGCACTGCCTCCTTCTGCTGCCTCAGCCTCAGTTTGGGTGTGAACCAGGGTTTGTCATTGTTGAAGGTGACTTTGGTGTGTGATGGTTTAATGCTGTCCTCACAGAATCAAATGTATGACATCACACTCAGTACGTTTACGTGCAAACGAAAAAAGCGAATCGTTGCTTTAACGTCCAAAAGTTGAGATAACATCCCCATCTATACAGATATCTCCAAGAGAAGAAGGCTTGGATGGCAAACAAGGATCACAATCATCACTGATGAGCAAGGAAGCAGTGGAAACAACCGATACAGTCAGACATCTTCCTGTAAACACTTCACTCCCACAGAAACCCACCTTCAAAATCTTCGATTGAGACACTCGTGTCATGTTTACGCCTGAATCGCACTGGAACTAGACGAGGCTTGTGCACATCCTCCACGGCCCACGCTGACCTATGACCCCGGAACAAAACGTGTTCGGGTCCCAAGGACAAGACGACTTTCCCACTTCTTATCACCACATCTGCATCTGAGCAGATCATTGTAATATAGTTCTTGTGAAATTTGTTTACATTTTGTATTTTCTACTTTGTTTTATATTTCTATTTTTATGTTTGAAGTGCAATTACAGTTGCATGTTTACATTTTCTAAGTTTGTATTTTCTTAAATCGTTTTTTTTATATATTTTTATATATAAAACATACCAAAGCTACGATTGGTTTTGTTCTTTTTATTTCAGTAAATGACTCACAACTGTACAAAATAGACAAAGCTGCCTCAAAATCAGACACGCACATGTGCATAGAACGGCTAAAACAATGCCCCGCCCCCATTTACTCTGTTAGAACACGTCTTGTTCCCTGACCACCACCGGACACGACCCTCTGCACAGCTGCTCAGTTTACAGAGAACACTGGTGGTTCATCTTGAGTGGAGTTGGTGCTACAGTCGCTTCCTGCGGCTCAAACACCAACGACCTGCGCGTCATTCAAAAATTCTCTTTCCATTCAGCGTCGGAAAACTCCTTCATCACGACCCTCTCCCACCATCTGTGCTCCGAGCAAGAGCATCCAACAAGAACCAGAATTCCGGGTCAGTTATCTGCACAATAACTAACATTACATACGAGATGAACAAAGCTGTACGACTGTCCATCTTGTTGTTGTTCGAAAATGCGCACGACAGTTGTTTATATGTGACACAAAAGGTCGACCGGAACGGGGGGCGTATTAGTCGCTGAAACAACGCATATCGCCACCTAGTGTTAGGAGGACGACACGTTCTTGTCAGGAATTCGACTTTCTCGTCTGCGTGTAGACTTGGACAAGGACAGAGTGTCCGTGTTCGAACCCAAAGCCTCATCCAAACTGTCTGTGGCAGCTCTGTAAACCTCCTGAGATCTCGCTCTCTCTGTGTGAGCTTCCTGCACATCTGAGCAATTAGAAAAAGAGGGTCACCAGTAAAGAAACACTGGCCTAAATGATATTAACTGAGCCGTCTGTGATAATAATCTCCATAGCAACGGCGTGGAAACAGTTGTTGGGGATCATGGGGTCTAGAGGATTTCGGCTGCTTCTGTTGAAGTGTCGAGTGCTAGAGCTGAAATTAACTCTGTTCTTGTTCTCGCCGTCCTATAGGTAAACTAACACACTTATGATGTATGAATTGGCCTTTAGTCCCGGGGCCCGAGCTCAGAGCCCCCTGTGACCTCGGAGCCCCCTGTGACCTCAGAGCCCCCTGTGACCTCGGAGCCCCCTGTGACCTCGGAGCCCCGGAGCCCCCTGTGACCTCAGAGCCCCCTGTGACCTCGGAGCCCCCTGTGACCTCGGAGCCCCGGAGCCCCCTGTGACCTCAGAGCCCCCTGTGACCTCGGAGCCCCCTGTGACCTCAGAGCCCCCTGTGACCTCAGAGCCCCCTGTGACCTCGGAGCCCCCTGTGACCTCAGAGCCCCCTGTGACAACAAAGACTGCACAGCTGGACCAGTTTTGCGCAGACTGGGACAAGGATTTTGGGTGAATGTGATGTGTTTTGCAAATAGACGTTCCTCTCTGAGCGCACGAGTCTGCACGCTCCAGCCCGGACTGAGTTCCACACCCTGCGAAGGTGTGACCAAATGAGCTATTGCTGCGCTGCACCCACATTAACACCACCTCTGGCCCTTAATGTTGTTGAACATTTTTTCCTTAAACAAAGGGTCATTAAGCAGGCAACGCGCTCTTTTGATTGTGATGGGAGGGACTTCAACTCCTGAGTCATCAAGGAGCTCAGGAATCATCTTCTCCAAAACATTTCCAGTTTCTCCTTCCGAGACCCCCACAAACCTAAAGTTAGGTCTTCGCGCTCTGGACTCCAAATCCAGCATCTTATTTTTCATACTATTGTTCTCCGTCTGCAGGGCCTCCATCTCGGCCCTCATAGTCTGCAGGGCCTCCATCTCGGCCCTCATAGTCTGCAGGGCCTCCATCTCGGCCCTCATAGTCTGCAGGGCCTCCATCCCGGCCCTCATAGTCTGCAGGGCCTCCATCCCGGCCCTCATAGTCTGCAGGGCCTCCATCCTGGCCCTCATAGTCTGCAGGGCCTCCATCCTGGCCCTCATAGTCTGCAGGGCCTCCATCTCGGCCCTCATAGTCTGTAACTCGTCCGTATTGTCTGAAATACGTTGTTCAGCCTCATCCATGGGTGCTCCGTCCGCTCTTGCCTTTTTTTATCTCCTTTATATTATAGAAGATTTCTTCATTTTGGGCCGTACTAAGCGCTGATCGCATTTCCGCCCTCATAAGTTTCATTTATCATAGTGGCCAGTCGGTGTGAGGTGATCTCCCTTCCGCCTTCGGACAAATGCAAGCTTGGGGACCCGTGTTCGGGGACGGAGCTTTGTTTGGCAGCTTCTACTTCGGGCCTGTTAGCCGTGTTAGCCTTGGGCCTGCTTGCCATGATGTTCCCGCAGCCTTACCAGACTTTTGTTTTCCTTGTTTGGTCATCTCTTGCTCCTCGTTTCTAGGGATTTCATGGGCAAAACGGTACTTCTAGCGAAAAAACTGTGGCAGCGGCGGAGCGTAAGTACGGCACACTCCGACATAATACCGAAAGTCCCCTTATATTTGAAATTCATATAAATGAAAGGGGAAAAACACATTAAATATTGCACAAAATCAATAAGGGGAAAAAAAATCTGAAAAATATTCCAAGGAGCGCTGCAAGAAACTAGTTTTATCAACAACAAAATGGATATGCAGATATTAATCGATACTAAAACTGGTATTGATACTAGATACTCATTTGAACTGGTATCGATACCGGATCCTTTAAAGTGAATCGATACTTGGGTTAAATCAATAGTGCATTTCAGTTTACAATTCAGCTGCAACAGATGAATTCATATCTATGTGTGCACAATCTGTGTGTTGTCTTAGTTAGTGTAAAACTAAACCCAGCCTTGATGTGTCTGTTAACTTCAGGTCCCAGCCATGCTCCGGGACAAGCAGTTCTCCGACTTCACCCCGGACATCACACCCATCATCCTGGCCGCTCACACCAACAACTATGAGATCATCAAACTCCTGCTGGCTCGTGGCGTCTCCATCCCTCAGCCCCACGATGTGCGCTGTAACTGTGTGGAGTGCATGTCGTCCTCAGATGTCGACGGCCTCCGAACCTCACGATCTCGTCTAAATGTCTACAAAGCTTTAGCCAGCCCTTCACTCATTGCCTTGTCCAGCGAAGACCCCTTCCTCACGGCCTTTCAACTGAGCTGGGAGTTAAAAGAGCTGAGCCAGGTGGAAAACGAGTTCAAGTCGGAATATGAGGAGTTGTCCAAGAATTGCAAACGGTTTGCTAAAGAGCTGTTGGACCAGACGCGGAGCTCCAAAGAACTTCAGATTATCTTGAATTACAAGGACAACGCCAACCCTCTGGAGGAGAACACCAACGAGCTGGCACGCCTCAAGCTGGCCATCAAGTACTGCCAGAAGGAGGTGAGTGTGGGCAGGGTACAGAGAAGTGCCTGAAAATAGGGATGAGCAATATTGATACGAATTAGACAGACTTTGGCTCCAAACCACATGCTTTTACTGACAGAGGACCTGCATTAAAAAGACCAAAGATAAACATTGATGGTTTGACATGATTAGAGAGAGTGACCAGTGACCATCTCAAATCATGGTAGTGACAGGCAGAGTTGGGGGTAATGCGTAACGTGTTAGAGAACTCAAGGGACTTTTTTAGAGTAACGAGGATGGTAACGCATTCGTTTTGTGCACCCATGTGATCTAGTAATCTCCCAGTTATTTTTTCAAATCAGTAACTCGTTAGTTTTGGTTCGGTCACATCTCCTCACCAAGGCAAGTTTATTTGTAGAGCACATTTCATACACAAGACATGACAAAACAGTTTAAGACATAAAAGAGAAGAGTTCAAAGAAAATCACATTTACAGCTAAACAAAACTGTTTTTATCTTAGACTTGAACATTGTCAGAGCAGAACCTGTCTCACATCTTCAGGAAGAATGTTCCAGATTTTAGCTGCATAAAACTGAAACGCAGTCTGCAAACAGTATATGTCATACAATAATGTTCATTATTGGTAATGCAAGAGTACTCTAACGTGTTACTTTTATAACACAGAAGTGCAGTAACTTAACGTGTTAGTTTTCCAGGGCAGTATCCAGGTAACGTAACAAGTTACTTATAAAAGTAACACTCCCCAACACTGGTGACAGGATAAGACAACATTTAAGCACAATTGTATAATTATACAGGTGACGGGTCGGACAAAGAACGGTTCAAAAGCCCTTTATGATGAGCTCAATATCAAGGCCAGTTACGTCGCCCGGATTGGCGTTACCGGGGCCCCATGCTGGAGCCAGGCCTGGGATGGGTGCTCAACGGCAAGGGCCTGGTGGCCGGGTCTTTCCCCATGGGGCCCAGCCGGGCACAGCCCGAACGAGCGCTGTGGGGCCGCCCTCCTGTGGGCGCACCACCTGCAGGAGGATCCATAGGGGGCCGGTGCAGAGAGATCTGGGCGGCAGTCGACGGCAGGGGCCTCGGCGACCAGATCTCCAGACACAGAGATTGACTCTGGGGACATGGAATGTCACCTCGCTGGGGGGAGGAGCCTGAGCTTGTGCGGGAGGTTGAGCGATACCGACTAGATATAGTCGGCCTCACCTCCAGCACAGTTTGGGCTCTGGAACCATCTCCTCGAGAGGGGCTGGACGCTCCACTTCTCTGGTGTTGCCCTCGGGGAGAGGCGGGGCTGGTGTGGGCGGGGCTGGTGTGGGCGAGGCTGGTGTGGGCGGGGCTGGTGTGAGCTTATAGCCCCTCAGCTCAGCCGCCACGTGTTGGAGTTTACCCCAGTGAACGAGAGGGTCGCGTCCCTTCGCCTTCGGGTGGGGGACAGGTCTCTCACTGTTGTGGCGGCCTACGGGCCGAACAGCAGTGCAGAGTACCCGGCCTTCTTGGAGTCCTTGGGAGGGGAACTGGACAGTGCACCGACCGGGGACTCTGTTGTTCTACTGGGGGACTTCAACGCCCACGTGGACAATGACAGTGACACCTGGAGAGGGGTGATCGGGAAGAACGGCTTCCCCGATCTGTACTGAGGCTGGGGACATTGAGTCCGAGTGGACCATGTTCTCCGCCTCCATTGTTGATGCAGCTGCTCGAAGCTGTGGTCGCAAGGTCTTCGGTGCCTGTCGCGGCGGCAACCCCCGAACTCGGTGGTGGACACCGGAAGTAAGGGATGCCGTCAGACTGAAGAAGATTGTGCTGTCACAGAGACCATGGCTGGGAGGAGTTCGGGGAGGCCATGGAGGAGGACTATCGGTCGGCCCCAAAGAAATTCTGGCAAACCGTCCGGCGCCTCAGGAGGAGGAAGCAGTGCTTCACCAACACGCGGTGCGGGTGGAGGCCTGCTGACCTCAACTGGGGATGTCGTTGGACGGTGGAAGCAATACTTTGAGGACCTCCTTAATCCCACTGTCACGTCTTCTGAAGAGGAAGCAGAGACCGGGGACTCAGAGGCTGGCTCGTCCATCACCCAAGCTGAAGTCACTGAGGTTGTTGGCAAACTCCTCAGTGGCTCCGGACGTGGATGAGATCCTGAGTACCTAAAGTCTCTGGATGTTGTAGGACTGTCTTGGCTGACACGTCTCTGTAACAGGGCGTGGCGGTCGGGGACAGTGCCTCTGAACGGGCAGACCGGGGTGGTGGTCCCTCTGCTCAAGAAGGTGGACAGGAGGGTGTGTTCGAACTACAGAGGGATCACACTCCTCAGCCTCCCATAAGGTCTATTCCAGGGCACTGGAGGTGAATCCGACCGATAGTGGAACCTCAGATTCAGGAGGAGCAGGTTTAGGTCCTGGTACACTGGAACACTGGACCAGCTCTATACCCTCCATCGGGTGCTCGAGGGTTCATGGGAGTTTGCCCAACCAGTCACATGTGCTTTGTGGATCTGGAGAAGGCTTTCGACCGTGTCCCTCGGGGTGTCCTTTGGGGGGTGCTCCGGGAGTACGGGGTCCGGGGCCCTTTGCTCAGGGCTGTCCGGTCCCTGTATGACCGGAGCAGGAGCTGTGTTCACTGCAGTAAGTCAGACCTGTTCCCAGTGAGGGACTCCTTAGGGCTGTGCTTTGTCACCGGTTCTGTTCTTAGTTTTTGGGTGTGGTCAGGGGTCGGAGGGTGTGGTCAGGGGTCAGAGGGTGTCCGGTTTGAGGACCACAGGATCTCATCTGCTGTTTGCAGACGATGTTGTTCTGATGGCGCCATCAAACCTGGACCTGCAGCTGCACTGGGACGAGAGGGAAGCGTCTGGGATGAGAATCAGCTCCAAATCCGAGGTCATGGTTCTCAAGCAGAAAAAGTCTGCAGTGATGCAGTCGCTGCATCGACTGTTGTGGTAAAGAAGGAGCTGAGTCGAAAGACAAAGCTCTCGATTTACCGGTCGGTCTACGTTCTGACCTCACCTATGGTCATGGGCCGTGGCTGCAGAGCCGCGGCGCGGTCAAATAGCCTCATGGCTAACCCTAACCCTAATCTTAACCCTAACCCGGCGCGGTCAAATAGCCCATCAGTTTCAGGAGCTGCGACACAAAATAGCCTAGCAGTTTCGACCGCGGCTCTGTAGACACGCCCATGGTCATGAGCTTTGGATAATGACCGAAAGCACAAGATCACAGATACAAGAGGTCGAAATGAATTTATTCCGCCGTGTGGCTGGGCGCTCCCTTAGAGATAAGGTGAGGAGTTCGGCCACACGGGGGGAGCTCAGAGTAGAGCCGCTGCTCCTCCAGCTGAGGTGGCTCGGGCATCTGTTCTGTAGCCTCCTGGGCGCCTCCCTGGGATGTGTTCCGGGCATGTCCCACCGGGAAGAGGCCCCGTGGAAGGTCCAGGACACGCTGGCGGGATTATGTCTCTCGGCTGGCCTGGGAGCGCCTCGGGATCCCCCCGGAGGAGTTGGAGGAAGTGTCCGGGGAGAGGGAAGTCTGGGAGTCCCTGCTTAGACTGCTGCCCCCGCGAACCAGCCCCGGATAAGAGGAAGAAAATGGATGGATGATTATATATGTGTGCCCTGGGTCTGACTGATGGCATGTGGCCTCTCTGCTCTATTTATTCAAATTTACTCAAGTAAACTTAACTGATAAATGAAAGTTTATCAGTTAAGTTTACTATCTCTGTTTTACGACAGACTCATGAGACGTAGCGATTTCCTGCCAAAGCTGTTTTCGGGCAGATGGCGTCAGGACGAAGGCTCCGGGTGTGGACGTCCCCTGAGGCAGCACATGTGATTGTGGCTCTTAGCAGAGCATTAAACGCTCTGCGCTCGTCCCTAGAAGCTCCATAATTGAGGATAATGAGGGAATAAGCGATGGCCATTTCCGTGAAACTCAAACTCATTAGATTTTAATTTGTGACTCACCCTTTTACCGTCTTCCACATGATGTTAGATTTTCCCACAGAAACCTCAAGTCTGGGGAGAGGCACGGGAACATATCATTGTGAAAACTAAAATCATTCCATTTCACTCTATTGTCCACTAAGTGCCTCTTGTCTGGCCTGTTTATCATTCAGGAAGTTGTTCACGTACTAAAGGAGCGGTCACATGTTCCACATCACAACTGAAAGTTGTAGTAATGAATAATAGTTCACTTGTCACAATAATCTTGATTTATTTATTTGCCATATTATCAACTTAAAGCCACAAACCACTCTTTTGAAAACAGTGAAGATGAGATGGTTTGATGAGGTGTTTTTGTTCAAAAAGAGAATCAGAAAAGGGTTATTGCTTTGGTGATTCTGTGCAACATAAAACAATGAACAATAATGAGGCAAAATATACCAAATAAGGCATTAAAGAAAACGATTTAAATTGACTGATAAGATTAACATAGACTTAGTGTGTACACAGGATAGAACTTCTCTCCGTTTATTTTCCCGGTGATGGTGACGCGTGCCTGTGGTTATGACGCGGTCTTGCCCCACCGCCCGTCAGTTTGGAGATTGGAGGAAAGGAGATAGTCTGTAATATAGCTAAACACTGCGGGAATCAATCAAAAAAACACTCTGGACATAAATGAAGCACAAATAGCAATGTAAGAAGGTTAAAAGCTCTGAAAAGTCGATTTTGCATGTTATGGGACCTTTAAGGTTTTCTGTGTGAGATGAAGATCTGGAACAGAAACAAATGAAAAGATTGTACATTTAATGTCAGTCTAGTCAATTACCCTCAGTTTATAAAAATTATGTCAAATTACGTTGAGACAGAGGAAAATGACAATGGTAAAGTTCCTGCAATCATTCTCTGGGATGCAGCTAAGGCAGTTCTGAGGGGCAGGGGCATTCCTGTCGATTTACAGAACAAACTTAAGTTAAAGATGTTGAAATCAAGGATCCCCAAATTTGACAGGAAATTAAAAGATAAGAGGCGAGATTTATTACCTGGTCTCAGAAAAAATAAAAGATATTAAAGTAGTTCAAAATGATGGAGTTTCCAGTTTGACATCAGTCAGACGCTTTTCTGCTCCGCCGTCGCCAAAGTGTTTTCTTAAAGTACGACGTCCACAGCTCCAGTGGAAAACAGCCCGTCTCACAAGCTAACAACACTAACATGGCTAGCGGGGCCGAGGCTAACATGCTAACATGCTAACAGGCCTGGTGCAAAGGCATTCAGTGTCTATCAATGACAAAATCAATAGGATCAATCCAATGGCACCAGATCCTTTAACTTTATCATCGTTCTGAACCAAAACAAACCATCCAAATGAGAAAAGAAAGAATAGGCACTATATTTTTTACAAGAGACACATTTTGAATAACATTTAACATAATAAACACCAAATTTAGTTATAAATAACTAGTATTATTAATCATCCAGAGGTAAAGAGAAGAGGGAGGAGCAATACTGAGTTTCAAAGCTTTTGAACAGAGTTTAGAATGTAAAGACAGAGAGTAAGTAAATGTTATTTGTATAGCACCTTTCACAGACAGAAGTTCTTCACAAAAACACAGAATAAAACAATAAAAACACCAAAAAGAGCATTTTTGATTTATTTTTCTTGTGATTTATTATAACTCTTATCTTTTTCATTTTGAGTCGCATGAGGAGACTTATTCTCAGCATGTTTAGTGTCCCGTAATTCATTTAAATTTTTGTTTTGCCTTTGTCACTTCTTGCCCCTCAAATCTGCCTTAGCAGCGTCCCAGAGAGACAAATGCAAGACTAATGTCTGTGTTCAGTTTGTAGCGCAGCCCAACTGTCAGCAGCTGCTGGCCTCGCGCTGGTACGACGAGCTGCCCGGCTGGAGGCGCAGGCACTGGGCCGTCAAACTCGTCATCTGCATTTTCATCGGGCTGATGTTCCCTCTGCTCTCGCTGCTCTACCTGGTGTCTCCAAAGAGCTGCTACGGCCTCTTCATCCGCAAACCCTTCATCAAGTTCATCTGCCACACGTCGTCCTACCTCACCTTCCTCTTCCTGCTCTTCCTGGCCTCGCAGCACATCGCCTCAGCCGACCCCGACTTCCAAGGCCCAGTGCCCACAGCCGTGGAGTGGATGATTCTTCCCTGGGTCTTAGGTATGATCATAAACAGTACATATTTAATAGTGAGGATCAGCAAATTAGTTAAATCATTCTTTTGTTTTATTTTTTCTACTTTTGTATTGGCCATGTATTGTAAGTGTTCAGTTCTGTTGCCCGGATTTGCATTACTGGGGCCTCATCTTGGAGCCAGGCCTGGGGTGGGTGCTCATCAGGGAGTGCCTGGTGGCCAGGTCTTTCCCCTCGGGGCCCGCACAGCTCGAACGAGCAACATGGGGCCGTCCTCTACCTGTGGGAGAATCTGTAGGGGGCCGGTGAAGAGAGATCTGGGCAGCAGTTGACTGCGGGGGCCACGACAGGATCTTTGGACACAGTAACTGACTGGGTACATGGAACATCACCTAATTGGGGGGGAAAGAGCCTGAGCTTGTGTGGGAGGTTAAGCCTTACCAATTAAATGAAGTCTGCCTCACCTCCACGCACAGTTTCCTCTCCTTGATAGGGGCCGGACACACTTCTCTGGCAGGGCCTGTGGGGAGAGTTGGCGGGCTGGTGTGGGCTTATAGCCCCACAGCTCAGCTGCCACGTGTTGGAGTTCACTCCAGATAGGGTCACATCCGTACGCCTTTGGATAGGGGACAGGTCTCTCACTGTAGGGTCTGCACTGCTGTTCGGCCCGTAGGAAGATTACCCGGCCTTCTTGGTGTCCATGGGAGGAGTACTGGACAGTGCACTGACTGGGGACTCCTTTGTTCGACTGGGGGACTTCAACGCCCATGTGGGCAAAGACAGTGACATATAGAGGGGTGATCAGGAAGAACGCCTTTCCCAATCCAAACTGAGCCTGGGAGGAGTTTGGGGAGGCCATGGAGGAGGACTATCGGTCGGCCCCAAAATAAATTCTGGCAAACCGTCCGGCGCCTCAGGAGGGGGAAGCAGTGCCTCACCAACACCGTTTACGGTGCGGGTGGAGACCTGCTGACCTCAACTGGGGATGTCTTCGGACGGTGGAAGGAATACTTTGAGGACCTCCTTAATCCCACTGTCTTCTGAAGAGGAAGCAGAGACTGAGGACTCAGAGGCTGACTCGTCCATCACCCAAGCTGAAGTCACTGAGGTTGTTGGCAAACTCCTCAGTGGCTCCGGGGGTGGATGAGATCCTGAGGACCTAAAGTTTCTGGATGCTGTAGGACTGTCTCGGCTGACACGTCTCTGCAACAGGGCGTGGCGGTCGGGGACAGTGTCTCTGGACTGGCAGACCGGGGTGGTGGTCCCTCTGTTCAAGAAGGGTGTGTTTTTAAAAAAAAAATGACTTTGTTGCCCGTACGCATTGTTGGAGTCAGGATTCACGGCCCTGCGGCCAGCTGCACTTGGGGCCTGGCATACGTGTGCTGTGCCTTAACCGCTTATCCTCTGGTGCTGCCTGGTGGTCGTGTTCCAACTATTCAATTAAATTTATTTTTGTAACGCCCAAAATCACAACAGCGGTTGTTTCGGAGGGCGACAGTGAAAAACGGAGGGATCACACTCCTCAGCCTCCCATAAGGTCTATTCCAGGTCCTGGAGAGGAGAATCTGACCGATAGTGGAACCTCAGATTCAGGAGGAGCAGGTTTAGGTCCTGGTCGTGGAACACTGGACCAGCTCTATACCCTCCATCGGGTGCTCGAGGGTTCATGGGAGTTTGCCCAACCAGTCACATGTGCTTTGTGGATCTGGAGAAGGCTTTCGACCGTGTCCCTCGGGGTGTCCTTTGGGGGGTGCTCCGGGAGTACGGGGTCCGGGGCCCTTTGCTCAGGGCTGTCCGGTCCCTGTATGACCGGAGCAGGAGCTGTGTTCACTGCAGTAAGTCAGACCTGTTCCCAGTGAGGGACTCCTCAGGGCTGTGCTTTGTCACCGGTTCTGTTCATAGTTTTTTATGGACAGAATTTCTAGGCGCAGTCAGGGGTCAGAGGGTGTGGTCAGGGGTCGGAGGGTGTGGTCAGGGGTTGGAGGGTGTGGTCAGGGGTCGGAGGGTGTCCGGTTTGGGGACCACAGGATCTCATCTCTGCTGTTTGCAGACGATGTTGTCCTGATGGCTCCATCAAACCCGGACCTGCAGCTGCACTGGGACGGTTTGAGCCGAGTGTGAAGCGTCTGGGATTAAGGTGTTTGTTAGGGACAAAGGTTGTTTGTTAGGGACAAAGGTTGTTTGTTAGGGACAAAGGTTGTTTGTTAGGGACAAAGGTTGTTTGTTAGGGACAAAGGTTGTTTGTTAGGGACAAAGGTTGTTTGCCCTGTCCAGGTGGGTGGGGAGTCCTTCCCCCAAGTTCGAGTATCTCTGGGTCTTGTTCACGAGTAAGGGAAGGATGGAGCGGGAGATTGACAGGCGGATCAGTGCAGCGTCTGCTGTGATGCGGTCGCAGAGTGGCTGGGCGCTCCCTTAGAGATAGGGTGATGAGCTTGGTCACGCGGGAGGATCTCGGAGTAGAGCCGCTGCTGCTCCACATCCATAGGAGCCAGCTGAGGTGGCTCGGGCATCTGTTCTGGATGCCTCACTGGGGAGGTGTTTTGGGCATGTCCCACCAGGAAAAAGCCTCGGGGAAGACACGCTGGAGGAACTATGTGTCTCGGCTGGTCTGAGAACGCCTCGGGATTCCCCCAGCGGAGTTGGAGGAAGTGTCTGGGATGAGAGAAGTCTGGGACACACAACTTTTAGTCAGATTTCTGATCATTTGTAGTCATGTTTTGTTACTTCCAATCATCTCTAGTTGAAGTCAGTCGCAATTTCTTCTTGTTGTGTGGACCAGATCCGACTGGACTCGAGTTTAAATGACAAAGTGTGGACTGAGGTCATTCAAACATGAATTATAGACCAGATCTTGGCCATACTCAAGCGGCATGTTTATTGACACTTCGGCACATACAGATCCCAGAGGCCAATGATGAGAAGACACCGGAAACAGCTGCATCTGGGCTACAACTTTCTATTTCTTTTAGAATTAGGGAGAAAAGTTAAGGATTCCATTTTGTTTAAAAAAAAAAAAAAAAAAGAATCCCCTTTAAACAGCAGTGGAGGTTCAAGGTTCGACTTACAGGTCATAAACAATAGTGTTTTGAAGCCCTAGGGCGGAGAAGCCCTGACCATTCTGATGCTAATCAAACACTCTTCAGTGATGAAGGAGCTGCAGCCAGTTTACAATTGGCCCAAGACAGGGCCAAGAAGAGTAGTTTCAAGTGAAACTGTAAACAGCTATTATCAAGAGGCTCCGCCTGGTGGGCAGGGCCCACTCAGAGTAGAATAAATATCTGAGTTCTCAGACTAGATCAGTAGATTGAGAATGACTCTTGGATGAGAGTCAAAACGTCTTGTAGAAAAATATTCTGTTGTCGTCATTTGGACAAAAGAAAGAACAATGAGCGAGTTATACGTATGTTTAAATATTCCTGCCTAACATCAGATAATTAATACAGGCACTTCATTTTAAATCACCCTTTTTGGAATTTCTGAGAAGAGCACAGACCTAAATATCTGGTATTTACTGTGGTGGAGCAAACAGCGCCCTCTTGTGTCAAGAATTGAGCACTGCTCAAATTTAAATCAAATCAGCGCAGTAAAATATCACGTACACAAAGACAACATTTTAATCAGACAATAATGTGAAATAGCAATGTTTAAAATGAAAAGAGAACATTTAAGCCTTGATGAAATCATGCTAGCTCATGCTTGCTAAACATGCTATAGCAGTGATGTAATGTGAGAGGCCAGCGCGAGCCGGCCCCTGGATGGACATTTCATTTATAGAAAAATATTATAATATTTATTTTCATTATTACAATGTATTATTTTGGTGACTGCCACCCCTGACCGCACGTGACTGTGAGGTACAAGGTGCTTTTACTCATGCTTTTAGTAGTGCAGAGCTCAGGGCCGAGGAGTCGATCATAAAGAGGAACTTTAACTGGTCTGCACATGAAATCTGATGTGTCACATAATCAATCAATCAATCAACCTTTATTGATAGAGCCCTTTACAACACTTAAAGTGACAAAAGTGCTTCACAATAAAATCAAGGCAATACAAAATACAGAACTGAATAAAAACAAACTGTACAAAATAAAGTGCCATTACATAATAGTGTTAAAAGTCTGAATAAATAGGTTTTTAGCCTGGATTTAAAAAGGTTAAAATCTGTGATGCACATAAACTTTGAAAACATTTATGACTCTTGAGTTGACTCAAAACTCACTATAAAGATAAAAGATGCTCCCGCTGTTGCATATTTAGCTCTATAAAGTAGTACTACGTACTACTAAAACGTACTGACGTAGAATACTAGAAGTATTTCTAACTACAGTGATCCTGGTGGAAATGAAAACAGACCCTGTATTCTGGAGTGATAAAGTTGGCTGTATTATATAAATGCTTGAATTAGATTTACGCCCTGTAAGAATAAACCTGGTACACAGTATTGACTCAAAAAAGTGGTATTGATGCATCTTTATTCTATAAGAATAAATCCCATGGCGTGATATAAGCCCCGCCTCCATCTGAAATCGTCACACTTTGTTTGACTGAAAGAAAGAAACAGAAAATCCACAAAAGCTGAACCTCGTCATCTTTATCAGGGATGAATCTTGTGACAGTTAAAATGTGATGCTTTTCTGATTGAATAATGCCACCATTGTTATAGCTGATAACTCAATCATTTCCTGGCTGTACATAACATATTTGATGTTTAAGATCCTTAGCTTCTCCACATTATTAAAGAAAATAATACAAAAAACTGATGCATCCAATTTGAGTCTTGTTTTAATTGTTTTAATATACAAAACTCACACTGACATATCACATGGTCAGGAGGATTTTATTTAAATCTAATATAATAATGTGTAACGTGGCTCTGAGAATCTTTTTAGACTGTGATTTCTCCCACATCACGATCAGTTAAACTGCTGATGTAACATCCCTCTTCAGCCAGTAGATGGCACCAAAATGCAGCTAGTCTCAGGTTAAACAGTAGATATTTAAAACGTGAGATGCCAAACTAAAAGTATTCAAGCTTATGTTTAAAGGTTTATAACAATACAAATAATGCATCATCTTTGTCCTTTAAGGTTTTCATTATAAGTGGACTTTTCTATCTGTAATTAATAGTTGTTAGAGGTAGAACATTTTATCAAATTTGATATCCTACAACTAATGGAGGTATATAGAGGTTAATAGAAATTGTTCTTTTGTTCATTTTTAGTGCAAAACAGTGTTTTGATGACTTGGTTTCAAAATACTTAATCCTATGTTCACAATAATGTACAAACCAGTTTTACAGATGGTTAAAAAGAGGAAAACACTGACATATGTTCAAATGTTTGTTATATGGGGCCGGGATGGGGCAAAATTAAAATAAACACCTTCATTGTAAATGTGTCCAATATTTATATTCATCTTTTTAAAATGTAAATGGTTTGGTTTGCAGGCTTCATCTGGACCGAGATCAAGCAGATGTGGGACAGTGGCTTAGAGGACTATGTGGACGACTGGTGGAACCTGATGGACTTCATCATGAACTCTCTGTATTTGGCAACGATCTCACTAAAGATCGTGGCCTATGCAAAGGTACTGCACATGTGGCCTCAACAGTTAAGACCAAATGTCAAATTCTACAATGAATACATACACTTGGGATGTCACAATATAAAATATCAGCTTTATAACTAAAAGATGCTCTGGAGCTTGGTCTTGTGGCAGCGCTAGTGGAAGCAAGATTAAATCTATATTTATTTTACCCACAAGCTCCAATTTTTGGGTTACATTAAACAAAATAATATTTTCACAGTTTCAAGGCTCGACTCTGGAAGACAGGATGTCCAAACAACAAGGCTGGTAAAACCTAGGCTCCGGGCCGAATAAAGACTTCCCCAGTGGACTGATGTAGTGTTGTGTTGTACACATAGAGGATTGAGGCTGGCAAGAACACAATCATGCCTACAAGACGTGGGCAAGGTGCGAAACAAGTCGTGCAATGTGCAAACTTTGAGAACCAACAGCCTTTGACATTCCGTGCCAGTAGCACCATGCACGCCGTGCCAGGATCCTCTCCACTCTTTGATGGTTGTACCCATTGTGTATTTGAGTCATCATGGCAGCTGGTAACAGAAGCTGAAACACAGCTTCACCACATCCTGAAGGGCACAGATGTCGACAGAATGACCTGGGTTACTTCTGCACCGACAGTGGTGGAACTTGTTGCAAGGAGACCAGCGCTATGGTACCAGGAACCAGCACAGCCATGTTGGATGAACCACCATCTTGTCTTGTGAGACTCCGCATAATGGTTGCTTCGACTGATCTATATCGTAACTCAAAATGAAAGGATATGAGCCTTTTGTGGTTCAAACTGTACAATTCCGTTGGAGAACTGTTCTGAACAAAAGGTAGTGACTAACATTATTGTATCACCCGGGTATGAGCTGCCCTCTTCCCTCCAACCCAGACACGACCCACCTTAGTAGATGTTGACTGCACACAGGCAGACACCTGCATAACCTCTACAAGGACAGTGGGTAGTGAGCTGGACACTACCCAGTGTCAGGCAGATCTGGATTGGCCTCATAGCTCAAGATAACATTTCCAGATCATGTTCATCCCCTGCACACCAGGAACCTGAGAATGAGTTCTCAGGGGTTCTTTCTACTGGCGTCTCAAGAGCTCCTTTATCTCGGCTACCTCAGTGTTTTGGCCCAACCTCTGGGAGCCACCCTAGAATCTAGAATTCCCCGCATTCTGCCCCACTTAACCCCTGTCACCCCCTGATGTTCCCAAAGACGTCAAGTAGTGCTGTCTTGGGAGGCTAACACACATACTGTACTGCTTAAGGTCTGAAATATATATAGAAGACTTCCACTTATGGTGACGAGCAAGACAGATGCACTCACTCTGCAGCAGCAGAAGTTTGCTTTAAAATCACGTTTTGAACCAAATAATTGTTAAAAAGACAAACTAGGAATGAGTTAACAGGGAAAACACAAGACAGGTAATGCTACAGGATCCAAACAGCCAGAGCTGACGGCTCAGCCCGCATCACAAGCTATAACAACCACAACATGTCGCACCAATCACAGCCCTTCCCTCGCGGCAGGACAGTGTTCAGCTGCCCCATCGTGGAACCTCAGGCCTCCGCCTGGCTGGAAGGAGGTGAGGAGATAACTGTGCAGCAGTCTTATGATGTGTATGATGCATGACATGATGTTACTGAGAGCGGAAATGAGAGCGACAGGTTCGATTCAACCAATATGAATGTGACCGCGTGGAGATGAAGCTGAACAAAGTATTTGAACAATATGGATGAGCTGCAGACACTGAGGGCCGAGATGGTTACGCCCCTTATGGATCCTCCCACAGGTGGTGGGTGGATGGGAGGATGGCCCCACGTTGCTCGTTCGGGCTGGGCCCCGTGGGGAAAGACACTCGCAGCTGAGCACCCGCCCCAGGCCTGGCTCCAGGATTGGCCAGGCCACGTAACTGGCCTTCTTGTAGCACTTGTCTTAAGAGGCTTCTGAACCGCTCTTGGTCTGACCAGTCACCTAGGACCTGTTTGCCTTGGGAGACCCTACCAGGGGCTTTAAGCCCCTCCTCCACGTCAAGGTCGTGGTTCAAGAAGGGGCAAATGGGAACAGTCTTAACATTTTTACAGTGTTGTTAAAGTCACAGATTTATTTACTTATTTGATAAAATATAATCAGTTTAACTGAAGACATTTCCTGTTAGCTCGCGCTGCTAAGTTGCTAAGGCAGTAGCGCTGCAGCATCGCTCCACACAAGTGCACACTTCAGCGACTCGTCCTCGAGCGTTGGGACTGGACCATAAAGACAATTTACACTTAACTGACTTTTCTTACAGTTCACACGATTATTTAACAAATTAAAGGTGTTGTATTTATGTTTTGCATCATTGTTTGTGAAATATATTGTGTAATTTATATGGATTTTGACTCCTGTTTATAGTATGGTTGCTAGGAAACAGTTCAGAATGTGATGTCATCTCAGATGGTGCAAGAGCCAGAATTGATTAAATAGTATTTTGCCATGAAATATCTAAAAGATGAATTCACAATTTTTTTTTATCGTATGATTTGTATTAGTGACTAGATGCATTCACTTCATAGCAAAAAACTGCCTCTCAATGATATTCATTTTAGCCGTCTCCATCTGGACTGAATATTATTTACCTGGAGAATGTTGTGACGTCATCAAAAACCCAGCGATGACCTCTAGTGAGGTCACATATGTCCTACCAGGAAGTAGCATTCTAAACTTAGGGACAAATAGGCGAAATGTTTAGTGAAAACTGAAAAATAATTGTGTTGTTAAATAAATACATTAAGTAAAAACTAATATTGTTTAAATGTAAGATGCAATCTACTTCAACTCTGTTCATTGACAATAAACCTTTTGTGATTCTGGTCCTGACTTTCGGACCTGACTTTTGGATGCTTTCTGTGTCCTGTAGTACAGTGGTAAGAAGTCTCGTGACTCGTGGGAGATGTGGCATCCGACTCTTGTAGCTGAGGCTCTGTTTGCCATCGCCAACATCTTCAGCTCCCTTCGTCTCATCGCTCTCTTCACCGCTAACTCTCACCTGGGACCGCTGCAGATCTCCCTGGGGCGAATGCTCCTGGACATCCTCAAGTTCCTCTTCATCTACTGTCTGGTGCTCCTCGCCTTCGCCAATGGACTCAACCAGCTCTACTTCTACTACGAGAGCGCGGGCAAGGACGGCTGCAAGGGCATCCGCTGTAAAGAGCAGAACAACGCCTTCTCCACGTCAGTGCTGAGCGTGTAGTGTGATAGTGACTTGCATGAAGACTGCGCTCATCTCATAGCTTTATTCTGACCACTAAGTCTAAAAACTAGCTGGGCAGTATATTGGTTTATTAATTCAAATAATCTGTAAGTAACAGGCAGCACCCACTATTAAATACTCTACATGGGGTTTAGATGGTGCTTAGACTGTTTCTCTGGTCATGTGTAGTTGAAGACAGTGACAGCTGCTGGTGTGAGCAGTGTGAGCAGTGTGGAGCTGTTAGACTGGACCTGGTGTAAGCAGTGTGGAGCTGTGAGACTGGACCTGGTGTGAGCAGTGTGAGCAGTGTGGAGCTGTTAGACTGGACCTGGTGTAAGCAGTGTGGAGCTGTGAGACTGGACCTGGTGTGAGCAGTGTGAGCAGTGTGGAGCTGTGAGACTGGACCTGGTGTGAGCAGTGACCAGTGTGGAGCTGTGAGACTGGACCTGGTGTGAGCAGTGTGGAGCTGTGAGACTGGACCTGGTGTGAGCAGTGTGGAGCTGTGAGACTGGACCTGGTGTGAGCAGTGTGAGCAGTGTGGAGCTGTTAGACTGGACCTGGTGTAAGCAGTGTGGAGCTGTGAGACTGGACCTGGTGTGAGCAGTGTGAGCAGTGTGGAGCTGTGAGACTGGACCTGGTGTGAGCAGTGACCAGTGTGGAGCTGTGAGACTGGACCTGGTGTGAGCAGTGTGGAGCTGTGAGACTGGACCTGGTGTGAGCAGTGTGAGCAGTGTGGAGCTGTGAGACTGGACCTGGTGTGAGCAGTGACCAGTGTGGAGCTGTGAGACTGGACCTGGTGTGAGCAGTGACCAGTGTGGAGCTGTGAAACTGGACCTGGTGTGAGCAGTGACCAGTGTGGAGCTGTGAGACTGGACCTGGTGTGAGCAGTGACCAGTGTGGAGCTGTGAAACTGGACCTGGTGTGAGCAGTGACCAGTGTGGAGCTGTTAGACTGGACCTGGTGTGAGCAGTGACCAGTGTGGAGCTGTGAGACTGGACCTGGTGTGAGCAGTGTGGAGCTGTGAGACTGGACCTGGTGTGAGCAGTGTGGAGCTGTGAGACTGGACCTGGTGTGAGCAGTGTGGAGCTGTGAGACTGGACCTGGTGTGAGCAGTGACCAGTGTGGAGCTGTTAGACTGGACCTGGTGTGAGCAGTGACCAGTGTGGAGCTGTGAGACTGGACCTGGTGTGAGCAGTGTGGAGCTGTGAGACTGGACCTGGTGTGAGCAGTGTGGAGCTGTGAGACTGGACCTGGTGTGAGCAGTGTGGAGCTGTGAGACTGGACCTGGTGTGAGCAGTGACCAGTGTGGAGCTGTGACACTGGACCTGGTGTGAGCAGTGTGAGCAGTGTGGAGCTGTGAGACTGGACCTGGTGTGAGCAGTGACCAGTGTGGAGCTGTGAGACTGGACCTGGTGTGAGCAGTGTGAGCTGTGTGGAGCTGTGAGACTGGACCTGGTGTGAGCAGTGACCAGTGTGGAGCTGTGAGACTGGACCTGGTGTGAGCAGTGTGGAGCTGTGAGACTGGACCTGGTGTGAGCAGTGTGAGCAGTGTGGAGCTGTGAGACTGGACCTGGTGTGAGCAGTGACCAGTGTGGAGCTGTTAGACTGGACCTGGTGTGAGCAGTGTGGAGCTGTGAGACTGGACCTGGTGTGAGCAGTGACCAGTGTGGAGCTGTTAGACTGGACCTGGTGTGAGCAGTGACCAGTGTGGAGCTGTTAGACTGGACCTGGTGTGAGCAGTGTGAGCAGTGTGGAGCTGTGAGACTGGACCTGGTGTGAGCAGTGTGGAGCTGTGAGACTGGACTTGGTGTAAGCAGTGACCAGTGTGGAGCTGTGAGACTGGACCTGGTGTGAGCAGTGTGGAGCTGTGAGACTGGACCTGGTGTGAGCAGTGTGGAGCTGTGAGACTGGACCTGGTGTGAGCAGTGTGGAGCTGTGAGACTGGACCTGGTGTGAGCAGTGACCAGTGTGGAGCTGTGACACTGGACCTGGTGTGAGCAGTGTGAGCAGTGTGGAGCTGTGAGACTGGACCTGGTGTGAGCAGTGACCAGTGTGGAGCTGTGAGACTGGACCTGGTGTGAGCAGTGTGAGCTGTGTGGAGCTGTGAGACTGGACCTGGTGTGAGCAGTGACCAGTGTGGAGCTGTGAGACTGGACCTGGTGTGAGCAGTGTGGAGCTGTTAGACTGGACCTGGTGTGAGCAGTGACCAGTGTGGAGCTGTGAGACTGGACCTGGTGTGAGCAGTGTGGAGCTGTGAGACTGGACCTGGTGTGAGCAGTGTGAGCAGTGTGGAGCTGTGAGACTGGACCTGGTGTGAGCAGTGTGAGCTGTGTGAAGCTGTGAGACTGGACCTGGTGTGAGCAGTGACCAGTGTGGAGCTGTTAGACTGGACCTGGTGTGAGCAGTGACCAGTGTGGAGCTGTGAGACTGGACCTGGTGTGAGCAGTGTGAGCTGTGTGAAGCTGTGAGACTGGACCTGGTGTGAGCAGTGACCAGTGTGGAGCTATGAGACTGGACCTGGTGTGAGCAGTGACCAGTGTGGAGCTGTTAGACTGGACCTGGTGTGAGCAGTGACCAGTGTGGAGCTGTTAGACTGGACCTGGTGTGACCAGTGTGGAGCTGTGAGACTGGACCTGGTGTGAGCAGTGACCAGTGTGGAGCTGTGAGACTGGACCTGGTGTGAGCAGTGACCAGTGTGGAGCTGTTAGACTGGACCTGGTGTGAGCAGTGACCAGTGTGGAGCTGTTAGACTGGACCTGGTGTGAGCAGTGTGAGCAGTGTGGAGCTGTGAGACTGGACCTGGTGTGACCAGTGTGGAGCTTTGAGACTGGACCATGTGTGAGCAGTGAGCAGTGACCAGTGTGGAGCTGTGAGACTGGACCTGGTGTGAGCAGTGACCAGTGTGGAGCTGTGAGACTGGACCTGGTGTGAGCAGTGTGAGCTGTGTGGAGCTGTGAGACTGGACCTGGTGTGAGCAGTGTGGAGCTGTGAGACTGGACTTGGTGTAAGCAGTGACCAGTGTGGAGCTGTGAGACTGGACCTGGTGTGAGCAGTGTGGAGCTGTGAGACTGGACCTGGTGTGAGCAGTGTGGAGCTGTGAGACTGGACCTGGTGTGAGCAGTGTGGAGCTGTGAGACTGGACCTGGTGTGAGCAGTGTGGAGCTGTGAGACTAGACCTGGTGTGAGCAGTGTCCAGTGTGGAGCTGTGAGACTGGACCTGGTGTGAGCAGTGACCAGTGTGGAGCTGTTAGACTGGACCTGGTGTGAGCAGTGACCAGTGTGGAGCTGTTAGACTGGACCTGGTGTGAGCAGTGTGAGCAGTGTGGAGCTGTGAGACTGGACCTGGTGTGAGCAGTGAGCAGTGACCAGTGTGGAGCTGTGAGACTGGACCTGGTGTGAGCAGTGACCAGTGTGGAGCTGTTGGACTGGACGTGCATCTGAATCACAAAGTGTGTGTAACATGTAATAACGCCGTGCTCCGGTGTCACAGTTTGCGCCACCATCAGGCGGCATCAGGCATGTGCATCAGCTGTAACTGGGAACAGTCAAACTTGTGTCTGACATGACAAAGAAAAGGATGGCTTCAAATTGCACATAAATAAATGGGTGACGTTGGTTTGAGGCCCACTTCACCAGGTTGAAAACAACTGTTTGTTCCACATCCACTTTGAGACTATTGATTCAAAAGTGTGTTTGTGTTGTTCCGTTTGACCTGAAGCACGAGTCTTGAATGATGCAGGATGCTGTTTGAACAGGACCTTCCATGTGTCGAGGCGACGCCCTTGTCGAGTGACCATCATCAGTTCACACATTTGACCACAAGGTGTTGCTCACATTATAACTGTGCTGCCCGGTGGCCGAGTGGTCAAGGACAGCACACGTATGCTCCCGGTGCCTCATGAGTTTGACCAGTTTCACACTCTAACTTCCTGTCCACTCACAAACTAGTCTAAAAAAGAAGCAATCGAGCTGTAATAACCTCCTCCTGGAGCTGTCACCTCCTAAAGCCACATCATGGACTTTATTATTCATGTTCTGCACAAGGAACATTAGTGATGTGTGAATCCTTCTCCTCCTCTCCTCCTTGTCCTCTTGTCCTCCACCTCCTTCTCCTCTCCTCCTCTTCCTCTCCTCCTCCTCTGCTCCTCTTCCTCTCTTCCTCCTCCTCTTCCTCTCCTCCTCCTCTCATCCTCTTCCTCCTCCTCTCGTCCTCCTCCTCCGCCTCTCGTCCTCCTCTTCCTCCTCATTCTCCTCTCGTCCTCCTCCTCCTCTCATCCTCCTCCTCCTCTTGTCTTCCTCCTCCTCTCTCCTTCTTCACCTCTGTCCACACTTTTAGAGACTCCTGAGTGAGTTAGCATCACAGCTTGCCTAGCGCTGCACCTCTCTGTTTTGGTTGGCAAGTGATCACATGACGCTGTTTAACCAATGAAAAGTCAGGATCTAATGCGTTCAAAGACATGTTTAAAACTCCTTCTGTTGTTTGACACGTTCATGCCTCATGTCTCTCTTGCTCTTCACCCCAGGCTCTTTGAGACGCTGCAGTCCTTGTTCTGGTCCATCTTCGGCCTGATCTCTCTGTACGTGACCAACGTGAAGCCGGAGCACGAGTTCACAGAGTTCGTGGGCAGCACCATGTTCGGGACCTACAACATCATCTCTCTGGTGGTTCTGCTCAACATGCTCATCGCCATGATGAACAACTCCTACCAGCACATCGCCGTGAGCACCTACTGAGGGCCCTTCAGACCATATACTGAGGGCCCTTCAGACCATATACTGAGGGCCCTTCAGACCATATACTGAGGGCCCTTCAGACCATATACTGAGAGCTGCACTTTAGAGCTGCACTTTAGAGCTGCACTTTAGAGCTGCACCTTAGAGCTGCACCTTAGAGCTGCACCTTAGAGCTGCACTTTAGAGCTGCACCTTAGAGCTGCACCTTAGAGCTACACCTTAGAGCTGCACCTTAGAGCTACACCTTAGAGCTGCACCTTAGAGCTGCACCATAAAGACGAATAAATGTACATGTATTTCTAAAGAATAAGATAAGATATTTCTTCATTGTCACACATGGGGAAATTTTATTGTTGCATCGCAGTAGATCCAGAGGAAAAGGACAGATCACTTATAGGAAGTTTAAAAAAAACAATTAATAGAAGAACTTTTATAAACAAAAGCTCTCATTTATTAATGAGGAATGGAAGGGAAAAATAAAGATAAAATAAAAACAGCGTAAGACAAAATAATACTAATAATAATGGTAAAATAAAAAAAAAATCATCAGTTATATGCACATGAATGTGACATTATTGCGTGTGAGTACGACAGTAATTGCACATGGTCAAGTCAGTATTGCACATGGGTATGTCAGTATTGCACATGGGTATGACAGTATTGCACATGGGTATGACAGTATTGCACATGGGTATGACAGTATTTGTTATACAGTCTTGACAGCAGCAGAAGGAAAGACGGCACGACGAAAACACTCAATCCAGCCGAACAAAGTCGAAAAACAAGTTGAATTAAAGCGGTTCCAGCGCGTGTCCCGATCGAACAAGTAAAGTAGAAAAATATTTACAAAAATACAATAGATAAAGCACAATAAGTGTGAAAAAATTGTGAAAAATAGCGGAGCGTTGCACGTGGCTGCCAGCGGGGCCAGCGCCTTTATGACGTCTTGACATCTTGTGTTTGTCGAGAGAGAGTTAATTTTGTTTTATTCATTAACAATTTTAAATTAACAGTTTTGTTGAATGGAATGAAAATCCAGTTGAAAAATGAACACATCTGCAGCAGGGGGCGCTCTAACATACAGTATCACATCATGTGCAGCAGGGGGCGCTCTAACATACAGTATCACATCATGTGCAGCAGGGGGCGCTCTAACATACAGTATCACATCATGTGCAGCAGGGGGCGCTCTAACATACAGTATCACATCATGTGCAGCAGGGGGCGCTCTAACATACATCACATCATGTGCAGCAGGGGGCGCTCTAACATACAGTATCACATCATGTGCAGCAGGGGGCGCTCTAACATACAGTATCACATCATGTGCAGCAGGGGGCGCTCTAACATACAGTATCACATCATGTGCAGCAGGGGACGCTCTAACATACATCACATCATGTGCAGCAGGGGGCGCTCTAACATACAGTATCACATCATGTGCAGCAGGGGGCGCTCTAACATACAGTATCACATCATGTGCAGCAGGGGGCGCTCTAACATACATCACATCATGTGCAGCAGGGGGCGCTCTAACATACAGTATCACATCATGTGCAGCAGGGGGCGCTCTAACATACATCACATCATGTGCAGCAGGGGGCGCTCTAACATACAGTATCACATGATGTGCAGCAGGGGGCGCGCTAACATACAGTATCACATCATGTGCAGCAGGGGACGCTCTAACATACATCACATCATGTGCAGCAGGGGGCGCTCTAACATACAGTATCACATCATGTGCAGCAGGGGGCGCTCTAACATACAGTATCACATCATGTGCAGCAGGGGACGCTCTAACATACAGTATCACATGATGTGCAGCAGGGGGCGCTCTAACATACAGTATCACATCATGTGCAGCAGGGGGCGCTCTAACATACAGTATCACATGATGTGCAGCAGGGGGCGCTCTAACATACAGTATCACATCATGTGCAGCAGGGGGCGCTCTAACATACATCACATCATGTGCAGCAGGGGGCGCTCTAACATACAGTATCACATCATGTGCAGCAGGGGGCGCTCTAACATACAGTATCACATGATGTGCAGCAGGGGGCGCTCTAACATACAGTATCACATCATGTGCAGCAGGGGGCGCTCTAACATACAGTATCACATGATGTGCAGCAGGGGGCGCTCTAACATACAGTATCACATCATGTGCAGCAGGGGGCGCTCTAACATACAGTATCACATGATGTGCAGCAGGGGGCGCTCTAACATACATCACATCATGTGCAGCAGGGGGCGCTCTAACATACAGTATCACATCATGTGCAGCAGGGGGCGCTCTAACATACATCACATGATGTGCAGCAGGGAGCGCTCTAACATACAGTATCACATCATGTGCAGCAGGGGGCGCTCTAACATACATCACATCATGTGCAGCAGGGAGCGCTCTAACATACAGTATCACATCATGTGCAGCAGGGGGCGCTCTAACATACATCACATCATGTGCAGCAGGGGGCGCTCTAACATACAGTATCACATCATGTGCAGCAGGGGACGCTCTAACATACATCACATCATGTGCAGCAGGGGGCGCTCTAACATACATCACATCATGTGCAGCAGGGGGCGCTCTAACATACAGTATCACATCATGTGCAGCAGGGGGCGCTCTAACATACAGTATCACATGATGTGCAGCAGGGGGCGCTCTAACATACAGTATCACATCATGTGCAGCAGGGGGCGCTCTAACATACAGTATCACATCATGTGCAGCAGGGGGCGCTCTAACATACAGTATCACATCATGTGCAGCAGGGGGCGCTCTAACATACATCACATCATGTGCAGCAGGGGGCGCTCTAACATACAGTATCACATCATGTGCAGCAGGGGGCGCTCTAACATACAGTATCACATCATGTGCAGCAGGGGACGCTCTAACATACATCACATCATGTGCAGCAGGGGGCGCTCTAACATACATCACATCATGTGCAGCAGGGAGCGCTCTAACATACAGTATCACATCATGTGCAGCAGGGGGCGCTCTAACATACATCACATCATGTGCAGCAGGGGGCGCTCTAACATACAGTATCACATCATGTGCAGCAGGGGACGCTCTAACATACATCACATCATGTGCAGCAGGGGGCGCTCTAACATACATCACATCATGTGCAGCAGGGGGCGCTCTAACATACAGTATCACATCATGTGCAGCAGGGGGCGCTCTAACATACAGTATCACATGATGTGCAGCAGGGGGCGCTCTAACATACAGTATCACATCATGTGCAGCAGGGGGCGCTCTAACATACATCACATGATGTGCAGCAGGGGTTAATCCAGTGATAGTATTATGTAGTACTATGTAGTACTATGTCCTGGTCTAAATTCAGACTCTAGATATTTAAAATGCCATCGTTACTTTGTAGCTTCTGTCAGGCCAATTGAATCTTTAATAATTTAATTTATTAAAGAAGGAACAGAATTTTGTGATAAGGATTTAACCGTTTGCCAAAATATTATAAACATATGTATATTCCAGACTTTTTGTTATATTTTTCATGAACTATATTTTCTTTTATTCTTTTGTTGTTTATTGTTTTATTGGGAATAAATACAAAATTGCTTATAGATAAATAAACAGAAAATGTCTGATCGAAACTACCTTATAATTAAATCATATTTCTTATATTTTCTGTAAATAACTTAAGTAATACATTTGTTGCTTTTGTATATTGTATTTACCACTGAAAATATTCAACTTTTGGATATTTCAGAAAGACGATGCTTTGACTTGCCCATAATAAACGCTCACATTTGTCATATACTTACACATACATATACTTACACATACATATACTTACATAAACATATACTTACACATACATATACTTACACATACATATACTTACATAAACATATAATTTAATGTTTTCTGTAAATACTTATATTTCTTTATGTTCCTTCTGTTCCAGGATCACGCCGACAAAGAGTGGAAATTTGCTCGGACCAAATTATGGATCAGTTACTTTGAGGAAGGTGGAACTTTACCTTCTCCGTTCAACATCGTTCCCAGTCCCAAGTCGCTGTGCCACCTGATGGCCTGGTTCAGGACCCACGTGTGCAAGAGGCCCCACGGGACCCGGCTGGACACCTTCGAGAACCTCGGGGTGCGTCACCTGCAACGGTCACTATTCTCAAACAACACGATGGTCAAAGGTCATTCTGTGTGTTGTTTTTGTAGTTTCGTGCGGCTGAAAACGTCAGATCTCATCATGAATATCAGGTATGAACATGTTTATGATGTTTATGATGTTAATGATGTTTATGATGTTTAGAGTGTTTGTGACGTGTGTGACGTTTGTGACGTTTGTGACGTGTGTGACGTTTGTGACGTGTGTGACGTGTGTGACGTTTGTGACGTTTGTGACGATTGTGACGATTGTGACATTTGTGACGATTGTGACGATTGTGACGTTTGTGACGTGTGTGACGTGTTTGACGTGTGTGACGTTGGTGACGTTTGTGACGTTTGTGACGTGTGTGACGTTTGTGACGTTTGTGACGTGTGTGACGTGTGTGACGTTTGTGACGATTGTGACGTTTGTGACGATTGTGACGTTTGTGACGTGTGTGACGTGTGTGACGTTTGTGACGTTTGTGACGTTTGTGACGTGTGTGACGTGTGTGACGTTTGTGACGATTGTGACGTTTGTGACGTTTGTGACGTTTGTGACGTTTGTGACGTTTGTGACGTGTGTGACGTGTGTGACGTTTGTGACGATTGTGACGTTTGTGACGATTGTGACGTGTGTGACGTTTGTGACGATTGTGACGATTGTGAAGTGTGTGACGTTTGTGACGTTTGTGACGATTGTGACGTGTGTGACGTGTGTCACGTTTGTGACGTTTGTGACGTTTGTGACGTGTGTGACGTTTGTGACGTTTGTGACGTTTGTGACGTTTGTGACGATTGTGACGTGTGTGACGTGTGTCACGTTTGTGACGTTTGTGACGTTTGTGACGTGTGTGACGTTTGTGACGTTTGTGACGTTTGTGACGTTTGTGACGATTGTGACGTTTGTGACGATTGTGACGTTTGTGACGATTGTGACGTTTGTGACGTGTGTGACGTTTGTGACGTTAGTGACGTGTGTGACGTGACGTGTGTGACGTGTGTGACGTTTGTGACGTTTGTGACGTTTGTGACGTTTGTGACGTTTGTGACGTGTGTGACGTGTGTGACGTTTGTGACGATTGTGACGTTTGTGACGATTGTGACGTTTGTGACGTTTGTGACGTTTGTGACGATTGTGACGTTTGTGACGTTTGTGACGTTTGTGACGTGTGTGACGTTTGTGACGTTTGTGACGTGTGTGACGTATGTGACGTGTGTGACGTTTGTGACGTTTGTGACGTTTGTGACGTTTGTGACGTTTGTGACGTGTGTGACGTGTGTGACGTGTGTGACGTTTGTGACGTTTGTGACGTGTGTGACGTGTGTGACGTTTGTGACGTTTGTAACGATTGTAACGTTTGTGACGTGTGTAACGTGTGTGACGATTGTGACGTGTGTGACGTCTGTGAAGTTTGTGACGATTTTGACGTTTGTGATGTGTGTGACGTTTGTGACGTTTGTTACGTGTGTGACGTGTGTGACGTTTGTGACGTTTGTGACGTTTGTGACGATTGTGACGTTTGTGACGTGTGTGACGTGTGTCACGTTTGTGACGATTGTGACGTATGTGACGTTTGTGACGTTTGTGACGTGTGTGACGTGACGTGTGTGACGATTGTGACGTTCGTGACGTTTGTGACGTGTGTGACGTTTGTGACGTGTGTGACGATTGTGACGTTTGTGACGTGTGTGACGTGTGTGACGTTTGTGACGTTTGTGACGTGTGTGACGTGTGTGACGTTTGTGACGTTTGTGACGTTTGTGACGTGTGTGACGTGTGTGACGTGTGTGACGTGTGTGTCGTGTGTGACGTTTGTGACGTTTGTGACGTGTGTGACGATTGTGACGTTTGTGACGATTGTGACGTTTGTGACGTTTGTGACGTTTGTGACGTTTGTGACGTGTGTGACGATTGTGACGTTTGTGACGATTGTGACGTTTGTGACGTTTGTGACGTGTGCGACGATTGTGACGTTTGTGACGTTTGTGACGTGTGTGACGATTGTGATCTTTTTGACGTGTGTGACGTGTGTGACGTTTGTGACGTTTGTGACGTGTGTGACGTTTGTGACGTGTGTGACAATTGTGACGTTTGTGACGTGTGTGACGTGTGTGACGTTTGTGACGTTTGTGACGTGTGTGACGTTTGTGACGTTTGTGACGTGTGTGACGTGTGTGACGTTTGTGACGTTTGTGACGATTGTGACGTTTGTGACGATTGTGACGTTTGTGACGATTGTGACGTTTGTGACGTGTGTGACGTTTGTGACGTTTGTGACGTGTGTGACGTGACGTGTGTGACGTGTGTGACGTGTGTGACGTTTGTGACGTTTGTGACGTTTGTGACGTTTGTGACGTGTGTGACGTGTGTGACGTTTGTGACGATTGTGACGTTTGTGACGATTGTGACGTTTGTGACGTTTGTGACGTTTGTGACGATTGTGACGTTTGTGACGTTTGTGACGTTTGTGACGTGTGTGACGTTTGTGACGTTTGTGACGTGTGTGACGTATGTGACGTGTGTGACGTTTGTGACGTTTGTGACGTTTGTGACGTTTGTGACGTTTGTGACGTGTGTGACGTGTGTGACGTGTGTGACGTTTGTGACGTTTGTGACGTGTGTGACGTGTGTGACGTTTGTGACGTTTGTAACGATTGTAACGTTTGTGACGTGTGTGACGTTTGTGACGTTTGTGACGTTTGTGACGTGTGTGACGTGTGTCACGTTTGTGACGATTGTGACGTTTGTGACGATTGTGACGTTTGTGACGTTTGTGACGTGTGTAACGTGTGTGACGATTGTGACGTGTGTGACGTTTGTGACGTTTGTTACGTGTGTGACGTGTGTGACGTTTGTGACGTTTGTGACGTTTGTGACGATTGTGACGTTTGTGACGTGTGTGACGTGTGTCACGTTTGTGACGATTGTGACGTTTGTGACGATTGTGACGTTTGTGACGTGTGTGACGTGTGTGACGTATGTGACGTTTGTGACGTTTGTGACGTGTGTGACGTGACGTGTGTGACGATTGTGACGTTCGTGACGTTTGTGACGTGTGTGACGTTTGTGACGTGTGTGACGATTGTGACGTTTGTGACGTGTGTGACGTGTGTGACGTTTGTGACGTTTGTGACGTTTGTGACGTGTGTGACGTGTGTGACGTGTGTGTCGTGTGTGACGTTTGTGACGTTTGTGACGTGTGTGACGATTGTGACGTTTGTGACGTTTGTGACGTGTGTGACGATTGTGACGTTTGTGACGATTGTGACGTTTGTGACGTGTGTGACGTGTGTGACGTTTGTGACGTTTGTGACGTGTGTGACGTTTGTGACGTTTGTGACGTTTGTGACGTGTGTGACGTGTGTGACGTGTGTGACGTGTGTGTCGTGTGTGACGTTTGTGACGTTTGTGACGTGTGTGACGATTGTGACGTTTGTGACGATTGTGACGTTTGTGACGTTTGTGACGTTTGTGACGTGTGTGACGATTGTGACGTTTGTGACGATTGTGACGTTTGTGACGTTTGTGACGTGTGCGACGATTGTGACGTTTGTGACGTTTGTGACGTGTGTGACGTGTGTGACGTGTGTGACGTTTGTCACGTTTGTGACGTGTGTGACGTTTGTGACGATTGTGACGTTTGTGACGTTTGTGACGTTTGTGACGTGTGTGACGATTGTGACGTTTGTGACGATTGTGACGATTGTGACGATTGTGACGTTTGTGACGATTGTGACGATTGTGACGATTGTGACGTTTGTGACGATTGTGACGTTTGTGACGTTTGTGACGTTTGTGACGTGTGTGACGATTGTGACGTTTGTGACGATTGTGACGTTTGTGACGTTTGTGACGTGTGCGACGATTGTGACGTTTGTGACGTTTGTGACGTGTGTGACGTGTGTGACGTGTGTGACGATTGTGACGTTTGTGACGTGTGTGACGTGTGTGACGTTTGTGACGTTTGTGACGTGTGTGACGTTTGTGACGTTTGTGACGTTTGTGACGTGTGTGACGTGTGTGACGTTTGTGACGTTTGTTACGTGTGTGACGTGTCTGACGTTTGTGACGTTTGTGACGTTTGTGACGATTGTGACGTTTGTGACGTGTGTCACGTGTGTCACGTTTGTGACGATTGTGACGTTTGTGACGATTGTGACGTTTGTGACGTGTGTGACGTGTGTGACGTATGTGACGTTTGTGACGTGTGTGACGTGACGTGTGTGACGATTGTGACGTTCGTGACGTTTGTGACGTGTGTGACGTTTGTGACGTGTGTGACGATTGTGACGTTTGTGACGTGTGTGACGTGTGTGACGTTTGTGACGTTTGTGACGTGTGTGACGTGTGTGACGTTTGTTACGTTTGTTACGTTTGTGACGTGTGTGACGTGTGTGACGTGTGTGACGTGTGTGACGTGTTTGACGTTTGTGACGTTTGTGACGTGTGTGACGATTGTGACGTTTGTGACGATTGTGACGTTTGTGACGTTTGTGACGTTTGTGACGTGTGTGACGATTGTGACGTTTGTGACGATTGTGACGTTTGTGACGTTTGTGACGTGTGCGACGATTGTGACGTTTGTGACGTTTGTGACGTTTGTGACGTTTGTGACGTGTGCGACGATTGTGACCTTTTTGACGTGTGTGACGTGTGTGACGTGTGTGACGATTGTGACGTTTGTGACGTGTGTGACGTGTGTGACGTTTGTGACGTTTGTGACGTGTGTGACGTTTGTGACGTGTGTGACGATTGTGACGTTTGTGACGTGTGTGACGTGTGTGACGTTTGTGACGTTTGTGACGTGTGTGACGTGTGTGACGTTTGTGACGTTTGTGACGTTTGTGACGTGTGTGACGTGTGTGACGTTTGTGACGTTTGTGACGTTTGTGACGTTTGTGACGTGTGTGACGATTGTGACGTTTGTGACGATTGTGACGTTTGTGACGTTTGTGACGTGTGTGACGTGTGTGACGATTGTGACGTTTGTGACGATTGTGACGTTTGTGACGTTTGTGACGTTTGTGACGATTGTGACGTTTGTGACGTTTGTGACGTGTGTGACATTTGTGACGTGTGTGACGATTGTGACGTTTTTGACGTGTGTGACGTGTGTGACGTTTGTGACGTGTGTGACGTGTGTGACGTTTGTGACGTTTGTGACGTGTGTGACGTTTGTGACGTGTGTGACGTTTGTGACGTGTGTGACGTGTGTGACGTTTGTGACGTGTGTGACGTTTGTGACGTTTGTGACGTGTGTGACGTTTGTGACGTTTGTGACGTGTGTGACGTGACGTGTGTGACGTGTGTGACGTTTGTGACGTTTGTGACGTTTGTGACGTTTGTGACGTTTGTGACGTGTGTGACGTGTGTGACGTTTGTGACGATTGTGACGTTTGTGACGATTGTGACGTTTGTGACGTTTGTGACGTTTGTGACGTTTGTGACGTTTGTGACGTTTGTGACGTGTGTGACGTTTGTGACGTTTGTGACGTGTGTGACGTATGTGACGTGTGTGACGTTTGTGACGTTTGTGACGTTTGTGACGTTTGTGACGTGTGTGACGTGTGTGACGTGTGTGACGTTTGTGACGTTTGTGACGTGTGTGACGTGTGTGACGTTTGTGACGTTTGTAACGATTGTGACGTTTGTGACGTGTGTGACGTGTGTCACGTTTGTGACGATTGTGACGTTTGTGACGATTGTGACGTTTGTGACGTTTGTAACGTGTGTGACGATTGTGAAGTGTGTGACGTTTGTGACGATTTTGACGTTTGTGATGTGTGTGACGTTTGTGACGTTTGTTACGTGTGTGACGTGTGTGACGTTTGTGACGTTTGTGACGTTTGTGACGATTGTGACGTTTGTGACGTGTGTGACGTGTGTCACGTTTGTGACGATTGTGACGTTTGTGACGATTGTGACGTTTGTGACGTGTGTGACGTGTGTGACGTATGTGACGTTTGTGACGTTTGTGACGTGTGTGACGTGACGTGTGTGACGATTGTGACGTTCGTGACGTTTGTGACGTGTGTGACGTTTGTGACGTGTGTGACGATTGTGACGTTTGTGACGTGTGTGACGTGTGTGACGTTTGTGACGTTTGTGACGTTTGTGACGTGTGTGACGTGTGTGACGTGTGTGTCGTGTGTGACGTTTGTGACGTTTGTGACGTTTGTGACGTGTGTGACGTTTGTGACGTTTGTGACGTGTGTGACATATGTGACGTGTGTGACGTTTGTGACGTTTGTGACGTTTGTGACGTTTGTGACGTTTGTGACGTGTGTGACGTGTGTGACGTGTGTGACGTTTGTGACGTTTGTGACGTGTGTGACGTGTGTGACGTTTGTGACGTTTGTAACGATTGTGACGTTTGTGACGTGTGTGACGTGTGTCACGTTTGTGACGATTGTGACGTTTGTGACGATTGTGACGTTTGTGACGTTTGTGACGTGTGTAACGTGTGTGACGATTGTGACGTGTGTGACGTTTGTGACGATTTTGACGTTTGTGATGTGTGTGACGTTTGTGACGTTTGTTACGTGTGTGACGTGTGTGACGTTTGTGACGTTTGTGACGTTTGTGACGATTGTGACGTTTGTGACGTGTGTGACGTGTGTCACGTTTGTGACGATTGTGACGTTTGTGACGATTGTGACGTTTGTGACGTGTGTGACGTGTGTGACGTATGTGACGTTTGTGACGTTTGTGACGTGTGTGACGTGACGTGTGTGACGATTGTGACGTTCGTGACGTTTGTGACGTGTGTGACGTTTGTGACGTGTGTGACGATTGTGACGTTTGTGACGTGTGTGACGTGTGTGACGTTTGTGACGTTTGTGACGTTTGTGACGTGTGTGACGTGTGTGACGTGTGTGTCGTGTGTGACGTTTGTGACGTTTGTGACGTGTGTGACGATTGTGACGTTTGTGACGTTTGTGACGTTTGTGACGTGTGTGACGATTGTGACGTTTGTGACGATTGTGACGTTTGTGACGTGTGTGACGTGTGTGACGTTTGTGACGTTTGTGACGTGTGTGACGTGTGTGACGTTTGTGACGTTTGTGACGTTTGTGACGTGTGTGACGTGTGTGACGTGTGTGACGTGTGTGTCGTGTGTGACGTTTGTGACGTTTGTGACGTGTGTGACGATTGTGACGTTTGTGACGATTGTGACGTTTGTGACGTGTGTGACGTTTGTGACGTGTGTGACGATTGTGACGTTTGTGACGTGTGTGACGTGTGTGACGTTTGTGACGTTTGTGACGTGTGTGACGTTTGTGACGTTTGTGACGTTTGTGACGTGTGTGACGTGTGTGACGTTTGTAACGATTGTAACGTTTGTGACGTGTGTGACGTGTGTCACGTTTGTGACGATTGTGACGTTTGTGACGATTGTGACGTTTGTGACGTTTGTGACGTGTGTAACGTGTGTGACGATTGTGACGTGTGTGACGTTTGTGACGATTTTGACGTTTGTGATGTGTGTGACGTTTGTGACGTTTGTTACGTGTATGACGTGTGTGACGTTTGTGACGTTTGTGACGATTGTGACGTTTGTGACGTGTGTGACGTGTGTCACGTTTGTGACGATTGTGACGTTTGTGACGATTGTGACGTTTGTGACGTGTGTGACGTGTGTGACGTATGTGACGTTTGTGACGTTTGTGACGTGTGTGACGTGACGTGTGTGACGATTGTGACGTTCGTGACGTTTGTGACGTGTGTGACGTTTGTGACGTGTGTGACGATTGTGACGTTTGTGACGTGTGTGACGTGTGTGACGTTTGTGACGTTTGTGACGTTTGTGACGTGTGTGACGTGTGTGACGTGTGTGTCGTGTGTGACGTTTGTGACGTTTGTGACGTGTGTGACGATTGTGACGTTTGTGACGTTTGTGACGTTTGTGACGTGTGTGACGATTGTGACGTTTGTGACGATTGTGACGTTTGTGACGTGTGTGACGTGTGTGACGTTTGTGACGTTTGTGACGTGTGTGACGTGTGTGACGTTTGTGACGTTTGTGACGTTTGTGACGTGTGTGACGTGTGTGACGTGTGTGACGTGTGTGTCGTGTGTGACGTTTGTGACGTTTGTGACGTGTGTGACGATTGTGACGTTTGTGACGATTGTGACGTTTGTGACGTTTGTGACGTTTGTGACGTGTGTGACGATTGTGACGTTTGTGACGATTGTGACGTTTGTGACGTTTGTGACGTGTGCGACGATTGTGACGTTTGTGACGTTTGTGACGTGTGTGACGTGTGTGACGTGTGTGACGTTTGTGACGTTTGTGACGTGTGTGACGTTTGTGACGTGTGTGACGATTGTGACGTTTGTGACGTGTGTGACGTGTGTGACGTTTGTGACGTTTGTGACGTGTGTGACGTTTGTGACGTTTGTGACGTTTGTGACGTGTGTGACGTGTGTGACGTTTGTGACGTTTGTTACGTGTGTGACGTGTGTGACGTTTGTGACGTTTGTGACGATTGTGACGTTTGTGACGTGTGTGACGTGTGTCACGTTTGTGACGATTGTGACGTTTGTGACGATTGTGACGTTTGTGACGTGTGTGACGTGTGTGACGTATGTGACGTTTGTGACGTTTGTGACGTGTGTGACGATTGTGACGTTCGTGACGTTTGTGACGTGTGTGACGTTTGTGACGTGTGTGACGATTGTGACGTTTGTGACGTGTGTGACGTGTGTGACGTTTGTGACGTTTGTGACGTTTGTGACGTGTGTGACGTGTGTGACGTGTGTGTCGTGTGTGACGTTTGTGACGTTTGTGACGTGTGTGACGATTGTGACGTTTGTGACGTTTGTGACGTGTGTGACGATTGTGACGTTTGTGACGATTGTGACGTTTGTGACGTTTGTGACGTGTGTGACGTGTGTGACGTTTGTGACGTTTGTTACGTGTGTGACGTGTGTGACGTTTGTGACGTTTGTGACGATTGTGACGTTTGTGACGTGTGTGACGTGTGTCACGTTTGTGACGATTGTGACGTTTGTGACGATTGTGACGTTTGTGACGTGTGTGACGTGTGTGACGTATGTGACGTTTGTGACGTTTGTGACGTGTGTGACGTGACGTGTGTGACGATTGTGACGTTCGTGACGTTTGTGACGTGTGTGACGTTTGTGACGTGTGTGACGATTGTGACGTTTGTGACGTGTGTGACGTGTGTGACGTTTGTGACGTTTGTGACGTTTGTGACGTGTGTGACGTGTGTGACGTGTGTGTCGTGTGTGACGTTTGTGACGTTTGTGACGTGTGTGACGATTGTGACGTTTGTGACGTTTGTGACGTGTGTGACGATTGTGACGTTTGTGACGATTGTGACGTTTGTGACGTGTGTGACGTGTGTGACGTTTGTGACGTTTGTGACGTGTGTGACGTGTGTGACGTTTGTGACGTTTGTGACGTTTGTGACGTGTGTGACGTGTGTGACGTGTGTGTCGTGTGTGACGTTTGTGACGTTTGTGACGTGTGTGACGATTGTGACGTTTGTGACGTTTGTGACGTTTGTGACGTGTGTGACGATTGTGACGTTTGTGACGATTGTGACGTTTGTGACGTGTGTGACGTGTGTGACGTTTGTGACGTTTGTGACGTGTGTGACGTGTGTGACGTTTGTGACGTTTGTGACGTTTGTGACGTGTGTGACGTGTGTGACGTGTGTGACGTGTGTGTCGTGTGTGACGTTTGTGACGTTTGTGACGTGTGTGACGATTGTGACGTTTGTGACGATTGTGACGTTTGTGACGTTTGTGACGTGTGTGACGATTGTGACGTTTGTGACGATTGTGACGTTTGTGACGTTTGTGACGTGTGCGACGATTGTGACGTTTGTGACGTTTGTGACGTGTGTGACGTGTGTGACGTGTGTGACGTTTGTGACGTTTGTGACGTGTGTGACGTTTGTGACGTGTGTGACGATTGTGACGTTTGTGACGTGTGTGACGTGTGTGACGTTTGTGACGTTTGTGACGTGTGTGACGTGTGTGACGTTTGTTACGTTTGTGACGTTTGTGACGTGTGTGACGTGTGTGACGTGTGTGACGTGTGTCACGTGTGTGACGTTTGTGACGTTTGTGACGTGTGTGACGATTGTGACGTTTGTGACGATTGTGACGTTTGTGACGTTTGTGACGTTTGTGACGTGTGTGACGATTGTGACGTTTGTGACGATTGTGACGTTTGTGACGTTTGTGACGTGTGCGACGATTGTGACGTTTGTGACGTTTGTGACGTTTGTGACGTTTGTGACGTGTGCGACGATTGTGACGTTTGTGACGTTTGCGACGTTTGTGACGTTTGTGACGTGTGTGACGATTGTGACCTTTTTGACGTGTGTGACGTGTGTGACGTGTGTGACGTGTGTGACGATTGTGACGTTTGTGACGTGTGTGACGTGTGTGACGTTTGTGACGATTGTGACGTTTGTGACGATTGTGACGTTTGTGACGTTTGTGACGTTTGTGACGTGTGTGACGATTGTGACGTTTGTGACGATTGTGACGTTTGTGACGTTTGTGACGTGTGCGACGATTGTGACGTTTGTGACGTTTGTGACGTGTGTGACGTGTGTGACGTGTGTGACGTTTGTGACGTTTGTGACGTGTGTGACGTTTGTGACGTGTGTGACGATTGTGACGTTTGTGACGTGTGTGACGTGTGTGACGTTTGTGACGTTTGTGACGTGTGTGACGTTTGTGACGTTTGTGACGTTTGTGACGTGTGTGACGTGTGTGACGTTTGTGACGTTTGTTACGTGTGTGACGTGTGTGACGTTTGTGACGTTTGTGACGATTGTGACGTTTGTGACGTGTGTGACGTGTGTCACGTTTGTGACGATTGTGACGTTTGTGACGATTGTGACGTTTGTGACGTGTGTGACGTGTGTGACGTATGTGACGTTTGTGACGTTTGTGACGTGTGTGACGTGACGTGTGTGACGATTGTGACGTTCGTGACGTTTGTGACGTGTGTGACGTTTGTGACGTGTGTGACGATTGTGACGTTTGTGACGTGTGTGACGTGTGTGACGTTTGTGACGTTTGTGACGTTTGTGACGTGTGTGACGTGTGTGTCGTGTGTGACGTTTGTGACGTTTGTGACGTGTGTGACGATTGTGACGTTTGTGACGTTTGTGACGTTTGTGACGTGTGTGACGATTGTGACGTTTGTGACGATTGTGACGTTTGTGACGTGTGTGACGTGTGTGACGTTTGTGACGTTTGTGACGTGTGTGACGTGTGTGACGTTTGTGACGTTTGTGACGTTTGTGACGTGTGTGACGTGTGTGACGTGTGTGACGTGTGTGTCGTGTGTGACGTTTGTGACGTTTGTGACGTGTGTGACGATTGTGACGTTTGTGACGATTGTGACGTTTGTGACGTTTGTGACGTGTGTGACGATTGTGACGTTTGTGACGATTGTGACGTTTGTGACGTTTGTGACGTGTGCGACGATTGTGACGTTTGTGACGTTTGTGACGTGTGTGACGTGTGTGACGTGTGTGACGTTTGTGACGTTTGTGACGTGTGTGACGTTTGTGACGTGTGTGACGATTGTGACGTTTGTGACGTGTGTGACGTGTGTGACGTTTGTGACGTTTGTGACGTGTGTGACGTGTGTGACGTTTGTGACGTTTGTGACGTTTGTGACGTGTGTGACGTGTGTCACGTGTGTGACGTTTGTGACGTTTGTGACGTGTGTGACGATTGTGACGTTTGTGACGATTGTGACGTTTGTGACGTTTGTGACGTTTGTGACGTGTGTGACGATTGTGACGTTTGTGACGATTGTGACGTTTGTGACGTTTGTGACGTGTGCGACGATTGTGACGTTTGTGACGTTTGTGACGTTTGTGACGTGTGCGACGATTGTGACGTTTGTGACGTTTGCGACGTTTGTGACGTTTGTGACGTGTGTGACGATTGTGACCTTTTTGACGTGTGTGACGTGTGTGACGTGTGTGACGTGTGTGACGATTGTGACGTTTGTGACGTGTGTGACGTGTGTGACGTTTGTGACGTTTGTGACGTGTGTGACGTTTGTGACGTGTGTGACGATTGTGACGTTTGTGACGTGTGTGACGTGTGTGACGTTTGTGACGTTTGTGACGTGTGTGACGTGTGTGACGTTTGTGACGTTTGTGACGTTTGTGACGTGTGTGACGTGTGTGACGTTTGTGACGTGTGTGACGTGTGTGACGTGTGTGACGTGTGTCACGTGTGTGACGTTTGTGACGTTTGTGACGTGTGTGACGATTGTGACGTTTGTGACGATTGTGACGTTTGTGACGTTTGTGACGTTTGTGACGTGTGTGACGATTGTGACGTTTGTGACGATTGTGACGTTTGTGACGTTTGTGACGTGTGCGACGATTGTGACGTTTGTGACGTTTGTGACGTTTGTGACGTTTGTGACGTGTGCGACGATTGTGACGTTTGTGACGTTTGCGACGTTTGTGACGTTTGTGACGTGTGTGACGATTGTGACGTTTGTGACGTGTGTGACGTGTGTGACGTTTGTGACGATTGTGACGTTTGTGACGATTGTGACGTTTGTGACGTTTGTGACGATTGTGACGTTTGTGACGATTGTGACGTTTGTGACGTTTGTGACGTTTGTGACGTGTGTGACGATTGTGACGTTTGTGACGATTGTGACGATTGTGACGTTTGTGACGTTTGTGACGTGTGTGACGTGTGTGACGTGTGTGACGTTTGTGACGTTTGTGACGTGTGTGACGTTTGTGACGTGTGTGACGATTGTGACGTTTGTGACGTGTGTGACGTGTGTGACGTTTGTGACGTTTGTGACGTGTGTGACGTTTGTGACGTTTGTGACGTTTGTGACGTGTGTGACGTGTGTGACGTTTGTGACGTTTGTTACGTGTGTGACGTGTGTGACGTTTGTGACGTTTGTGACGATTGTGACGTTTGTGACGTGTGTGACGTGTGTCACGTTTGTGACGATTGTGACGTTTGTGACGATTGTGACGTTTGTGACGTGTGTGACGTGTGTGACGTATGTGACGTTTGTGACGTTTGTGACGTGTGTGACGTGACGTGTGTGACGATTGTGACGTTCGTGACGTTTGTGACGTGTGTGACGTTTGTGACGTGTGTGACGATTGTGACGTTTGTGACGTGTGTGACGTGTGTGACGTTTGTGACGTTTGTGACGTTTGTGACGTGTGTGACGTGTGTGTCGTGTGTGACGTTTGTGACGTTTGTGACGTGTGTGACGATTGTGACGTTTGTGACGTTTGTGACGTTTGTGACGTGTGTGACGATTGTGAC